>NW_025813526.1:11183232-11518232 GCF_021976095.1 Xenia sp. Carnegie-2017
CTTGCCGGCCCAATGTATTTCATGCACCGCCAATTAAGATTGTGAAACGACGTTCAAGGTCAATGCCAGTTTTGGTTCGGAAAAAATATTATGCATCATAACTGTCTTATAAATTATTATCGCTGCAACTTGTCATTATACTGTGAAAACAAGCAAGAAGAATATTACATCATTCGTGTGGAGAAAGCATTTTGAAGGAATGTGATAATAATGAGGAATGTGATAACGTTAATCAAACAATTAAAAAATGCAGACAATCCTAATCCTTGAGGTAATTATAATTGGATTTATGATCACTATGCACAGCTAGAACACTCGCATTAGGAAGCTATAGGCTAACTATTTTGTAATTTTCTTCGGGGAAAGAACTTTGACGGCAATATGATATAAAAAACCTTAATCAAACAATTGAAAAACGGAGTTCTTGAGATAATTATAATCGCCATGACAAGGCTTAGACCTTGAAAAAATGCATCGGCACGTATCGTTTCAAATCGTATTTACGGTCGATACAGAATACGCTAAATGCTTAAAATACGTAGAAAAGCACAAATAATTAAGTTTGTAGCCCGGATTGTAGTTTTGATACTATCGTATTCGAAAGTCGTCGTATTTGTCATTAGAAAACGCTCGTTACGTGTGGACGGAAGACCAAAACGGAAAGAAAACCTTTGTTTTTGAAAATGCACCAGCCACGTGTAACAAAACCTTAAACATAGCAAGAACCTGCGCATTGCAAATCTGAAGATTTATTTTTCATATCATTAATATATGGAGAAAGTTTTGATGGAAATGTAATTAAAATAGCATAATCAAACAATCAAAATGCAGACCAAACTTAATCCTTGAGGTAATTATAATGAAGCTAGCACAGGCTGGGAATTACATATTTATGAAACTGTAGGTTTACTTTTTGTTATTTTCATCAGAAAATTTTGACGGAAATATATGATTAAAAGAAGCCATAATTAGAAAATGCAGACAAAAGAAATGGAGTCATTGCTTGACATTTATAATGGGATTCACGATGCTTAACACAACAAAAAATATTCATTGGAATGGTAGCAACAATCGTTCCACATAAACATAAAATTATCTCAAAACAGTTTAAACTGGCAGAAAAACAAACCTTAAATAGAATTAGCAAAAGACAATCACAACCACCTAGGACTTTTGAAAAAAAGTAGTCAATTCGTAGATATTTCTCATTTCATTTGTCTCAACTTGAGTACGAGATAGTTCAGTACATCTTTAATTTAAACTTGTTAAAAATGCACTATTATAAACCTAAACTTGTTTGGATGTATTTTCGAAAAACCCCGAGAATTGATAAATAGAGGCACTACACCTACCAAAGGAAAAACGTTTCTCATTTAAGTCTTTAAATAGTTCGGGTGAAACATCTGTGTTTTGTTGAAACAGTTCCAACTTATCGGTATCTAATCTAATCTAGCAACTAATTCTGAATGTCTGCTGAGAACCTGTCAACTAGCTAATCATAAATTTTGTATTTGAATACAATTAAAATCTTCATTTAATCATCAACAAAATATACATGTGGAGTTGCATAAAAAATAAGCATTGCAGATCCATTTGCATTAATTCAACACACGTTTTGCAGCCAGAGATAGAAAAAAATAACCAAGGAAAAAAATGGTTTCTATTGAGAAACAAAGATGCTTTTGCGAAAACGGGGCTCCAAAACGTTTTACTTTTAACACGCCTTCTTAAAGTGTGCCAAAGAAAACTGTGATTTATTCACGCCCAAAGAAAAGTACTTGCAGCTGTACGATAAAAATGTGCTGAAGTTATTCAAGCCGAACCGATTTATGCATGGTAAAGCTATTCAGAATCAAGAACTTTGAAATTATACAAGAATATGGCGCGCCGAACATATCTTTATTCGATTTATTTAATATATTTGAATCTTCAATTAAAAATATTCTATATTGGATTTAAAATATTCCATATGGATTTAAAATATTCCATATGGATTTAAAATATTCCATATGGATTAAAAATATTCCATATGATTTAAAATATTCCATATGATTTAAAAATATTCCATATGATTTAAAATATTCCATATGGATTTAAAATATTCTATATGATTTTAAAATGTCCTAATTAAATTCATAATGCTGCGCGCGCTCATTAAGATAAAACAAAATGGCGACAAGTGGTAGTGTAAATCATCCGAGAGAGCGCAATGAGCGAGGATTTTCTTTCACGAACTTAAATCTATATTTAGTCAAGTCTACCATCTTGACGAAAGTTTAGAAAGTGCAGACGAGGAGATCTTGGAGGCTTTAACTAGGCGACTGGTAGAGGCATCAGCAACGTTACGCATGTTGACTGATCACATCTCAGAAATAACGAGAACACACGAGGGGGAATTTAACTCACTAAAGACTCGTCTAGTCTTACTTATGCAAAATGTTGATGAAATATGCGGAATTCTATGTCACCAACGGCCAAGTACAACGTATTTGGGTTTTTCATGCCGAAAAAAAAAGTTAGGTAATGGTCCTGGTCGTCCTAAAATTGAAGTCAGTAAAGAACAACTGGAATTTTTAAGATCTTTACACTTTAATTGGAGAACCATTGCCAAGATTTTAGGTGTTAGTATAACTACAATAACAAGAAAGCGAGAAGAGTTTGGTCTAAATGTAGACTATGACTTACAATGGTCTCAAATATCCAGTGAAGATTTGGATAGTGTCGTTAAAGATATACAAAAACTAACTCCAAATATTGGTGAGCGTAGGCTGGTGGGAGCCTTGCGAAGTAGACACATACGTGTCCAACGAAGAAAAGTACGAGAGAGTTTAAGGCGAGTAGATCCAGTTGGTATTACATTAAGATGGAGACCAGTTATCTATCGACGAACATACTCAGTTCCTTGCCCAAACGCCTTATGCACATAGACGGCAATCATAAGTTAATAAGATATCGGTTTGTTGTGCACTGCTGCATTGATGGTTACTCGCGATTACTTGTTTATGTGCACTGTGCAGATAACAATAGAAGCAACACAGTCCTAGAAAAATTTAAGGAAGGAGTGAGAAAGTATGGACTGCCGTCAAGAGTTCGTAGTGACCATGGCATGGAGAATTTCGGAGTTGCTACTTATATGCTGGAACAAAGAGGTTTAAATCGGGGTAGTATCATTACTGGTAGCTCTGTTCATAACTGCAGAGTTGAAAGAATACACAGAGATGTGTATGCTGGAGTGTTGTGCTTTTATGCATCTGTTTTCAATGATTTGGAGAATTCAGGACTCTTAGATCCTTTAAACGAAGTGCACATGTTTGCACTTCATTTCATATTTAAAAGAAGAATAAACAAATCACTTGAAGAGTTTGTTGAGCAATGGCAACACCACCCACTCTCATCAGAGCACAATCGTTCGCCAATTCAGTTATTTACTCAAGGTGTACTGAAAAGTTTAAATTCAGGTTACACTGGTGTTGATAGCTTTTCAAATGAAGCAGAGATGCAAGCTTATGGTGTTGACAATGAAGGTCAACTTGATGTTGATTGTGCAGATTACAAGTGACAGTTCCTGTGATTGATACTGGTTTGAACAATGATGGCATTTCCTTTGTAAAAGAAAACATTAATGCTGAATCAGGAGACGGTGTTATGGCATATTTACAAACGGTAAATCTTATTGAAGAAATACTAGGTAACAGGCAGTACATTGGCAACAATTTTCAAACAAATATTGGTTGATATATGAATATAGCAAACTAAGTTGTAAAACAAAATTACGCTCAAAATAAACAATTAAACAATAACTCCATATGTGCATGTAGTTGTATCATTGTATGTATACGAGTTAGTCCTCAACATTAAATAATATGTCTAAAGAATTAATAAACATTCTCGTCTATACCAGGTCCATTTCTATATCCACCTGGTTCAAGATGTTAGTAAATTCCTGCCTAAAATCGCAGAAGTCTTCATACGTTGAAGGTAGTTCAATTACACAGCCACATGCATGAAAAATAGGCCTTCTCCCTGCTCCAGCGAGTGATGTAAATGTGACTTTAATACCTTCAACAATGACAACATCAGAACCAGTACAAAGTCTGAGAAATTTACGTAACAAAGAATCATCTAATCCTTTAACATATCTCTTCAAATGCGACATACTTTCTGATTCTGCTGAGCTTTCTGGATTTGCAATAAACATTCTACAAATCTTTGCTGATGTAGGTTTCAACTTTTGAGAAATGCATTTCCAAAGTATCAACTGTTGGAAAAAACATCTTAATCTTTGAAAGGATAGTTTCCCAACAATCTGCAACATATTTTGGCTTCTGAACAAGCTCTTTATGAGCCAATTCAATCAAAATATCAGATAGATTCTCTTCTTTGACTACCTTTCTGCAGTCGAAGGCTGTAAGGAAATCTTTAAAATCATCATCATCCAAGGATAATCCTTGCGAAAGTGCTTTCTCAATAACTTCAGCCTCTGCCCTTGAGATGTACCTTTTAAAGGATTCCAAATACATCTCTCTACAAATAGCATTTTCCCAAAAGAAGAGACACAATGAATACTTGAGATATTTGGACAGGAAAATAATTCGCTTGAAGATATCCTTTGAGAAAAATGCGAGCAACAGCTTCCCAAAGGCTTTTGTTCATATCATGTCGTATGCACGGAACTCTTTCATCTTCTCCTAACATCAAGCTAATGTATGCGTCCTGCCAGAAAAGGGAAAGAGCATCACGAAAAACTCCATCACCATCACCTTTCTCTTCATTACCATGATCATTGACCATCTTTACAACTACAAACTTATTCAAGATGCCCTCATCAAGAAATATCAACATAAGCTCCTTTCTAAGATTGGATCTGTGAAGTGTGATGGTTGTCGATTCTTGTATAGCATCTGTCGATTCTTGTGCTTTATATGACACAGGAAGGTTGGATGTAGAAATGACTTCAGGAGTAGCAAGTACTTGTGGTGCTGTATCAGACTGAATATCAACAGATGCAACAAACTCACCATCACTCACCAAAATTCTGAAATTGGGGAAAACATATAGTCAAAAATAGAATATAGTAGTACCTAGGCATACCTAAATATGTATGCTACCTTCAAATGGTGTTTGATAATTCTCAGAGGAAGAGCTCTTAATAGTTGGTGTTGTGACTGGTGTTGACAATTCCTCCTGATAATTGTTGTCATTAGCACGACTTGTATCTAATTTTTAAAGAAAATATATTTTTATATGTGCACCCAAATTTTAGCACCATAGTAATAAAATAAATAATAGCGTGAGTTTTAACTTACAGACATTCATTGTAGTTTGAATAAGGCTTTCACCATCAGAGTCAGAAGAACTACAATCTAACTCAAACACAGCATGCTTTTCCAATAAACGAACATACACGGCACCTTGTCCAGAGACTTTCAGCAAAGCATCTGCATTTATTGAACATCCATTAGCAAACTTAGGTTTGACAAGATCTCCATAACATGCCTGTAAAAAGTATGGGTGAAATAAAAGTTTTGATAACAATTATTGTGTAACATAAGAATCAATCACCAATTAGCATTCACAGCTTAAGCACCTTGCCAAGACCTTGAAACATCTTTCCTAAGTCTTGTCAAGATGAATCATGATCTTGGCAGGATCATACAAGGTGTTGACAAAATGAGCCATGATCCCATAAATAAAATTTTACGATTTTGGTGTGTAAAACTTTCACAACATTGGAGATACAGACTGGTCATGCAGGGTTTGCCCATTTCATACGTATGTAATAAAGCATGTGGGGGTGCATGATAAATGCTTACATTTGCATATATAATAAGAAGGGGGTGTTAATCTGCTATTATGTACAAATAGCAATCTAATTTTGGTTTCCTAAATAAAAACACAATTTTCACATATTTTAAAAGTTATGCAGGTCAATAATTTATACATACTAGCTAAGATTACAGAAATCAGAGAGCTTAGCATCAAATGAACATTGGTTTTAAAAATAAATGCTGACTTTCACCCGAGGTTTAAGACTATTAAATTAGCAAACTTGAAGAAAAAAACTACCATTGTGTACAAACAAGAAGAGGGATGTTTAAAATTTGAACAAGTTTAAATAAGTTAGTACTAAGTGGATACAGATATGCTGGATTCCAAACAACCTTACCTTCATATACTCAAAAAGCACATGACGTTTTGGTAGTTGTAGCTCAATGTTGCATTTTAAGGTGGCAGCATCCCAAGATCGGTCAAAGGAAAACCTGACACGATAAGTCTATTTTTCAAGTGCTACACGAGCCTTATGTGTTGGGACCTTTTTCGTTTCAGGATTGGGAATGATCACTAAATCTCTATAGACAATATTAGATGTACTAGGTCTTCCTCTTTTGCTTGTTGTTCTAGTAGTCCACGTTCTTTTCTTGTTTTGTCTATTTGAATCGCTATGTTTGCCTTGAACAGAAATTCCAGATCCAGATGCCGATGGCGATGCGCGATAGCTTGGAAACCTTTGCGCCAATTCAGCACGGATAGACGTTACATTCTCTGCTTCTGCATCTGAAGTATTAGACGTAGTTGCAGCAATCCGTTGAACATCTTCGCTGGTTATACTTTGAATTGAACGGAGAGCAATAGCAGCCTGTTCACAAGCAGCTGCAAGACTTTGTCGTTTGTCGGCCATGATGTTTCGGTTCTACGCGCGCGCGCAGCATTATGAATTTAATTAGGACATTTTAAAATCATATAGAATATTTTTAAATCATATGGAATATTTTTAAATCATATGGAATATTTTTAAATCATATGGAATATTTTTCAATCCGTATGGAATATTTTTAAATCCATATGGAATATTTTAAATCCATATGGAATATTTTAAATCCAATATAGAATATTTTTAATTGAAGATTCAAATATATTAAATAAATCGAATAAAGATATGTTCGGCGCGCCATACAAGAAGGCCAATATTTCCTGCGGTCCTTGTGGTTTCCGTGAATTGTCTAACTTTCAACTGTCACAAATGCTTTCAGCTATTTAAAAATGGATTAAATCACCATTGTGATAATGTCTGTAAAACGTGCACACAAAAAGACTTAGTTGAGATTTCACATGAAAAACATTTGTGTTCGGATTAGTTCAAGATTTGTCGGTCTACTGCTTGTTTTATTCGTCACAAAAAATTGCGTCGGTCCAAAGGGGTTGACTTGCCATCTTGTTTTTCTCATTTTAACCGTTTTTTTTGCCTGTTTCTTCTGGGGTTTTCCTATTCCTCTTTGAGCAAACTGTTGCATACGGTTTACAGCGTTATATCCTGTTTTGTTTGCTGTTCGATTAACACGAGATTTTGCAGACTTTTTAAAACTTTTCCCTTATATAACATCGTCATTTTGCTGGGGTCTGCGTGGAGAGGTTCGTAGGTGGCTGTGTCTTATAGAAGGGTCTTGGCTTTGTTTATGTATTCTAATTTGTCCATGATAACTGTATTGCGTCCTTTTTCATCTCGTAATACAATTCTTTAGTCGTCATTTTGTAGGTTTTTAATTGCTCTTAATTCTTCGTTGTTTAGAGTAACTGGTGGTTTGTGGCAGAGGTTATTGGTGGTTTTGTGACAAATGTCTTCTTTCGATTGGTCTGTTAAATTTGTGTACTTCACAGGTGATTCCAGGTCGGCAACGTGGTCAAGTTTGTTCGCGTGTATGAAGTTGTAATTTAATCCTTTGTTCAGAATTTTCGTTTGCTGTTCGGTTAGTGTTTGCTTTGGGTGCTCGTGATCCATTCGTTTTTGGTTGGGTTAGAGTTGTTTGTATCATCTTGATTCTTGTTATTTTCGATAAAGTTCGTGGTGTTGTTTTATAATATTTGTGGAAGTTGCTTTTTTCTTGGGTTCATTAATGCATTTGGCGTCTGTCTTTCGCTTTAGAAATGGGAAAGAATGATTTGCAGGAGGAGAGCGACTTCAACAGTGAGAGCCAACTTTCTAGTATTCCTGAAAAAAGTCGTCACGATATTTCACCACAAGAGACAAAAGTAAATGAACCACTGATTTTTTAGAACGATAATCTAATAAAACAGCAATCGCACACCTATAGCAAATTAGAGGGGAAATTAAATATGGTCATATTAAGATGCCTCCTAATACGATGAAAAGAGGTCACCCAAAAGGATGTGTGGTTACTGCTATTGGTATTCCATGAAGTAAGAAACATAAATCTGAAACTGATATAATGTTACCATTCTCTAAGTTGCCGCCCGTTGACAAAGCGCGACTTATCCTGGACTATTTAACAAGCAAATTTACCACTGCTTAATAATTGAGGGTAAAAGATTGTCGAGTAGTCATGATGTTCAGCATAATGTCCACCTAATACCTGATACCATTAGGGACACTGACATCGTTGACATTAATTGCGTTCAAAAATATTTCGAACAAAAGGGATGGTTAACAGTTCTTTCTATTCTGGAAAAAGACAATGAAGTCTTTTACAAATTATGTGAGAAAGGTGTAACCGAGGCACAAGAAAGTATCACATGCTATCGGTGCCTTTTATGGTATCCTTTCTTGTATATCACTCACAAAAAAAAACAAAAGCACGCAATTGGTTTTGTTATGGTTTCAAAGAAAAGTACAATTTAATTGTACAGCAAGACAGCATAAGAATGTTTAAAAACATCTTTAACTATACTCTTAAAATAGCTACTTCGAATTTCAACCAGTTATGCAGGTCTCAATTGAGAGATTTTTCAATTGAGACTGAGTTGGTTTTTTAACTTGGAAACTTTATAAGGAAAGCAGCTTCTTCTATATATTTATTTTAAGGTCTTGAGTATTAGACTAGATGTAAAGTATGCCCTAACACTTCACAAAACGTTGCCGCAACTATAGAAATACAGGTATGGGAAAATCAATATTTTGGGGAGCTCATATATTCATATATGCATGATGTATAATCCATAGAAAACAATGCATTTCAAAGAACATTATGGTGGAGTATCATGAATGTATGAACATGAGCCTCTCTCACAACTAATAATTTCTACGCTCATGTAGGAGTAAACTTAACAGTTGTTTTCCAGGTACATTTCACAAACAAAAAAGTGTCTTGTAGGCCAGCTTAAAAATTACATACCAAGGGTTACGGTATTCTTTGTTGAATTCATGTTGTGTTCATCATTGATGTAAAAATAACAAATTATATTCAATTATATTAAAGCATCAAAAAGTACCACTAATATACGTACCATGTGTGTTCGCTCACAAATAGGTCTTACTCTAATAACTATTAAAAAATGTTTTTGGAAAGAATCACAATAACATAGTTGTTCAAATAAACAAAGGATCCAGGCTCTAAGAGAAATTACACAAAAATCAAGCACTAACGAGATAAAGAATAATAATTCACTATATGTGATGAAGATAAAAAATTTTGATAAACTTAGTCAAATCACAGTGCAGTAATATACTGTAATTCCATCATCCAACTAACTCATTATGATGTTTCATTGGTGTCTTTCAGCTTTGTTTGAGTAACCAAACATAACAAATAGTATTTCAGCCTAACACCTGATTTTTAATTCGTAAATTGAGATGTCGGAACGATAACCGTGAATACACAAGATCCCATGACGCGAATCGCCCACCATACCGTTTTTTGTATTCGTATCATAAGGTACTGAACGTATATTTAGAACTTTGACTACCGAGTATCGAAGGTAGCGTAAATTTCCAATATCCCCGGCTGCCGGGCATCTAGTATTTTAATAATCTTTCTCGGCTTTTGGGTACGTATTGTGAAATTGGGTCGGCACCATTGAGTTCTATAATAACTGGAGCGGCTAACTGCACTGGGACGAGGACGCCGAAAAATGCTGGCCAACGGCACCTCTCCCAAATAGTGAAATGTAATTGTAAAAATCATTGTTTGATGTCATAGTGTTTGCAAACAATATTACCACTTAACATGAAAAAGTTTGTTTATCAATTTTATAAACTAAAAATCGGCTTTGTCAAGTAGTGGTGCACTGTCGTCTACAATGACCATCCCATGATTTCATAAAAATTACGACATTCCAAGTAAAAACATCAAGATGGAAACGCCAACCCTTACGAAAACTATCATTAGGAATTCCTATTAAAACTTTCTACAGGATGCTATTAGAAATGAGCCCATGAGCCTATAAGAATAATGTATAGGATGCTGTAAGAACCTATAGGAATTCATATTAGAATTCATGTAAGAATTCTTATAAGAATTCTTACAAAGGAATCCTATTGCAAATCCTACAAGTTTTCCTTTACAAATTATTGCTATTAAGATTCCTTCCAGATCTCCGAATTCCTATTAAGACTTCCTATAGGATCCTATTGGAAATTGGCCAATGATCTTATAGGAACAACGTATATGATGCTGTAGGAACCCATAGGAATTTATATAAGAATTCCTACAAGAATTCCTAAAAGAAATCTTAAAAAGGAATCCTATTAGAATTCCTAAAAGCATTCCTATACAAATTCCTACAACAACTGCAATAAGACATCATGCAGGAATTCCTATAAGAATTCCTACCAGATATCCTACGAAAATTCCCACAAAACTCTTAAAAGAATTTGTAAAGAGGTAGCTACTTGGTACCTGGGGATTTCTAAATGTAGTTACTACTTTAGTGACCTTTATTGAGCTGTCAACTCTTTAAGCAGAAGCGTTCATCTTTTCCGCCCCCAAACTTAGTTTTTTGTTGTTTTGAAACTGTCGGGTAATATCATGTACATAGTCTCTAATTTTTTGACTACACTATGAAACAATTCAAAGTTTCATAATTTTTTTATTGGCCATTTGGTATATGTCTTGAAGCATGCTGCAATTCATCTCAAATTTACTTGTAACTACATCAAATACTCTTTTAAATGTTGTACTTTTCTGGAGGACATGTATTCATTTCTGTATTGATTTCCAATTTGCATAAAGCCATCCCACAAAAACATCCTCACGCCTGACCTTATTAACAAACTGTATTAGACATCTTAAAATGATAGAATAAAGGTTGAAAGCTTTATTTACCACACAGTGCAGCAACTTCATCGCTTTGGTCGTTTGATCCAATGATTGCTTTGGTGTTTTATCTTTGTGAGCATTGGACGTTTTCCCTGTTAGGAAATGTGTTGCCAAATCATCTCTGGAACAAATCATGTCTATTAACGCATACGTGTAGTTCTTTGGATTTCCTTGTAAATTCAAAAGACCCTTATGCGAAGGCAAAATCTTAATACCAGGAGCCAGTGCTACCTAATAAAAAATTTAGAAGGCAGAAATACGGAAATGATTATTCGAAATATTTATACGTTTGAAATTTATATTTTTGCGGTGACATTTCAAAAATCAAAATCAAACGTCAACCTCCAAATTTTACAAGTCTTGCTGGATATCTTTCGCTTTCCATTTTGATTGTATCTACATCAATTTGTTTTGCTGCATTGAAGTCTATGGGCCACTTGACAATTATTTCGCGGGTAAAGAGCCAGGATTCGTTGTTAAATGCTGTAGAATTTCCATCTTGTATCCATGGTGGCATTTCAAAAATTAAAATCAAACGCCAACCTCCAAATTTTACAATTCTTGCTGAATATCTTTCGCTTTTCGTTTTGATTGTATCTACATCAATTTTTTTCTCATTTTTCGTTTCGCTGCATTGAAGTCTATGGGCCACTTGACAATTATTTCGTGGGTAAAGAGCCAGGATTCGTTGTCAAATTTTGTAGAATTTTCATCCTGTATCCATGATGTTTGTCCAATATCAAAAGTATTGTCTACAAAATCAAAAATCGCAAACTTCATTCTTAAATTTTACAATTGCTCACCTTTTAACAACAGGATATAACAAATTCCGAAAAGAGACATCTCGTTTTCTTGATATTCAAGATAGTACAAGAGTTTCACACTTCTTATATGAATTTTCTTTTTCTATGAGATTTCACATTGTAATGGGAATCCTTGAAGGAATCGCATACCAACTATCACAAAGCAAACAACTTAATTCAATGGTGTCGAAATCAAAAACCAATTTTTCTTCAATCGCGTGCTGTTTCTGTTCGTAATGGTTCTGAAAACTCATTATATAATGACTAAATTTCGACATGTTTTAATGCTCTGTTTGAGGAGTTTAATCAATGTCAGCTCGTAAAGCTGTTGTTTAAATTCTGGTAAAAAATTCAAACATCAGCAGCCTTTGATTCAAGAGATGGCATTATCATTGTCGTTTACACAACCACCAACTCCATACCACAATGCTTCGTTTATTTCATGCATTAGATATCTAAAGAATCTACCATAGTTGTAAATATGGAGAAAAAATAAGTTACATTTCCTATATATTTCGATTGCTACATAGGTTTTTCATTAACATTTCCAGAAGATTTTCTATAGGAATATTAATATTCATATAGGTTTTTAATTCCACTATTTTCTTAAAGGATTTCCAGTTGGAATTGCTAAACAAATCCCATTATGTTTCCTATAGGATTTCCTAGAGGAATTTAATTATTCCTATAGGCTTTAAAATTGCCGCCATTTTCTTAATATATTTCCTATCGGAATCGGAATAAAAATGAATTGACTCTGTCTTCCTATAGGATTTCCTACAAGAATTGAAATATTCCTATAGGCTTTAAAATTGCCGCCATTTTCTTAATAAATTTCCTTTAGGAATCGGAATAAAAATGAATTCACTCTCCCTTCCTATAGGATTTTCTACAGGAATTTAAATATTCCTATATATTCCTTTTAAATCGTGAACTTTTTCTTAATAAACTTTGCTCTCTTCACCCTGCACTAAATTACACCTCTGATGCAGAGTCAAACAATCAATTAGCTTTTTTAGATGTTCTTGTACACAAACGCAATGGTCAGTTCTTAACAAGCATTCATTGCAAAGCAACTTTCACTGGTTTGTACACACGCTTTGACTCTTTCTCTTCGCATGGAGAAAATATTTCTTTAGTGAAGTGTTTGATAAAGCGAACGCATAGATTTTCCTCAAAAGAGTTTATTGATAGTGATCTTATATCACTGAAGAATATTTTTGTGTTAAATGGATATCCGGAGAAGTTGCTAGACAAACTTTTCTTATCCACTAACAATGAACGGAATGAAATTTTCGGGCTGGCCAAGTGCCCTGTTTTTCTTAAACCTCCCTGGATGGGCAAGGCCTCTAATGACATCGAGAGGGAAACTAAAAATATCACTGAGAGTTGTTTTTTTTGCATGCAATGTGGTCTTTATATTCTCAAAAAGAACTATTCTTCCAACCACTCCCAAATTGTCCCTCCCTGCTCAAATATCAAGCAATGTACTCTACGAGTATAAATGTGAGTGTGATGCTCGCTATGTAGGTAGGACTTCTCAAAGGTTGAGTGAAAGAATAAAACAGCATGTACCAGCTTCTGTCAGGAATAAAACTCTTCCTTTACGACAACTACCAAAACGTGGGTGTAAAAGTGAAAATCCGATTCTATGTGATTCAGCTATTGGAAAACATCTTTTGAGCAACACTCGCTGTGCCAATGCTTATTCTGATGAAAACTTTAGAATTATTAAAAAATGTCGTTCGTTATTCCAGCTACGCGTCATGGAGTCGGTATTAATTAAATTGACTAATCCTGTCCTTTGCCGACAAAAGGATTACATGTTTAATCTGTCTTTGTTTTAAGTGTCATCTCTAAAAATAGAGATGACATTGACCTTTTGTAACGTTATAAATATAGCATTGTTTGGAGGTTCTCATTTAGCAGACGTTGACATCTAATGAGTAGTCTGCAGAAATGCATAGTGTCTCTTTCTAGCTGTAAATAACGGTTCCCTTGAATTGTTTGGTTAGTGTTTTGGTTAAAATAGTTCTTTTAAGAACTATTACATTGTTATTATCATTATTCACCATGGTATTTGCTATTTTTAAATCTATCTTTAACATATTCCCTATCGGAGTCGGAATAAAAATGAATTCACTCTGCCTTCCTATAGGATTCCTACAGGAATCTTATATTCAAATTGGAATTCTAATAAGATCCTATTGATAATTTTCGTAAGGAAAAACATTTTACTGTCACAAGCTCATCATCCTCATATCAAGTTTTTCTGGGCTCAAGCGACCCAAAGATTTCATGCCAAGGTCTTGATTACAGGAGTCGGAAGATGCCTTGTAAAAACATCTGTGCTGCTGTTTAACAACAAAATGTTGGGTGGGAATCCCTTGTGGTGAAGTTTTCGAATCATCCGCTATTTTCTTTAGATCACCATATAGTTCGACCAAAAGCTAATACAAGCCGAACTCAGACTTTTATCAAATACAAAGCACTGCCAGGAAACTTTGCGTAATGTCTTAATTATGAAAAATCTCATTCTTCTGACTATTTTTATACCACAACGGACTATTGCTCCAACTCAATCCAAAATGTTAGAAATAAAGTGTGTTCAAAAAGTCAAACAAATTCAGTATGAGCTTTAGATTTTGGATGAAGAGTAAATTTTTGACAAAACCCTGGAAATGATACTAAATGTAATACAATACACAAGAAAAAATCATCGTGAGGAAAATGGAATTTCATTGAAAAACAAGTCTTTATCCCAAAAAAGGAACAAATTTCAAAGCGTAGGTCACAATCCGCTTTGCTAATACGAAAATACAAGAGGTGTCCAGGTAAACGAGTGGGAAGAGCTGCCGATTGAAAAAGTGAAAATTGAGGTATTTGAAGAGAAGCTTGAAAAAGAAGAGAAGCACGAGAAACGCAAATTACAAGTAATTGAAGAGCAACTAGCAAAAAAGATGAAACTGAACAACAATGACAAAATTGAAAATTCTGAGGAGCGTTAGGTAGATATTCAAGAAATAAAGTTGTCATATGCTCAGAAAGACGTGCTTCTAAATTTAAATGAATGGCTTTCAGATGACCAATATGATGCATCACAAAAAAATTAATAGGTGATCTTGGTACCAATGTGGGAGGTCTAAACACAGTTGTAGCAGTAACATACAGCGACAAATTTATAAATATTTTTGAAAATATCACCCAAGCAATTCAATGTCACAATATTGGTCACCAATGGGTGGTTTCTACATCCAAAACTGGTAAAATAGTAGTCTTTTAATCTATGAGTACCAACCTGAATTCATTATTAAAAAGCAACTCCAGAATGTTTACAAAAACCTTCAAGAACAGAATGGTTCCTTAAATGCCAAAGTAATTCTCCAACAACATCAAAACGATCATCAGATTGTGGTCTTTTTGCTGTGGGAAATGCTGTTACATTTGCTAATGATGTGAACCTTAGCTCTGTTACATGGCTGCAGGAGAAAATGCGAGTGCATCTGGTCAAATGTTTCGAAGAACTTCCAATTTCACTTCTGGAATTAGTGTTCTTTTAAACTCAAAATATACCATACGCAAAGTTGCTCAAGTAATTGGCTAATTCCTTCCTCTCCTGCAGTAAGATATGACGACTGCCAATACAGATCAATTGAGAATGACAAAATACAAGCTCTGAAACAATGTCAAGGGAATTTAGATATGTGCATGGCTTTATCTTCTAAATCAATTGGCAAATTAAATTGATGGTGATTATCACTACTATATGCAAATTATTTCGTTCATACTCTGGCGATAGATGTAGTAGTTCACTCAGATGCATCACATTCCGGTTGGGGTGGTGTATTGTGGAACCAGAAAACTGGTGGATTTCGGACTAATTCGGAAAAGTCAAAGCAGATCAACTATCTCTAACTTCTAGCTCCCTATTTCGTTTTGAAATATTTTCATTGTTTTCTTGCTGACAAACAAGTAAAAATTAAGACTGATAACACCATTGCTGTCTCCGTTATTAACAATAAAGCACAAGTCATAGTGCATACTGCAATGATGCTGCCCGTAGCATTCGATATTTTGTGAACACAATAATATGTTGTCGACGGCAGCGTATATACCATGGACGCAGAATGTTATCGCCGATAGAGAATCACGAAATAAAAATATTGATATTGGATGAATGCTTAATCCGACGTGTTGGTCAACAGCTTTGACGCAACTTGCTTTCCTTCCTGACACTCCTTTGATCTTTTTGCATCTCGCTCAAATCATCAAGTTGCTTGCTACGTTTCTTATAGACAAGATCCTTGCGCCGATGCTATTGCTTCTTTTACTAAAAACTGGAAAAATAGAGATTTCTATTGTTTTCCCACATTAAGCTTTATACCGCAAGCCATCCGCAAGATAATTGAAGAGAAGGCCAGGGGAATTTTAGTTACCAACTCAGAGTTCGTACCCATTTTTAGTACAAATATTGGAGAAACCTCCTTCACGTTTACCAATGGAAACCGACTTACTAATTCTGCCTTCTCATATCAATCTCAAACAACCATTACACAAGAAACTGAACATTCTTATCTGTCTTTTATCCGGGGTAAGCTAAAAGTAAAAAGGTTTTCTTCAGAGACAATAGACATTATTCTAAGCTTATGGCGTTATGGCACGAGAATGAAATACCAGTCAACAGCTAAAAAAATGGTTTGAATTTTGTCTTACGAATGATTGCGATTTTGTATCCCCCCCCTTTGCCCATGGCTCTCACTTTTCTATCAAACTTTTAGAAGTCAGGACTATCATATAGTTTAATCAATACGGCCCGAAGGTTTTTTCTTCAATCTTCACATGGGAATATAACAATGTACCAATCCGACAATTGCCAATTGTGAAACGATCTATGAACGGTGTATACGAAACTCGGCCATCGTTACCAAAATATTGCTCGACATGGGATGTAAACATTGCATTTAATTATATAATTATCTCTGCCGCTAGGAAACTCTGGTATCACTCCCCCTCAAAGAACTGTCACCCAGACTTGCCTTCCTCCTGTTACTCTTAAGTGGCGAAAGATGCGAAACAATTAATAAATTATTCATTGATCATATGGTAATTGAAGACTTCAAGGCTACTTTTGTTGTATCAAAAAAACTCAAACATTCGAGACATGGTAGACACCGTTAACATTTTTAGCCTACTCCGCCGATAGAAGATTATCTGTAGTCTCTCATGTTTTGGAGTATTTAAAACGTACGGCCCCACCATGTTGAGCAAATAAACAACTTCTTATCAGTTTTATAAAGCCACACCGACCTGAAACTATTTCACATTGGGTTAAACGTTTTAAGACTGATGCTGGTATTGACGCATCTATTTATACAAGTCATAGTACAAGGGCGGCTTTAGCTTCTCATCTTGCTTCAAAAAACCTTGATATAAAAGATATGTGTGCAGCAGGATGATCAAAATAACAAACTTTTCATTGGTTTAATCATTTCAACACACACAGTTTTAATTTTGGGAAGTCTGTTTTAGAGACCTTGACCTGATGAGTGTCTGTATGTAGTTTTCCGATTTATTCATGTTTTAATTATGATGGTTTCCTTGGTGATTTTATGATGGCTTGTTTGTTTGTCATTCCAAATATTGGTACAATGTCATCTCTGAAGTCTCCTACAACTACGTAACGACTATAGCTAATGACGTAATAGAATTGGCAATTAAACGAGATTTACCTTAAGTCGAAGATTGATTTCAATTCTATTAGTCATTAGCGAGTGGTGTAGGAGTTGTAGGCCCACCCATATTTTTTCTGGTCCCTCTCCTCCACTCCAGCCATTTTAATAATATTCGTGTTCAAAATACTGGTTAATTCACGCGCAGTGCTCTCTCGCCTACAACTCCTCCACTCCTCGCTAATAGTTGAAACGAAAACAACAATGAAATAAACAAGGAAAAATTGTGTCTCATCAAACAAAATTCATCACTGGAGCATAATTTAAACGTAAAAAGCCGCGATTCACAAACAAAAATGTCTTAAAAAATGCTATGAATATTCCAATATGTTTTATATCGCATTCATATTTTTTAACATTCAGTTCCGTCTTGTAGACTGGTATAAGTTTGTTGATCGATCGTCCTCAATTCTTGCTGAATATGTTTCTCTTCGAAAATATCTTGCTGTGGCATTAACTAATTCTGTCAGATGCAGTTTTAAAACACAAAATATTACGAAAAACCAACACCAAATGCTTTTTTTTTACATTTTTCTATCGCCAAGAAGCAAAAAACGTCGTCCGCCGAAAAAAACACGCATTATCTCATGGGGGAGTTTGACAAATTTTAGATGTATTTTGGCCTCAGCTAATCACGGGAAAAAAACTATAAGAGTTAACGTTCTAGATATATTTACTTCAATATCTCGGACAGAAATTCCGATGTCACCAAAAATTGCCATTATTGAAGATATTTAAGCTCAAAAAAGTAGTTAACATTACGTAGAGCGAACACAAAAGATGTTTATTCAGGGACTATACTTCTTGTTTTTCTAATAAAAAAATTTGGGTGACATGCACTTTAACATTTTTATGCCTGTCATACCGAGAAGTTTCTACAATATAACGTCAATACCCTAATTATCATATTTTTGTATCCTTAATTCCGAGTGGGTGGTTTAAGGTTTTCTTCATAATCGCTCCAGTCTCCTGTCGAATAGACATAAGCGTGAGACAAAGTGTATATATATGCTGTTTCATCAGAAAGAAGACTTACTTAGAAAGCCATTTTATTGCTTTGCAAGGTAAGCATTGACATTAGTGTTGTAGCTAATTGTTGTCTTTGTGGCATTATTGACACATTGTAAATTAGTGCCTCTATGTATAAAATGCTTATATTATAAGGCATAGCTATTAGGATGCCTAACTACCGATCGAGTTAAGGACTCGAGATTGGGCTCAAATTTTGACTAGGACTTAATTCATTTATTTTTTATTTTGCGTAGCAAGGTCATAATGGGAATTAATCTGACTTTAAGCAACAAATACAAGCAATACTTGCATGCATGTAGTAAAGCGTCCGTTTGCGTTACATATTCATCAGGTGAGACATTTAAGGTAAATGCAATCGGCACATAATCGTCAAAGCCCAATTTTTGATGAATTAATATGCGGTTAAGAGCATAAGAAATATTTACTACAAACAATACGACCCGAACATCTTGAATCTTATTTGATATCACAAAGTTGGCTGCCATATAATTATACGGAATTAGCTTGAGTCCGATAAAAAGTTCAAGATATTATAACCAAGCAAGTTTCACATGTGACCACCAACATCAGTTATATCTTGTCCAAGAAGGATACAATGCACTTAAAAAGTTCGATATGTTGAACATGTATTTGTCGTGTTCTTAATAATTTTTCGTATTATGTATTATATTGCTTGGTTCATTCCGATTAAAGTATTCTATTAGTGAATTAAAAGAAAGGCAGAAAGCCATTGAATGTATTTTTCCTGAACCCATAAATTATAAACATTTGTGTGAATTTACATAACGTCAAAACAAACACTGAACATAAACTTATGCGTATCATATACAGGCGATAATATTAAACACGTGTGGGATCATTTGCATTGTGCAAAGCTCTCGCTTTAAAAGATTGAACACATTGATTGAAGATTGTTTGTAATCGGCACGTAATTGTCAAAAAGAAAGTGCTTTTACAATTTAGTTAGAAAATGTAGAGACAAATCATACGGCCTCATACGATATTATACATTTTATTCTCAAATACGTCACAAACGATTTTGAAAGACAATGAACTTTTGATAATCTTGAATTTTTAATCAAAAACTAGTTTTCTGTCAAAATAATTATGAAATTGTCGTTGCTTTAAATTATGTGAATAAATAAGGTCTTTTAGGAAAAGCAAAAACGATTTCAGACGACTGGCATAGAGTAAAAAGCACGTTTTAAAAATCTTTGACATTACATAACATCCATAACATATTGCTTGTATTTACTTTATTATGATCAATGTGGCTCATTTATACATTTATTCAAATTTATACATTTCCATCATTAAAGTTTGTATTTGTAACGTAATTAACACAATTAAAGTTTGTGTTTGCGAAAATAATTGACGATTGGAGCCGTACAAACTTACATGGGCGATGTTAAATTTTGCATCGCGCCACACGTCATACCGCTTTTTATAGGTGAGACAAGACGCTCATTCGTGCGCGTGTTCAAAAACAATATCCATTAAAACTTTTTTTGCGCGCGCTGATTTAAAAACCAGTCAAAGATGGCAGCTTTAAAAAGGCTGTTGATGCCATTGAACTAAATATGACTGAAAAGCTAACTTCAGCCGGAAATTTGAAGCCGAAATCAGGCAATATTGTTTCCAGTCTCTCCATGCTTGTGATAAACCCGGCCAACACAAAATATATCAGTTTTTTGGAAGAAACCTTAAAAATATATAGCAAAATATAGTTTCAGAAAGATGAAAATTTGTCCTGCTCGTTTATAGCAATATGTTTTTACGGTAAGACATCAAAGCAATCGTTTTGTGTAAGAAAGCGAATTTAACAAACGGTGACAAATGCGGACGTTCTCAAAATTTTCTCAAGCTTCATTATTGTGATCTGACTCTAGGCACGCTTGTCTAGGAGTCAGATCACGCAAAATTTTTGCTTCATTTCCAAAATATCAGAAGGTAGCCTTCCAGTAATCTATATTTAGTTCAATGGATAATTTATACTGGTATTATTAAGACGGCAATTACAAAGAAGGAAATAATGAAAACGATTTTGGTAAGGCAAATCTATTTAAATAGAAAAATCACAGGCAAATATCACACAATATTGTCTAACTGATCATCGTCATTCTTTTCTTTGACATCATGCTGTTGTTGGCAGTGCTGTAGAACTAAATTTATCTGGGGGGTCTCTCTTCACGAAGCTGAAGACATGAAATTATGAAAAATGCGTGACGTCGTCGCATGACATTATCATGGATGTTCACAACACTTAAGTGAAATGTCTCATAGATGGCAGATCATAACCGATAAATCTTACAAATAACGACAACTACTTTGATAATTGTTTGAAATAGACTTAGACTCAGTAATACTCACTATGCTGAAAAGAGCTCGTTAGATAAAAAGCTAAAACTCTGCGAGAAAATGAGTCTGCTACATAACACAACTTATGATTTATAAATGATTATCATTTTCCAAACAGGAACGATAACAATAAAACATTATGTATAGTTCTATAGTAAATACTATTACTACTAGATCATTTGCATTCTACAACAGCTTATTTTTTTATTATCATCTGATAAAACGTCGGCTTATAATCTGAACTGTGGGATCATTTAGATTGTGCAAAGCCCTCGCTTTAAAAGATTGAACACATTGATTGAAGATTATTTGCAATCGGCACGTAATTGTCAGAAAGAAAGTGCTTTTACAATTTTATTAGAAAATGTAGCTACAAATCATACGGCCTCATACGATATTAAACATTTTATTCTCAAATACGTCACAAACGACTTTGAAAGACAACGAACTTTTGATAATCTTGAATTTTTAATCAAAAAATACTTTTCAGTCAAAATAATTATGAATTTGTTGTTGCTTTAAATTATGTGAATAAATAAGGTCTTTTAGGAAAAGCAAAAACGATTTCATACGACTGGCATAGAGTAAAAAGCACGTTTTAAAAATCTTTGACATTACATAACATCCATAACATATTGCTTGTATTTACTTTATTATGATCAATGTGTCTCATTTGTACAAAATTTATACATTTCCATCATTAAAGTTTGTATTTGTAACGTAATTAACACAATTAAAGGTTGTGTTTGCGAAAATAAATGACGATTGGAGCAGTACAAACTTACATGGGCGATGTTAAATTTTGCATCACGCCACACGTCACACCGCTTTATATAGGTGAGACAAGACGCTCATTCGAGACGCTCATTCGAGACGCTCATTCGTCAACAATAAAACATTATGTATAGTTGTATAGTAAATACTATTACTCTACTACTACTAGATCATTTGCATTCTACAACAGCCTATTTTTTATTATCATCCGATAAAACGTCGGCTTATAATCTGAACTAATTTAATCATCTTCCCTGAGTTGAGTAGAATTATGTACAAAATTCGTAATACTTATCTTCCCTGAGTTGAGTAGAATTATCTACTAAATTCGTCTTAAACTCAAAAAGGTAAAATAGAATACAGATTCAGAAAAGGCACATGTTGAACAACACTAATACTAAAGAAGAAATTTCATTAAACGACTTTAAATATTTGTAAAAAAAGGGAAATATTTGTGTCAACCTAAGTCATAGTCTATATCAATATACATTATTGTTCATGAATAAATTACAATTCCAGTCTATGATTTGACTCCTCAACTTTTGCGTTAGTCTTGATTAACATTAGCACGATTTTACTTGACAAAAATTTTTTGTGAAGGTGTGAGCTATGCTTCTTTTATCAGCTTCTTTTTTCTAGTTTGATTATTTTCAGCAGACTTGTGGTGTTCCAGCCATTGCTGCAGAGATGAACTAGCCTCCCAGAATTGTGCTGGTGGACCATTGATGCTTATAAACATTAAGGACGATAAATGAGTAACAGACATGCTAGAGCGTGACTTCAAACAAATTATTTTAATTTGTCAAAACCCCCTCTTTGCCTCTGCACTGCTTATTCACACAATTTGAAGCAATCCTTTTAGTAGCCGTTCCTCAATAAGCGATGGGGTGTTTCGAGAATCACTGAAAATTTATCGATACCATGCAATCATGCCTGTCGTATCGATTTCAAATCTTTCACAAAGTGACATGATATGTTGCTCCCTTTTAGCCAGGGAACCTTCTCCCCCCTTGTCCATTTTTCTGGATAGAGAGATTCACTTTGGTTTAATAATATCTTCTCAGATGAATCAATCATCCTTTTTTGGAGGTTATCAATCAAACCCTGCGAAAATTGCTTTCGATTAAATTATTTGTATCCAGTTCGAGACTGAAATCACTTTAACTCCAGGCCTTTAAACTCCACTGAAGAATCGTAAATGTTCCTAAATTCATATTTTGTTTGCCAAGAGTCTTTTATCTTTTCCAGTGCGTTTATCGTCCATTGCAAATAGTCAGTTGCTTTAAGAAGAATGGTGCAGTCCTTCTGTAGTGATTCAGACAAAATTAAAAGCTGCACAAAGCAGTCTTTCGTAATGGTTACGTCTTTAACAAACTCTATCGTCTTCATTCGTTTTACTAATCCAGCATAGGTTGCATTGTGCTTGTCTTGAGACTGTGAAATTGTGTAGAAATGCTTATACACAGCTGGATAATATCTCCAAAAAGATTCCCATTCTCATAGTTCGAGTATGGTCTTTTTTCTATAGCAACATAGTAGGGAGTTCTGAGGCATTTTTCTCTTGTTCATTGAAATTGTGCAACAGATAAGCCAGTTGAGCTCTGGTTTTTCTCTTTTCCTGTTAATTGAGAATTTTGGTTGTAATTACGTGAGCAGTGCCATTTACATGCTTAGCAATTTTTTTCTTAGGTATTTTTACGCTGCTGTCGTTTCGAGACTCGTTGTTTTGCATGGAAAAACAGTACATTCTATCCATTCTTTACTCATGTGACTTCGTTGTTTAGCATGCCGTCCAAGATTGTTAACGTTTCTACAATCCCGACAGCCAAGTTTTCCATTTGAAAATATAATCCGTTGGTATGCAAAACTAAAGTAATCTTGTTGCATAACAGACCAACAGGAGGGGCGATGGAATGAATAGATGGAGATAAATGTTAACTAGAGTTTGGAAATTCATTGAAGGCACTATTTACCGTTGGTTCCTGTGTGTTTTGATCAAACTTCCTCAGCTCAGTCTCTTTCGTAGCTGTTGCTGTCGTTGTTTTCAACCATTGCCATTAGGCATTTGCCGATTGTGCTAGTAAAAGTGGCATATTATGCTAGTGGCAGTGCTCTTTTTTGCCCAAATTATGCTCAAATTATGCTCGCTTTTCAAAATTATGCTACTTTTTTAAAAAATTATTCTGTGCACAAACTTCACAACTCACAAGACAAGTTTGAAAATGTATTTTATTAACCCTGGCCAGACGTTCTGGGCTCGGTTGTTCATAACCTGGGTAACTTTATCCGGTGGTTGGGCCTATACGGCGAATAAATCTGCTATCCAGCGGATAGTTATCCAGCGAACAAAAGTAGGTTGCATAAAGCCTGGATAGTGTGGTGGATAAATATCCGCGGATAGCTTACTAGTTGCTAACCATCGCGTGTAGCAGAGCACTCACAGTTTGCGCAATGATTTGCACTCAAATGGCCTCCAGTTACCATGGTAAAATATGCAAATTTCGAGTAAACAACGAACGGTGCGCGCGCTAGCAATAACGGACTGTGCGCGCTGGGTTTCAAAACAAATAAAAATAAATGCAGTGAAAACTTAACCATGCAGTTTCTGAGAAAGCCCTGGATAACAAATTTAACATTGAATAATCTCGCTTGTTTCTGAACCATGCTGTCCGGCTTGACTTCTCTAATTCGTTCTCCAACAGTTAATTAGCGCTTGTTATATTGAAGCATCACACTTGCTTGCAAGTAATCTGCAAGTGCACGATCTTGTTGATCGTTGAATGAAACTGCCAGGATGCTGAATACTCTCTATGCGGCAGCAGACGATGGTTGGACCAACAGTATTTTCTTCACTGCCATGGACCAATTTGGGAGACGGTCTGCGTGGGCCTGCCACCACTCCACCTTCTTTTCCTCTTGTTCAATGACCACATCCTGAGCAGCAGCGACGTACTGTGGAAGCTCTCTAATTAGGCCATTGATAGTTGCATCATGTCTAGGAAAGGGAAAATCCTTAGGGCTTCTATTGTGGCGTGTGTAGGCCTCATCCATTGAACGGCAACTGGACACATGATTCTTGCAGCTTTGAAGGCCGTGACGGTGTCATAGAGCTTCACGTTAAACAAGAACCAAAGTACAGCCGGCTGTACACAAGCTTTTGCCTTCCGTTCTAGATCCGCGGCTCTCTGAGTAGCATCTTCGTAGGCAATTGCGGCAGCAACTGCGCGTACATTAGGAAAGTGCGGAGCTTGGCATGCCTCGGCGACAGCCTTTAACTTCTCGTAGCACGAAAACACAAGGGCCCGTCACCTTCCAAGTAGTATGTAGCTTTGACAAAATGCTCTCCTACATTAATGGTCACAGCCAACTCGAGCTTAAGATCGACAAGGCGCTGAGGATCTGAGAGTATAGCTCGAAGCTGTGCCACAATCTTTGGAGCAATGTTCTCTACTTACGCATCATTCAGGAATCCAGCAACGTCTCCAAACTGCTCCAGTAGCTGCCTGTAAACTTCCCATTTTGACCACCAGCGTGTTTCGCTATACGATTTCGGCTTTCGATCGGTTAGATCCTGCCATGCCAACTTTGCTTTATGGCTGTGACTGAATAAGCGTACCCACAGGTTTCTAAATTCCAAAAGAGTAAGAATTTCCAGATGTTTGCCAACATTATCGAGCGTGTGGGAAGATCAGACAATGTTCAGCATCTTTGGGAAGATGAATGCTACCCGATCCAATGCTGCTTGATTGACACTTGCTCCATCCCTCATCGCTGCAATCAAAGAGATCGCCTTGATCCCAAATTCAGCGCAAAGGGCTTCGTTGAGAACTCTTGCTAGTTCTTCTGAATTCACCGACTTTGAGCAAATGTCAATTCTTATAAGATGCTGTGTTATCATCCACTCATCATTAATAAAGCGAAGGATTATCGCAATAACCTCACCTTGCCTGGTGCTTCCGTCAAATATTACTGAAACGTCCCTTGTCATATCTTCTCCTGGCAAAGACAGTTCCTTCTTTATTCTCTCAACCTCTTGCTTGAAAATGAGAGAAACATACTGTCCGAGATGCGCACTATGAGTGAGGCGATACCCATTTTTCTCTAGCAAAGGACGTAGCCTGTTTACCTTCCCGATTGGAATCCCTGCTTTCAAAAATTCCTCCACTACTTCCTGTCGGTATGCTTGTTCAGCCAACGGCAGCGAGTTGTCGTTACGAGTCTTCTCTCTGCTGAGTGCCTCGGCTATCGTTTGTTCTCTTAACCTTGATCTCTTCAGCGCATCTTTCCCTTTGGCATGTTTTCTTGAACTACAATGCGATGCTAAAATGCTCTTTTTTGATGATACCATTTCTCTGCAGTTATTGCAAAAGATCGTTGTGCCTCTGACACTCAGATGCTGATCAGGGAACTGATTAATACGATCTTGCAAAGGGACATTTTTCGCATTAGTGACATTACTCGTCCCCCTCCTCTTGTATTTTCCAGTGGTGGATTCGAGGCGTCTATCCCGGGCAAGTTGTGCAGGCTTTGGTCTATCCTCTCTGTTCTCGCAACCTTGTAAACTATCTGGATGTAAGTTCACTGCACTTGACTGGTTTGGCGTGGCGGCCGCCATTTTGAAACGAGCACTGGGAGAAAGACTAAGGAGTCTGGGACCGAGACACAGACTTCCGGTTCCGTTTCATCGAACTCCCACGGTATCTCAACACAAGTAAAAAAAAATCGAAAATAGGAGTGGAAGCAACTCTTAATAGTAATCTATCGTTTTTAGTAGCTGAGATCTTCGTTTTGTTGCATTATTCTAAAATTGTGCTATTAAGACAAGAAAATATACGAATTATGCTAGCAGTGCTACTTTTTGAAAAAGGGCAAAAATTATGCTCAATTCCTCAGATTATGCCAAAAAATTATGCTAGCACAATCGACAAGAGCCTAATTGCCATATGCTTGACTCCTCCTTTGGCTCCAGCTTTTGAAACGCGGAAAACATCGTAATTTATTTCATTGCGCTTGTTGAACTGTTAGATTTTTGCGAGTTACAAGTTTCAGATTGCACATCTATGTATTCATTTAAATCTTCAAATGGTTTTTCTTTGGTTTCTTTGCTTTTGGCACGAAAGTCTAACCCAAGAGATGCATGCTTTACTTTTAGACATATTCACAGTGTTGATTTAAGCAGTCATTATTTTGCAGTAATTATTTGTTGGTTACCTGCGCCCACGCAACTTTGTAATCATAAGCAGCCATGGTCAGTCCTTCGTGTAAGTTTTAATCTATGTTATTCTGTTTGAAACCTACACAGCGTAATTGGATGATAGTGGCATGATCATGTAAAACAATAAGACAAGAAAAATTACCGACTTATCATAAACGTAATTTTAATAATTTTGATTGTACTTCATGAAAATATAGTCAAGTTGTAGTCAAAATTGCCCTTTTAAAATTACCATTTCAATGGTAGAAGGGGTGCCCCACAGAACTTGAAGAAGGGGGCTCCTTACCCATATGCCCCCCCTACTTCTACAGCACTGGCTTTCAAAAGATTGTGTACTAGCATATGACTTGTCTGCCATGTTTTTGTTTTCCACTGTATAATGATCTGGTGCGATTTCTTTAATTTAGTCATGCGAGCCATGATTCTCGCGACATCGCCAAAAAAGTTGAAAATTTTCATTTTTCAAAGCATGTGCGCCAATCTCCGCGGCGTCCGAGAGACGCCAATGACTTAGTTTATAGCGCATGCTCAAAAGTGTACGCTCCGCGCGCTCGGCAATGCGAATGTATTGGAAATTGTTTTCAGTCGCAGGGCCGAAATCAAGAGGCTGCCAGAAAGGCGCACACAGGGTACTTGCCAGCTCGTGCAAGCACTTTTTCACATTTACCACTTGTCTCAAGCGCTTTCTCACATCAAAATCTCTGTTTATGATATATTCTGTAGTAAAATTTGTTTATTTTTTACGCCTTCAAATAATTTTGCAAAATAATTTGTACACTATTTCTAATAACTTGCCGTACAGGTATTTATTAATTTCAGCTGCATAGCTATGATTTTTGTTGTCAAAACGTTCTATAAATGAGGAACGTAACTTATCTTATTTAGAAAGAATTGTGCAAACCCTATAGGTTTGAAATATATAGAAAATATATTCGGCATAAATTGGCGTAACGGGAAATTTGAAAATGGCTGCCTATAGCGAATTATCATCTAAATTCTCTCAGCATCTCTAGGCAATTGGTGAGCAATAATAGAAAATGAAGCATTCCATAAACAATAAGATTGGTGAATAAGATTTTTCATGATTAATGTCCTTTAATGAGAACTTTTTGTTCACTCTGAATAACTCTAAAATTCGTTTCCGACAAATTTCTCTGCAGACGCGTACCCTAAAGCGCTTCTGATTTTCGAAAGCCTTGTTTACTGGCCAGGTCTTACGAAAGGAGTTTAAGTCATTAAACACTGTAAATCCACTGATCTCGAAAAAAGACTGGATCAAGCAACTCTATATTTGTAGTAAGCAAATTTTGAAGCCACCGCCGCCGTTACTAAGAAACCAACACATCGAAAGCATTGAGCTCTATAAGACCTGGAGGGAAAAAGGGGCCTGGACTCAGTGGTCAAAAACATGGTGGTAATGGCGGATTTCGGTTGTCAAAACTTCCACTTTGAAAATTTTTTTCGATATTCACTCCCTCCTGATTTTTTATACGAACGATAACAAGTGAGAAAAAACAATTACGCTACCGACAGCATATCATGTGAAAATAATGCTTCAGCATTGCGTGAAAACACAGTACACCCACATCAAGATAAAGAAAATCGACGGTAGAGAAACGCATATGTTGGCTGCAAACTGTAAGTTATTTTATGGCATTTTAACCTTTTAAAAGTGAAAATCAAACGGCATTCTTTAGTAGACCTGTCAATCTCGTCAAACTTATACATTATTTCATGCTTCTGCTTGTTTACTCTTTGTTAACAGTTTGGTGCAACTATTTTTCTTGCTCAAATGGATAAATCTGTGTTAAAATGCTCCTAAGGAAGCGAGAAAATGTTTCCTTCAGTTCTACGACATAAGTCAACTAAAAATTTACCATGGATAAGTATCATAAGTGTATTGTCTTTACCTGATAAATCTACTGAAAACTCATAAAGAAAGTATGTTGAACTAGAAGAACTACAAAAAAGAAAAAAATTCAAAACACCATGATACTGTTTGTTGGAAATTTGTATTTAGTAAACTGCTTGGTAGAGCCTTACATCTATTACTGAACAGAATTACATTAATTTTCCATTGAAATTACAAACTTGGAAACTAAAGTGCATTAGTTTCTCTGACAAAAACACTCTGTCTATCTCTGCATGAAGGCAAAATAGGTAATTGACAGTGTAGGCGAAGAAATTTATCAAGTTCTATAGATATTATTGTGTATTACTTACAGTCTTTTGGAATTGTGTAATGTATGTCAAGAACAAGATATAATTTTTCAAAAATGCTAACCCCTTCGAGCACTACTACTCTTCTGTTTTGCTTGAACAATTTACAGCTAACAATACTAATTATATGTACAAATTAACAATTGGGAATTAAATGAGAAACAACTTGATAAATCTTTGTATTTTCCATCAAGCCTTTTGAATTTGTTTCTTTTATCTCTTGGTAAAAAAATATTTATGAAAGACTTACAAATCAAGAATCTTGAAAAAGTATTTTGTACAAAGAAACTAAACATAATTGGAAAGGTCACATATTGAAGACAAACTTTGCTTCTTTGACTAGGTTGCTTGACCGTGAG
Organism: Xenia sp. Carnegie-2017; assembly: GCF_021976095.1. Taxonomy (NCBI): domain Eukaryota; kingdom Metazoa; phylum Cnidaria; class Anthozoa; order Malacalcyonacea; family Xeniidae; genus Xenia; species Xenia sp. Carnegie-2017. Next base: position 11,212,774 of record NW_025813526.1, read on the forward strand.
CAAATTTAAATTTGTTTACAATTTGTTTAAAGAATTCTTTTTATTGATTAGTACTTATTCTTCATAAGACACAAAGAATTTCTTTGCCATCTATTTTTGCTTCTTCTACATTCAACTTCATTGTAACCAATGCATCCGATGTGAATTTGTGGATCACCTGGAATCATACCAAGTATGGATTTGGTGACATGAGACAATATGTTTAATTTTTCATGCGTATTAATGATAAGCTATTGTTGAACAAAAATTTCAAGGTAGGAGTAAATCTTAGCACATTGTTCAACACATTTTTATCTTTGTTTTGAAGTATTAAACTGTTTACTATAACAAAAAATACTTCATTTACAGAAGCACTTAGTAGTACTTTAAAACTGTTTGCATAAATCCAACTTTCCAAACCCATTATAATTGTTTACTCTATACAGTCAGTCAAATTTAGCAGGCAAGCAGTTTAATAGTTATTTTCATTATACGATATATACCATAGTTCTCAATAACTTTGCATGGCACTGCATTCAATTTTAACACAACTCCGTTGTAAAGTTTCCCTTCATCTTTTAAAAAAAATATGAACAAATTCTGCCCCATTTTTGGGAGGTAAACTCAATTCAAATCAGTAGAGTTTAGCTTGATCATAATACAAGATTGATGCAAAACTCGAAAAATATTGGCTGCTTCGCCTCGTCTGGCGCGCGATAAAGGGAAGATCAAACAAGACTGGACAAAAAGAACTTTAAATTAAAATTTAGTAGTGGAAACACTCTTCAAATATCGTGTTAAAAACAAAATAGTAAAACTAATACTGTGCTACTTACCGGTGTCATGAAATGTTTCCTTTTCTGTCGCTATTTCAGCATCCGCAAACCAAGGAAGTTTGCACATTGTTTAATAAATAAAATTTTAAAAAAGTGTTTATGTTAGGAAAATAGTTTTGATATTTTCTATACTCTTAATCGTGGTGGTCAAATCAGGGTGAGCGACAAAAATTTTACTTCATGAGCCCGCGTCTCTCCGCTGACTTTGACCACCAAAATCTGCCATGTTTTTGACCACGCGGCTGCGCGCTAACGATTTATAGTAATTTTGTTGACGTTTCCCCTCCAGGTCTTATAGAACTCAATGATCGAAAGACTTTTTAACAAAACTATCGAAAATATAGCAACACATCGCCAAATTATGCTATAACATAACGCAGAAGATGAAAAACAACCTTTGGCGAAAGTAAAGCGAGTCAGAAAGAATAATAGGCCGTATAAAAAAAGAATACTTGTTTTACTCCGAATCACACGTAAAAAGGCTTGTAATTTTAACGGATTGATCAGTTTATGATCGTAAATAAGATTATTTAATCAGTTTGTATTTCTGAACTACGACTCGAACAATTTTAGGTGTTTCCATGCAGTTTTTCCATACCACAGTAGAGTTACCGATGACAGAAATAGCTGCATTTTGATCATGTTTCGTCATACTTCAACTTTCGTGCTAGATGCTTGTTCCAGTTTTATTTGAAATAAGTGTTTAAATCACCCTCCACTGTATAAATTTTAAACGCTTTGAAAAATGCGCTTTACGAAGCCCGTTTAACTCCACCTACCGGTTAAATTTTGCCTGTCCACTTAGTAAATTTAAACGGTCTCCTGACAATTTTAATATTTATCGGCGTCTTGTAAGACTTGTATGAAACTTTGAATCGTATTCTTTATTTAATATGAAGATATCATGTCTTTTCGGGAGTTTCTTTACGCCATGTCGTATCAAAAACAAAGAAAGTCCACAAAATCGCAGTCATCAAGCGTCTTGGACAAATAAGCCTTCATAATGCAACATTTTTTTGCATCCGAAAGCTTTCACCAGGTAAACAAATTTACTGACTGTATATACTAAAAGTATATTTCTCGAGTTTTCCCACCTAGTTGCCAAGTAATTAAATAGCAAAAACCTCTTTTTTCCTTGTTTCGCTCGTTTAGATTTGAGCTTATCCTGCTGATAGTTAAACGCTAAGCTAAACGGCGTTCGTGCAACGCAGTTTTAACCATCGTTTAACTATCCAATAGATAAGGAATTTATACGGTTTATAGCGGCTAATTAACGTCGTTTAGTTTAGACGCCTTTCGTACAACCGGCGTATGATTCTTTTTTTCTTTGATATATAACGTCTTACAACGTCAAAATGTAAGTTTCATGAAAATCAACCCACAACAAATCATGTTTTTTTTTATGAAAATGAGGAGTATGACTAAAGCCTTTTGTGTCAATGCAGCCGATCTGCGACAATCATTAAACGAAATGGCTACCAACTTTTGAAAAATATATCACATTCAGTGCCTGTTGAAAAATAGACTGAACAAACGATAATTTGCCGGTATGATTGATTTTTAAAATAATCGCCCCAGAATTGACGAAATAAGTGTAGTCTAGTAAATTCCCTCGTATGGAGATGATATCCTTTATTTCTTCGCTTTGTCTATTGGGGTTATTTTTATTAAATACGGAAAAAACTTAGTAAATTTGTCGACCTGTTGATATGTCACTTGAATTATTGTCTTTTTTAGGCGTTGATGACCGTAAGATAGCTAATACATTATTCATCTACAATGAAATATCTCTTGAATCGTCGTCGAGTCATCTTTTGCTGTTTTGGGTTGTTAATTGTTTTCTATGCACTTAAACCACAGAGTTCAGTACCTCATCTTTTACCAATTGTCGCTAATGAAACTTTGTATTTTAATTTTAACTATTCTGCAAGTACTACAAAAAATTATACTAATCCTACAATTTCTCTTCTAATGAGAATGTCGGGGAACCGAATAGATCACAAAACAAGGTTTTACTGCAATATGCTAAAGACAATTTTAATTTTTTGGCCAGGATGGCTGGGTAAGATGGTTCTGGTACTTGATGCAGAATCAAAGGAAGATTACACATTTGCTGCAACATTGCTAAATCAGACAACTGAGCATTTTCCAGATCATTCTTTTGAAATAAAATACGAAGCACTGCCAATTGATCCTACTCTTCTGAGATTTCGTGGCCAATTAAAGCCAAGTGGCTACAACCGTCAGTTGTGGAGCAGTTTCTTCATGGATCTTTACACAGAGGATGATGTCATAGCTTGGTTGGATAGTGATTCCCCCTTTCTTCTTCCAGTTACAATGTCAACTATTATGCCAAATGGAAGGGTCCGGATCCTCGGTACTGATTGTACAATGGATATAAGCTGGGTAAAATCATGGGCTAAAAGTACACGGAACGCAATAGGATGGCCACAGGTAGCTGATTTTATGACATATTTCCCGGTGTACCTCTACCGCGACACCATTACCAACTGTAGAAACCACATCTTGAAAACGTTTCAGACAGATAACTTCGAAGAAGCATTTAAAAAATTTTATCACACTGGAACTGGTAAACTCTCGCCAGTAAATGTAATCATCAGCTACGCTTGGTTCTTTGAGAATAATCGCTACGAGTGGAAAATAGAATTGTGCAACAATTTAGACCAATTTAACAAACGCTTGCCTCACAGTCGAAAAATTATGAAAGAGAGCACTGTTGATGGAAGTCAATTACTGAGTCAGCCACAGACTGCCTACCATGGGCCACTGATTTCCAAAGACTTTTACGCTAATCTCATTCCAATTTCTTATTGTTTGTCGATAAATTTCAGTAGGCAGGAAAACATGTGTAAAAAATATTCATGGTCAGATGTCAAACAATTATTTAGTTTGTTTAAATCAGACATGCACAGTGTTAGAGTTGAAAAGCAACACCCTTGTGTTGAAAAAAAAACCCAGTATTGCATACATATCTTAAAACATCATATCAAAAAAGTTGGAGTCGAAATTAGAGAAAATAAGCGAAGAATGTCATGGCATGATGTTACCATAGTTAACTCTATCGCAGAAAGTACAGGTATAATTTGCCCGCCGCAACCATTGTAATTGGGTTAGGGTAATATTGTAATTAACACAGATGTAATTGGTTGAAATGGTTACGTTTGATCATTTTCATCTATATTTTTATTAGAATATTTGCTTTTGGTGAAAGTTGATACCTTTAGTTATAAGCAAAAATTGCATAATTTTGTGGTCACCAGATCTTTGACGTTGCACTTTTTCTTCGTTATTACAATGCACAATATTTACAATCAATGAAATATTGTCTGCATTATTGACATTCGTAGTATATGGCTATATACATATGCCTATCTAAATTGGGTGAATTAGGAAACTGGAATCTTTCAAAAACTACACTTCTTGGATTTTTTTGAAAAGTTTCATTAAAGAAAAAAAGCTATAAAAAGCAAAAAAGTTTCTAACTTATTAAATTTATGCCTTGTTCTTCACTAATCTTTTGTATTCTTTGAAGTTAATGTAGGATAAATGTGCCTTTATGAGTTTTTTTTACTAATAAAATATTTACAATTGACTTTATGGACATAGAAGAAAAGTATGTATATATTCTTGCAAGGATCAATCATCTGCCGTTTGGTAAGACTTTCAAAAGACTATAATAATTATGGAAACGCATGATGCACACAATAGATTTGGGAAAAAATTAAAGGAAGTTTATGTTCACTTCTTAAATGAAAAAATGGCTACAAAATTTTAGCATTTATAAGCATGACTTATCGTTAAATAGGAGTTTGACCGTAACTCTATGAGTAATTGCAAGAGTTATTGGCAACGAAACAAAGGAGTTGTGTGAGATATGTCAAATCAAACCAAGGAAGCAGTTTACATCACTACGAGTGAGCTCAACAGCGTTCATACATATAGGGCGGGTGAAATTAGATTTATACACCAAATTAATGTTAACTATCCTACCAATGTCGTAATGGGAGAGGGTTTGATTTCTTCACTTTCTTTTACAATAAATCTTATTTAAATCTTCAACTAACTGGTAATTCTTGTTTCATTTTTGAATTCTATTTCGTCATTAGACTAAGTTATTACGGAGTCATGTGACAATGGAGCTATGTGACTTCAGAGTCATGTTACTGTGGAGTGTAATGACGACTTATATTATAAACACAAATTTATTAACATTTTTTTCAAATCGAAACATTGCCCATTGTTGTCCCCAGGTTTTTCCTGAGCAATATACAACAACGTGTCTCCTGCCACAAAACATGCAGTTTCCTTAGAGTGCAGACCGTGCAGTAAATAATTATGAGTATGTTGAAAACAGTTGAGAAAGTACTTGCTGCATATTGGTGATCAATTTTATAATGTCCTATAAAGATTAATCCTGAATCGTAGTAAGCCTCTAGGAAATGGGCATTGAGAATTCAAAATTAAGTTAATTAGCATTTATCATGTTTTATCACGAATAATCATGTTTTTCGGCAGCTATAAAATAGTCAAGACTCAAGCATGGTTCAAAGTAAACAAGTTAATCCAACCATAATATAGAGTTAGAAGGAAATATGGCGTATAAGCATTATCATTACAGCGCCACAAAACTTTGTTTTACAAGCTCAGTGATCATCAAATAGCATACATTTGCCGATAAAGTAAAGCATCAAGGCAACAATTATGTTCTGGTCGACTTCGAAACTCGAACATTATCTTAAAATCTACGTTAAACAAAGTAATTACTAACGGACAGTCCATATGAACGTTTGCGGGCGCGGATACTGATATTTTTAATTTGTAACAATTGACAACAACAACGCAATTTCGAATAACCGAACAGCTGTTTGGTTGAATTTCTATTGTTACACGTCGATCATGTGGCCGTGTGGTTTGGGGAAGGAAATGTTTTTGTTGAGCATGGGTTCAATTTATTTGTTTGCGTTTGCATCACTTTACATGCAGATACCAGGTACCTTTTTGAGGAATTTATTATAATGAGATTACAAACTAAAAATGGTATTAACGTGGTGAACTTGCTTATTGAGAGCGGGCTTAAGTTTGTTAATGTGTAAGGCTTCTTTGATTCTGAGTGTGGAGTGGAAGAAAAACATAGCGTTTGTGTCTTTGTTTGAAACTCCATGTTAAGTCAATTCGTAATTGATGACGGATTCGATCATGATGAACCCAGGTTAGGCTAAAAAACTTACATTCCATTACATTGACCAACATCAAAAAAAGTTTGTATTCTGTTTAGCTCTCCCTTAACCCTGGTAAAAATCTTAAGTAAGGTTCTGTAAAAATTTTTGCTCTCTCCCTGCTAAAATGTTATGTTAACAATATATGTATTCTATGGTTTGCATCTTGGCTACACTAAAAGATTTTATGGAATCATGTAACGTCTTATTTGTATTTAAGATCTTAAATAAGATCTTAAACAGTATCATTATTTAGTACAATTCGGAATTGAAGCAAGATTTTTTTAAAATGTGGTATAAATTTATTTTAAGATCTTGAAGATTTTAAAAAGATGTAAGTAATTTCTTTATAATATCTTAATATTATCTTAATAATATCTTGCAGTAGGTAGTGCAAATTATTCAAATCAAAATACAGGAAGGTGAAACGATTGTTGTGAAGTATATGTAAATGAAATGCATGACAGACAGTTGATGAATCACAATTATCGCTTAAAGACATTCTGATGGCTCATTTGAGTTGACCTATTTGATGAGCATGTATTGTTTCATGATTTATACTTAATAATCTTTTTGTATGGAAAATAATTAGTTTTTCTGGCTGGTAATTTTTTTGCAAGCTATGTAGCTTCAACTTGTGTACAGTGTATAAATTTTGAGAATTTTTTTTTGAAAAGTTGTTTTTGGCTTAGTTGTACTAACATGAAAATCATTTAAGATTTTAGTGAAATTTTTTGTTGTTGGTTATATCCTATGATCAGTGGCATAGTTAGCATGTGTATAGGTTTTGGCTCTGTTAGGCCATTGTGAATGCATTGTAGTTATTTATTTCCATTGAAATCTTATTGTTTTTGCAATATGTGGTTATGGTAGTTTTACAGAGCAGCACGAAATTTATTATTAGCTATGCCACTGCCTGTCTTTAGTAAATAACTATGATTGATATTCATTAAATGGTGGAGTAAGAAAAAAAGTTGTTTTATGCACATATTTCCATGTATTTATTTTCATGCATTTGTTTTCTTGTTCCAAGTTTCCAGCAAAAGTGCCTTTCATATGTCTGGTTAATGTAAGATTTTAACAATTACATATCCACATATTTTTAAAGAAGAGTTATTTCTATGTAGACTGCTACGTATTGCTTACTGAGAATGTATATTAATAACGCAATAATTTTTTACTTACTTGGTTTGAAAAAGAGACTACCACCCAAGCATTTTTTTGTAGGCTTGTTTGGTGACAATGGATTACTGCCTGTTAGGAACATCCTAAGAAGAGGTATGATGTGTTAGTAATTAAGCTGTGTGCTAGATGCCAAGGGTCTGTGCTACTTGCCATTTATCTCGATCAGTTAGAGTATAAAACTTTTATTATTAGGTTTGATTATTTTCATGACTTTTTAATTTACAATATGATTAAAGATCAAGTATTAGCATACAATGGAAGTCATGCCAGATCGCGTGCGTGTCAAACATTGCACATCAATCAAATAATTTATTTACTGTTTAATGTGCTAATTACATAAACCGATTGAATAAAGAAATTAAACAGATTTCTGCGCCGCCTATGTTGTGCACATCTGTTTTATAAATTACTGTTTTGTTAAATTAGCTAATTTAGATTATGTAATAAATAACATGTCTGTTTTTCAATGTTAATAGTGGAAACTATTACATGTTATTGCTCTTAGTGCTAATTGGGTTGTCCTGCTGAATATTGTATGCAGAAAGAGAGGGGAGCCAATGTTCATATATGCGTGTTATATTCCATAAAAACAGTTGATGTCTCAGAAACTTACTAAGATGCTTAGTTAGTATTAATCAGCAAATAGTCAGTGAAAGGTCTGTAAATAGTTTTTAAAAAGTCTTTAAAAAGTCAATATTGTCATTTTGCTGCTTTTTAAGAATGTATTATAAAAAAAAACTGGTATGATTGGCACATTGCATGTCATTGATATTTTTATGCTTCGTTCTTTTTCTTGTCGAAGCTGTTGTTACGTAATACCTGTACCACTTTGCTAACAAATATGCGTAGTGTTGTAATGGTGAATTTGAACATTCAGATCAGGGTTAGTTTTATTGATGTGAAGAGCTTCTTTGATTTTGAAAGAGAAAGTTGATTAATCGGTGTCGATGATTTTAATGCAGAAGTCACTTTGGTGTTTTATAGATAACAAAGCTTCTTTGATGGAAGACATACGTCGTAGACCGACCCTTTTATGGTTTATCGATGATCTTGGTCTTACAGCCCAAACGGGAATGAGTTTGTTGTGCATTATTGGTGTTTATCTTAGTGTAATGTGTATTGTCAGCAAAGGATGGCGGAGTATTTTCTCGTTTTCGTTTATGTGGATCTTATATTTTTCCCTCTATCAAGTAGGTTTTGCTGCTTTTAGAGATGGTAAACTTTTAGTTGAGAAACTATACTTATGACAGCTTACGTAAACACGCTTAAAAAATTTACTTTAGTTGTTCTGGAATGCAAGGCTTACAAAAATTGATAAATTTGTGCACCTGCTGTTGTTGTTCGCTTTTCTTCAGTTTTTTTAATTTTTATCGCCAGTGAATGTAAGGCGCTGCTGAAATGCTTCAACGCCGATTAACAGCGCATATTGCATATTGTTGTAACCCATAAACCAGCAAATGAATATTTCTTTAATTTTTCAATATTTTGCGTTATATTTTTTGTAACTGTTTTTGAAGAACTTTTTGTTTTTTATTTTTACAGGTTGGTCAAACATTTCTTTGGTTTCAATGGTAAGCGATTTCTCGTTAAAAACTAGTTGTTCTGAGACAGATGTACAGCTATAAACATTCGATTAGCCAGCTGGATATTTAAGGGAGGGGCAGTATCCATACATATTCTTACTGTGCCTTAATATTTTATTTCGACATTATTTGTTATCAGTAAGTACGTATATACGTATAAGCATTGCCTCTCCTCCTCCCCAACCCATTTATCGATGTTTCTTAGTTACTCTACCTATAAAAGAATTTGTGAGCTTTTGATTTGTAATAATGTTAATGATTATCCTCAATTTTCATGAGAAAAGATTTGTGAACAACTTTTTATGTTACACAAATTCGTGCATAGGGTAACCCGTTTCCCATTGTTTTAATCACTGAATCACTTGTTTGCATGTAGCTACTAGTACTACGTTTTGGTAAAATAACTGTCATATGTAAAACACATGCATGCTCTTAGCAAGTTCATGATGCGTGTTACCTTTGACACGTGTTATCTTTATGTTGTTTGAACTCATTGAACAAATATAGATTTCAGGACGCGACGTCTAAGATGACGTAGTTAAGGCGTATTCTGCCAAATGTGGTAAAATAATAAAAGATGAAATTCTTTACATATTTGTAGATGTAGATCGTCCAGGTTAGTATAGTCCTGAGCAGGACTGTTTTTGTTGACTCTGAAGATTACTACCGCTAAGTTTGTCGAAACGTCAGTCAACAACAACAAAAACAGTCCTTCTCAGCACTATACTAACCTGGACGATCTACATCTACAAGCATGAAATTATTTCTTTCGTAAAGACACGTCGTCTTCTCGTATAATCTAAATAACTCTTAACATGAAAGACGACGGCGTCATCAGCCTACACTGTCTTCGTGAACTTACGTCGTCAATGATGTCCCGTCCTGCAATCTTAATCTGTTTATTGTGCCTCTTACAATTTTGAAAATATTAGGTACGTACTTATATAACATGCTTGCTACAACATAATCAGTGCTTGTTGTTTCTGCTAAACTTACACGTGGTTTTTTAGGGATATACTGCTTCTTGAAGCTGGTTTTTTGTGTATTATAGTATCACTGTCCAAAAATTCAAGGTTTGATAGTAAAAGACATCAATTTGTTTGTTTGATGTTACTAACCATAATGTCTACTTCAACTGTTGCGTTTTGTCTACGATTGTTTTTTTCCATAATTTATGGTGTTCTTTCATTTTTTTTTTTAGAAATTCGGCAGGTTCTCCAAATGATTTAATTTCACTTTGGCTTGTCAAGTGGTTATTATTCCGTCTAATGTTTGCCTCCGGTGTTGTTAAATTGACCAGTGGCTGTCCAACATGGTGGGAACTTACTGCTTTGAACTGGCACTACGAGTCTCAGGTATAGCCTGTAGCATTGATTATGCATAAGAAAGTAAGTTATTTAGCATATTGGACTATTTGAAGGGCTACTTTATTGATTTAAATATCGTAAATATCATTAGAAAATACCTAAGCTATTTTCTAGTAAAAATAAGGGTTGACGTATAAATGTCGTTTATTGCCATGTGGTAAAAAAGAGGAATCGTTACGATGCTTTATTGGTAGTATAGAGATATTAAATTTTTCGTGGAAGTCTATACACAACCTAAACCACGTGCATAAAAATTAAGTGTACCGCACTTCTTACATGATATCGTTCTCTGAATGTTCATTGTCATGTTCAATCTTTGATTTGCTAACATCGACTTTGTGTGAAACGTTCTTCTTACAGCAGTTGTGGTCATCACTTTTTTGCGCCTTACATTCGTTCATCACTAGACGTCTAGACGAATATGATATTCCTCTAATCTTCTAATTTCTTGTTAGTCATCTTATTCTTCGTTATAACACATTTGCCAGAAAAAAAACAACAGTTGAACATATTTAAGTTATTTTCTAAGAACATGCTATGCGTTCGTAGTCCGTTGATTACGTGTCCTCTTAAAGAGACGAGTTCCTTATTAGCTAACCAAGCGATCTATGTTTTAACCAAGATGTTCGTCAAAGTCTTCTTTGACAATATTTTAGAACTTCTTATTCATTCTGGCATCCAATAAAATTGACTTAAAGCCAGGGAAAAGTGACTTCACTGTAAATTGTTTTGAACTTTTATTGTAAAACCGGACGTGCAATATTTCAAGTTTAGTATAAAGATTGAATTAATCATGAAGGTGCGATGACCGAATATTTCGCGTTACTTAAATTACTTCTGCTCGTCAATTCAAAACACTACAAGTCTTGTATAATGTTATGTTCTTTTCCTCAAAACTGAAGTAGATTCGCTCACCGAGTGCATCAATGTATTCATCATATTGGTTGCTATTGTACTGTGTGTAACACGCTTATTAAGGTCATCATTTTAATCGTCCAGTTGATCGTCACGTGCAATTTGCATTTACGCTAATTCAAAAAAAGGAGTTAATACTGCTAACTCCACATCAAAGTCAGCAGATACGATTTCTTATTGATTGATGCACATCACTTTACGGATTTTTCTCCTTTCTTAGTCAGATTCTTGCGACGTTTTAACCTCTGGACTAGCAGGTCATTTTTCAGGGTTTTGCCACCATTGAAAGTCACGTTACTACCTTTCTAAATTCAATACTCGTAACGCTCTTGTATTTTCCGAACTCATATGGCGACAAATTGCTTGTAAGCTCCGTTACACTTATTGCAATGGAGTACTATCAAACTATCAATCCAATGCGCAATTTGCTTGTTCTGGATTACGGGTAAGAGACTTTTCATCTTCACTGCTATATTAGTCGTCACACGAGCCCCACTAATTCTAGATGTTGAATTTACAAGCCGGACCAAGAAACAAGTCGTTCTTCAATTTGTTTCACTTTCATCCAAGTCACTTTGATTCACCTGTTTGGACTGCAAACATCTGTTAAGCGAAGGACTGCTCACGGATAATCTCAGGTGACTCTGCTCCTTCCATTGACGCCATATTCTAGCTTTAAAACTCATTTAGTATTTGCTCCGACTTACTTTCCTCTCCTGGCCATCTTCTACCGTATGACCAGGGACGGCGCTAAAAAGCTAATTGGGGTGGTGTATACTCATATTTTCCGCTGTGCCCGACTGACTTTTTTAGAAAATCAAATTACTTTCACAAGAATTTACTCGCCCACAACTGAATATATGAATTTACATACCCCTTCTCCAATTAGCGTTCTAGCGCCGTCCCTGCTTATGAGCTTCAGATGTAAATGAAAAAGAGTCATGGTGTGTGACCATGTACCTCCAAAACACCATGCTGTGCTGGATGTATGAAAATGTAGGTAAACCAAACATATTCCAAGCAAACTGAAATGTCTCAACTCAGACGTTTGATTTGTTTGCCACCCAAAAGAGGCCTGTAACTCTCCATACTTCAGATAATCGCAATACTTCTCCCTACACTCAGCATGTATACCTTCTTTTCATCTTGCCCCGATCAATCTTTGAAACGCAACACATTCGGCAGATAGAGCTTGAGACTCTTCACATTGCTATAGGATTATCACATTTCTAACCAAGGGTTTGATTTTTGAATTATCTCCCACACTGAGTATTAAATTCACCGATATGTGTTGCTTTGTATGTTCATCAATTAACATCATGATTCTTGTTGACCAAAGTTACTCTTCTGTTTTATGGCATTTTTTCGATTATCGTTAGTTCAACGTCCATCATCAAATCGCCATTAGCTAATCGATGATATCTTGATATTGTATGTCTGGCATCTGGTGACATGTGTAGTCATTAGCATCTTTACTCTTATTGTGGTCGCACCCTTACACGCTTTTCTTGTTTTCATGCCAGAATCCTTGCCGTACCATTCAATGTCTTAAACGATATGTCTACCTGAATGTTAGGCAATATAATGTAAATTTGAGCTTCTCTCGAACAACCTAGTTAGCTTTTTTTGCGCTCGCAACTATTGTCATTCATAAGTAATTTCTCCAGCCGTAATGTATTTGTGATGTAAAATTTAATATGTTAATCAAATTATATTTCATTGTAAGCAGAAGCTAGAAGGTTAATTGGAAGGGAGGGGAGTAAAAATTATCATATATTAATGTGTACTCGACTGAGTGCTTTAGTAAATTAATTGGCTGTCAAAAGTTATAGGTCTGGCACAACTGAATTTTCCTTTGTTGTTATAGTGCTTTGTATGCCATGAACATTTTAAATATTTTTTTTTAATACAGTGTATCCCTACTCCTCTTGCGTGGTTTGCACATCATTTGCCCTCCTGGTTTCAAAGATTTAGTGTTATGATGACGTAAGAGGTTTTTTAGTATTATTCATTTTATAATATTCTTAAATGGTAAATGTGGTTTTCCTGTTATGTTCTATTTGTTAATATTCTTCTGGGTTTTAAAAAAGTAACCGTCGTGGTTTTAATGCAGGTATGCTGGGGCGTCTTTTTCTTTATCTGTTTTTTTTTGCTTGTGTTTACATGCAACTGTTAATAAACCCCGAAATGTTTGCTACAGAACCTAAAATATTCAATCTTTTTAGGTTTGTCATAGAAATACCGATCCCATTCTTATTCTTTTCACCGATAAGATCCCTACGAATGTTTGCTTTTTATTTGCAGGTATTGTAGTTTAAGTTGTGCCTGTGTTCATGTTTTGTCTTGAGTCTTGAGTTTAGTTGAGCAATATTTCTAAATAAATTTCTTCAAGAATTCTTGACTTGCAATTCAGCCATGGTGGTCTGATACAAAAGAACATTTCATCAGATATATTGTTGGCACCAGCCGGCGTGGGCGAGCAACATTGTTTCGCAAATCTCAAGAGAGCGGTTGCAAGTCAAGAATAGTTTATTAAGAAACAAAAGACGTCATTTTCCCAAACAGCATAGACTTGCATTGTTGCGCGTCATGTTTGTGTTTCGTTGTATTTAATACTTATTATATCTTAAATGTTATTCATACGAAAAAATACTTTCATCGGAATGAAACTCTTTTGATTCATGTAAACAGCTCATGTGACCTTGTTTACATCCTTTAACATTTTTGTGCGTGTGTTTACATATTATATATTAAATTGTAACATGTTTTTGCTTTTAAGTTCTACCTCGTTTATTTTTTGTCTGCATGTATGTAGGTGACGTTCCAGTTGCTGATAATTGCCACAGGAAATTATAATTTCTTTAATTTGCTCACCATCGCTCTGTGCTTGTCACTTCTTCATGACAATGGTCTACCGTTTACTGGTAAGCCGTAAGAATGTTTACTTAAAGTTGTATTAATAAAAGATATTTAATAATTTTTAAATTGGAAAGTGGTTTCATTTCAAAAATTGCAGTTAAAATTTGTCGTAAATGTAAATGAAAGCGATTACCTTTTAAGCCCGCCGCACACTGGTGAACTTGCCGCGCGTACTTGTTATTCGTTACAAGTGTGATCGACAAAATTTCCTAGTGTGCGCGGAAGTTTTGAACAACATTTGTCATTCGTGACAGATGAGTCAAAAAGCGATCGCCAAGAAAATATGAACTATTTCTTGGGGGTAGACAAATTTTAGACGTATGTTGGCTTCATCCAATCACAGGGCATTCTTAATAGAGTTATCATTCCAGTATAATTCAATGAATTGAAGTTGGGAAACCATATTTAGTCCATATTTAGTCAAAATAAATTATAGCAGTTAATTTAAATTAAATTTACAACAATGGCTCCGGGGATAAGCTCCCGGTGTTTACAAAATGCTCCTTACGGCGTGCGTCTCAAACAGCCTCTGTCAACCAAGTCCAACTCCTGGCCTGCTCGTGTGGCTTTACTTCTAAGCCCGGCGGAACTGCTTTTACCGACAGGAGAAGGGGCGAAGGCGGGTCTCTGGCGCCTTAAAACCAGATGTTTCGGGCAGGTGGTGGCTCGTTAACCCAGGAAGGTAGCCCACCTAGGGGAAGGAAAGCCCTGACTCCAAACCGCCGCTGCCTTGCGGTGTACTCGGTCACGGGAAAGGCTCGGAGACGGATACTCCGAAGAAGAAAGCTGCACCTGCTGGGGCCGCTCTACACGTGGCTGCTTCTGCACCTGTGGAGCATTGAGCGTTCGTAGGCAAGAGGGCGGAGACGGGCATGCACATCCCCTCTTCACCTAAAACATTCACCTGTGCTGGTCAGGCAAGCAGGTTTGCCGGAATCAAGTGATGCAACATCCTTTTTTTGCGGCAGCTATCTCAAGTCCTGTGGCGATGGAGAAATGGTGACGGGCAGAGGATGCTGCTGGAAGTTCTTAGCCATGACTCTGCACGCAGGCGGCTGCGAATTGATGGTCGTCCGCCGTAAACCTAGGGCAGATACGGCGCCCGTATCCTCTCGCAGTGACAGAGCAGCCCTCTTTAGGGTTAGCACTGCTCGCCCCACATGGGGAAGGGGAGATAAAAGGATCCTTAAAGAAAGCCTGCCCTACTTGCACCTGGCAGGAACCGCACCTGCCTGGGCATCCAACTAAGCGGTCGTACAACGAAGGATAACAAAACAAGAAAGCGCTTAACCATTGGGGCATGGAACGTGAGAACGCTGTTGGACAGTGGAGACAGACCAGAGTGACGCACTGCTCTAATAGCAAGGTTGCTTGGACAATACCAGGTGGACATAGCCGCATTGAGTGAGACCAGACTTGCAGATGAAACTCAACTGGAAGAGGTTGGTGGTGGCTACACCTTCTACTGCATTGGGAAACCGGAAAACGCCCCAAGACACTCAGGCATGGGATTTGCCATACGCACTCAGCTCGCAAGGCGATTAGTCAGCTTGCCACATGGCATCAGCGATCGCCTCATGACCCTGCAGCTGAAACTCATGAAAGACTGCACCACAACAATTGTCAGCGCCTATGCCTCTACAATGACAAACCCAGATGAAGTGAAGGAAGCCTTCTACGAAGAGCTGAACCAGCTACTCTCCAGTGTTGACTGCAGAGACAAACTCATCATCCTTGGAGACTTTAACGCACGAGTTGGAGTAGACTACACCATATGGCCAAACATCCTGTCTCGCCATGGAACTGGCAAGTGCAACTCCAATGGCCTGATGCTACTATCTCTGTGCGCACAGCACGAGCTAACCATTACTAAAACTCTCTTTCAACAAGCTGACAAGCTGAAGAAAACATGGATGTACCCTCGCTCCAGACAGTGGCACATGCTTTACTGTCCGAGACGTGACATGCGACGTGACATGTGACGTGACATGTGACGTGACATGTGACGTGGGAAGTGACATGCTTTACTAACCGCAGAGACGTGCACATCATACGCTGCATGCGTGGTGCCGACTGTTAGTCTGATCACCGCCTGCTACGGAGCAAGATGAACATCCAGCTCGCCAGAAACAACAAATCAGCAAGACAGTCCATTGAGGAAGTTGAATGTAGCTCGCATTCCACCCAACAATGAAGAGCTGCAAGAGAAGCTAGAGGTAGCACTGGGAAACATTAAAATCACGGGTGAGGATATAGAGGAAGAATGGAGCACCTTCAAAGAAGCCGTCTACAACTCTGCAGCGATCGTCCTTGGATACCTTGAGCGAAAACATCGAGACTGGTTTGACGAGAATGACGCTGAGATCAACAGGCTTATTGACAGGCTCCATAAGGCTCACAGCGACCTTATAGGGGACAAAGCTCGCGAGAAGAAGAAGCAAGACTACCCACAAGTGAGGCAGCATGTGCAACACAAGCTGCGGGAAATGAAGAACGCCTGGTGGGAAAAGAAAGCCGAAGAAATCCAAGTGGCAGCTGATGCTCACGACTCAAAAAAGCTCCACGATGGGCTTCGCGCGGTGTACAGTCCAAAATCGTCAGGCTCTACCCTCATCAGGTCTGCAGACCGAACGACACTGCTAAAAGACAAAGCTTAAATACTTTCACGCTGGGCTGAACACTTCAACAAACTGCTGAATAGAGAGTCACAGATGAACGAAGAAGCCATTGAGTCCCTCCCCAGCTGCCAATCAAAGAGGAAATTGCCGACCCACCCACCAGAGACGAGGTTGCGAAAGCCCTCAAGCAGACAAGGTCTAGAAAGGCTCCTGGGGCTGATGGCACTCCAGCTGACGTCTACAAGAACGGAGGCCAGGCACTCCTGGACAAACTGACATCCCTGTTCCAGGAGGTTTGGAAAGTTGCCAAGGTCCCTCAGGACATCAAAGATGCTGCCGTCGTGCACATCTATATGAGGAAAGGCGATAAGACCTCACGTGACAACCATCGAGACATATCCCTCCTCTGCATCGCAGGCAAGGTTATGGCCCGAGTAGTCCTCAACAGGCTAATCACAAATGTTGCCGAGGCCATCGTCCCTGAATCTCAGTGTGGTTTCCGTGCAGACAGGGAAACTACTGACATGGTTTTCGCCATTCGCCAGTTACAGGAAAAGTGCCGCGAGCAAAACAAGGAAGTCCACATGGTCTTCGTAGACGTAACTAAGGCATTCGACACCGTTAATCGGCATGGCCTTTGGAGGATCCTTGGAAAATTTGGGTGTCCAAAGAAGCTAGTCTCTCTGGTAGCCTCCTTTCACGATGGCATGCAGGCAAGAGTCCAGGAAAGTGGGGAGACATCGGACCCATTTCCTGTGAAGAACGGTGTGAAGCAAGGTTGTGTTCTTGCCCCCAATCTCTTTTCCATCCTGCTCGCAGCGATGCTGCTTGACGCCTTCCGTGACTTAGACAAAGGGGTGTACATTCAGTTCCGTACTGATGGAAAGTTCTTCAACCTCAGAAGACTTCAGGCCAAGACCAAAGTCTACGAGGCACTCCTGCGTGAATTTCTCTTTGCAGATGACTGTGCACTAGCCGCCCACTCTCATGAAGACATCCAGTGCATAACAGACCGCTTCGCAACTGCATGTGATCGCTTTGGGCTGACCATCAGCCTTGGCAAGACTGAGACCCTGGTCCAGCTTCCACCATCCCAGACTCGTGACACCTCACCACCACCTCCTGTCATCATTAACTACACCAACATCAAGACTGTTGATGTTGGCAGCAACATCAACAGTGGCAGCAACATCAGCAACAATGGTTCCCTGGACGCAGAGGTAACGCTGCGTATTGCAAAGGCCAGTGCTGCTTTCGGCAGACTAAAGAGAAGACTCTGGCAGGAACACGGCATCAAGATCGTCACCAAAATTGCTGTTTACAGGGCTGTGGTCCTGAGTGTTCTGCTGTACTGCTGTGAAACCTGGACCACTTATCGCAGGCACATACAACAGCTGGAACAGTTCCACCAGCGCTGCCTGAGAAAAATCCTCTGCATCAAGTGGCAGGACAAAGTGTACAATCTTGAAGTCCTTGAAAGGTGTGGACTCCCCAGCGTTGAGAGCTTGATCATCAAATCTCAACTCCGATGGACAGGCCATGTCGTAAGGATGGATGACAGCAGAATCCCAAAGATGCTGCTGTATGGTCAACTACAAGACGGGAGCCGTGTCCAAGGAAGACCGCTGAAGAGATACAAAGACACCCTTAAAGCCAACATCAAGAGCTGCAACATAGACCCAAACACTTGGGAGGAATTCGCGGGAGACAGACTGCAGTGGAGGCATCTATGCTCCCAGGGCGTTCGGAACTTCGAAGCCGGTAGAGCAGCCGCCATCAAGGAGAAGAGGGCCCGAAAGAAGCAACGCTCTGCCCCTCTTGTCTCGTACCCCTGCAGCGTTTGCGGACGTTCGTGTGCATCACAAATTGGCTTCCATTCACACATGAGGTCCCACTCTCGTAGATAGACCTGCATGCCTACTCATCTGTCGCTCCGACAGGAGAGTCCATCATCTTTGTGTTTCAGATATTTATTAAGTTCTATTGTTAAATGCTTTTTCTACGTCAATATTCAATGACCCGTACTTCCATCTTTTCTCGGGATATACACTCTTTTCAGTTATGCTTTATACCATGTAAAATTTTCTGTATGCTTAACAGTTTACCTGTTTTGCGTCAATCTTCTTCAGATGCTAAAGCTATATTGCAAAATTCTGACTACTACAGTGTTAACTATGGACTTTTTGTATTTCGTTTCATCATTTGATTTCATTTCATTTGATTAATTTTGCTCTTCTACAGTGCTCGTTTCTGCTCTTTTTTCATTTTGTCATTCTTCATACCAACACTTTCGTTTACACCCAGATCTACAATACTTTCTCGTCGTCCATGCAATTCTTCTCTTTTGTGTCATCAGTAATGTTTCCAGTTGAGATTAGTTTGCCTGTTTTGAAACTGGCTTTGGAACAACTTTCGAGTGCAAATTCCATACCTATCTTCACTGAATTGTTTCGCGATTTTCAGTTCATTATTTTGTTCTTTCTCGTTACTTCCAATTAAATTTAGATTAAATAAAACAGGCTACTGTTTGGTTCGCTTGTGATTGACCTCTTGTAGCTTTACTTAGATGTAGTCAGAAATACAATACAACAAGAGGAGAAAGAATCTCCCTGAGTTATTCGTCATAATCTCGATGTGATCTTCTGTGATCCAATTACTCATTATCATTCTCTTGAGCAAAATTAGTTTTTTTTTAATGTGTTAATGCGTAACAACTTCAATGTCCGACTTTGCATCTCTGCACATTATATCGAAGCCCTTATTTTCTCTTTAATGTCTTCTGTGATCGTTTTGCGAATAGTCAACTTAACCTTTTAGCTTTTCTGGCAATATAACTTTTTTTGCATGATTGTATTTTCTTTTTGTGTGTTTCGATGTAAGCACTTTCTGTGAGTTGTTTATTGTTTTGAGGGTTCTATGTGTTTTTCTTCTGTGGTTAGAAATGCTTGCTTATGCATACTGTTAAATGTTTTTACAAAGTTTTTTTCTGGCATTATAGTTATACTCTTTCATTTATCAAAACGTATCTGAAATTTGCAGGAATATACATGTTAGTATAATTGTTATAGTGCAATTATTTCACGTAATGAATATAATTGTTCTGAACTATAACAATTGGGAAATGTTACCAACATTATTTTGATGTAATAATGAAATGGTATGAGTATTATTGTGAAATTTCCCGGAATGTAATGTTAGTATTTATGTTAGGAATATAATAGCGATTTGTTAATTAATCTATTTATTTCCACGATTTTTTATTTAGGCATATTGTCTTGTGAACTTAAAAGAAGATGTCGCGTTTTTAATGTTATTGTTAATACCATCAGGAAGTTGATTGTACTGGTTGTTGCATTTGTCTTCGTTTATTGGATCCAGCATTTATTTTTAGTGGAATTTGATAGCAAAAATATTATCATCACAAAAATAGGCCAGGAAAGTTTGTTTCAGTTCATTCTCATCCATATATAACTCAAAATGAAACATGTTTATTTTTTTAGTTTTAGGTTTCTTGACCTGATATTAAACACTTGGCGTTTTCTTTTTAGGTTTTACATATTCCCAGTTTGTTGTTGCTCTGAAGACTATTGTTCCATTTTCTATTTGGGTTGGAGCACTGTCTCTTGGTTTTGTCATTTTTCAAAGTTTGTTGAGGTTTGACGTTTTGGCTGCCGTTTTGATAACCTTAGCGATAGACTTCTTTAGAGTCAAGTGGGTTAAGGTTAAGCTAATCGAAACGTCAGTTAATATCAACACCAATACTCCTTCTCAGGAATCTACTAACTTGGACGCGATCTACATCTGCAAACATTTGAAAGATACTACCTAGCTTAAACGGTTAAATCTTATACTTTGTTACGTATATTGTATACAAATTGCTGAAAAAAGGAACATTGAAATGTACTAACTGCACGAAATTTTCCTTTTTGATGCTTCGATAAATAAGACGTGAAGACAATTTAAAAATTCCAAGATAAGAGAGGTTTTGTTAAGTTTTTGTCGTGTTCTCTCCACGATATCTTCCACGATTTTTGTATGTGTCTTTACTTATATTACATGGACGCGTGAATGAGTTCATTTACTGCTGATCATTAACTCTTTAATATGGAATAAGTTTTTCACAGTTGAGTTTTATTATGTTTGTTATTATTGCTTATTTACTACAATGCCACTTAAAGGGTTGTTCAAAGTATAGTCGCTCCCAGTTGCTTCTGTTTTGAATGCCATCTCTGACAACAAAAGTTCTTTAAACATACACCTGTTTACGTGCAGTTTTGCAGTTTTTCGACGCTTTATGTTTTTCATATGCGTATAATTGTTTCAAAATTCATGTTCTAGCGCAAATGATATCGTGTTTATGAACTCTTTAAGTGGCTTGATTTTTTTTCAGTTCAGTCTTGTTTCGTGATTGTTTTGGATCTGCTACATTGCCAATTGTTAATCCGTTTTTCTTTTCATAAATCTTACATGAGTATTTTGTTTTAGATGTTGTCAGCAAGAGCAAGTTTTGGACAAAATTTTTTCTCTTGTTTTATGTTGTGTGAAAGCTGGCGTAGCCATTTGGTTGTTTAGTATCAGTTTGGTAATTTTTTTATTTGTATAGTGTTTTCATTTTTGCCCAACAAAACACAAAGTTTAACTCAAAATTCCTCCTGATCAGGTTCCGTATTCAGCTCTTGATGAAGATACACAACATAATGTTTGGCCTGTTGTTAGAAAATGGCACAGCCAAATTGATCAGTTTCATATTGTAAACTCATACGGTCTTTTTAGAAGGTAAGATTCTTCAACACGTAAAATTTCAT
Organism: Xenia sp. Carnegie-2017; assembly: GCF_021976095.1. Classification (NCBI taxonomy): domain Eukaryota; kingdom Metazoa; phylum Cnidaria; class Anthozoa; order Malacalcyonacea; family Xeniidae; genus Xenia; species Xenia sp. Carnegie-2017. Next base: position 11,234,218 of record NW_025813526.1, read on the forward strand.
TAAACTTGATAAATGAACATATGCTTATTTTACGATTTTAAAGGTAAGTTAGGGTCTTTGCTATTTCTTTCTATTTCAACATGGCTCCTATCAAATGTGATTGTGCTATTATTCTCGAGAGTGTATTGCGCAATTTTTTTTCCCTAAATATTATGAAAACTATTAGATTTCTCGTTGGAGACAGTATGAAAAAAGCTTTGTGTGCTTTCACGCATTTACACACTCTAAAAACATCTGGGTCAGATACGACCCAAATTGGGTCAAATCGTTAACTCCTTACTGGTTATGATGCCATCGACGCAAGTTGGGTTAAACTGACCCGGAAACCCTGGTCAAGATATGTGACTTGGATTTCCGCGTTAAATGCTTTTAATAAACAACAGTAAATTTTTGCTTTAAAAACACCTGCAAATGTTTTTAGTCATGTTAAAAATCGACAAGTCTATCAATACAGCAGTATAATCGTCTTTAAAAGATGAACGTAAGAACCAACTGTAAAACGTATAATCTATAAAGCAGCTAAATACAACACAATTATTCATTAGTATATAACTGGTGATTAAGAAATTGTTATATACATATGTCTCGATGACCGCGATATTTACTTTAAAGCAGCTAAAGCTAATTGTAAGATGGTCTCACACTACCAAGGATAACGAACGTCTTCCACATAAAACGGTTAAAGCATACTTGTATAATTTTCCGCAAACTATGTTGCTCTCCTATAAAAATTTTCAGAATTTTCTCGCCTACCAAGTGAAAAATCATGCGGATCGAGATGTTCTAGATTTTTTGCTAGATACAAAGAAATGGAAACTGAAGTATTTCTACTCTGCAAATTCCTAAATTTTTTTAGGCAAGCTAAATCTAATCGCTCTGACAAATAGTTAAGAACATGCTAACAACAGCAGAAACATGATTTTTGATCTTGTGATATTTTGCACAGTATTATGACGTTCAAACTCAATTTCGTAAAACAAAAGTTCGTTATAAAATCTGTTTTTTCAAAGACGAAACTTAAAACGTGATGTATGTTTGTGACAGAACTTAAAAGCATTGCATTTTGTTGTGCGTTATAGCCTACTTCCATTTTCCCAACAATGTGAATCGAGAAACTGATGATTAGCACTGTTGATTTACCCCATGTTTTCGTGGCTATTTCTTTGAAGTATATTCTTGCGCCGGCAGTTGAAATCATATCTCGTATGATCAATAGAAAGACTTCTCGCTCAATAATATTTTCTATGGAAAGAGAAAATATTTGTATGAACGAGAATTGTTCTTTTAATCGTACAGCGAACGTGTTTTTTTTTTGCAGAAAGTTCGAGTTTACAAACTGTTGATAAAAATAAGTGCTCAACTTCTAAAATATCAACCAACGACGAAAGATTTCCTAAATTGTTTTTCTTTCAAACATTTGTCGATTTAAACCTTGCTTCGCTGCTCTAAAAACAATTCATAGTCAGGCAGATAGCTACTGGTATGAACACTTACGGTTTTTTGGGACAATTCAATTTTGGATTAATGTATAGTTTGTTAAACTCGATTCCGCATGTTGGACAACTGAAGCGATGATTCCCTCAACATTTTTCGCTTCACTTCATTGTATTCAATTTGTTTGCCACCATGTTTTATGCTTATTTCATGCAAAATGCAAGCCCACAATGAATTTTGACCAGCGCCTAATAGGAAACGTTATGTCATATGGGTGCATTCATCAGATTGAAACATAAAAACGTGCGTCAGGTAATTTTTACTATTGAAGGAACGAATATTTCCAAAAAGTGTAAATCAAAGCGATTTGATATAAGTTTGACTTAAGTACCATCTCAAAAACGAAAGAAAGTCAAAAGCAATGCTTGCATCATACATTGTCGAAACCAAATGACCGAAGCTATAACGAATTTAAGTGAAAAATCTAAACAAGCAGTTTATGAAGCGGCCCAGGCTAGAAAAGATAAGAGGGGTTGAAATACTTCTCTCCTAGAGAGAGGATTTGCCAGGACTTGGTTACAGTTTTCACTGACACGCTATCAGAAAAATCAGAACTACACGCACAGCAAGGCATTAACCAAGATAAGTTTGGAAAACAGGATACAGTACAGATTTATAAAAGTCAGTCTCAAATGTCAACGAGGAAGGCTGATGATTTTAATAATCCTTTTTTATGCGTTTGGAATGTTACTCGCATTATTTACCGCATTATATGTCTCGTTTATATTTTCAGAAAATAAAGGAAATAGGAGTGTGATTTAGTGATTCCTACATGTATAATAAGTTATACATTATAAGTAAAATGTGCCAACGTGTATCACAAAACAGTAACATTGAATAAAGAAGACGTTTTCACTATCCAAGAAAATTATTTGATGACTATGAATGCTATATTTGCGAAAAAAAGAAAACCACTATAGCGGACACAAAGCATTACAAAACTGTGAAACTAAAAATGGCTCTCGAAATTTGCAGCAAATGCTTATTTCAACTCCAGAGATCTCAATCTTATGTTGTAGAAGTCGCAATTACTGTTTGTCAAACAAAAATAACACAGGAACTATATTATCTTCGGATTTGTTACCCCGATTTTACTATAGAAAACGATATGCACAACAGAACCATAGTTATTGGTATTTTGGTATGTTTCCTTATTGTTTTGCGGATCTGGACTTTATTGTTTTGCAGATTTCTCTACCCAACTACTTTTAACTTGGTTTTTTCATATTGCTCATAAATATCAGCCATGCGCATCATTTCACCACCATTAATAACTTTTTTCTCAATAAAAGCAACTCCTAGAACTACTGGTTTGGTTCTGTTTTCTCTTGGTTCTGTTTTTTTTTTTTTGTTCTGTTTTGCTACGTTTTGTTTCATCATAGAAAAGAACATCCGAAATTTTTAGCTACAGAAAAATGTCAAGGGTATTTTTGTAGGTCAAGTGCAGTTTAGCGGACGCTTTATGTCGCTGATCATCGGAAACGGGCTGCAGGCTCAGACTAATGAAAATTCTAAATAGCATGTTAATATTGTCACATAAGATCATTTCATTTAGCTTCATACTTCGCAAAGTCAACACATTTGCCTTGCTAATTCAAAACGCGATAATTACCCCCAGTGAAGCGATACACATACAAGCGATACAAACATATTAAGTCTGAAGGTTTGGTTTTCAGCAGACTCCCGACCTTCGCAGAAACATATGAGCTACACGCTCATGTATCAATCAGTGCTCTAGTAACAATTCCATTTACTTTCAGTGATACAGAAGGAAAAATGTCCTCGCCCACTCCGTTTGAAGTCAAGGTAGCCTTTTGCACTTCACTTATCTGTGATTTGTCGCATATCGAGGTATGGTATCTTTTGTGGCAGGTTTGACACGATGTTTTCCTTGGAAACTGTGCAGCGCGGTGGTTCCCAATGGCGCAGTTGAAGCACAGCTTTTTTTACCAGGATTTGCTTTCTGTCAGCTACAGCGGTTAATTTCGTGCAGTCGACAGCTTTATGATCGTTGCTATCGCAATATACTCACCCTCGGGGTTTGTCTGTTTAGTTAGTAAGATATGCTCTCTCTCTTTCTCTACGTTCCCAGACTTCATCATCCTTTAAGTTTCGACTGGTGTCCACTGGGTTACGTCGTAGATAAAGGAGTAATGCTTCCGCCAGTTGATCCAAGTAGTCCGTGATCTGTGCCTCAAATATATGCTTTAAAAATGAGTTTCGTTGGACACCTCAAGAAAGGGCGCAAAATTTTCGAAATATATAGAAAGTCACTTGCTGTTTGATATTCTTTTTATTGTCACTTCTAGAAAGATGCAGTTTTTTAGTATTTTGCGGTTGAATTTCAAAATTCATCGCTCCTTCAATTTTGAATGTCGCCATTTTTTTGTTGCGGAACTCTATGTGTCTAACTGCCGTTGTCATGGTGAGACAAATTTATTTACGGGCGCCATCTTGAAAGGTGGCAAAAAGGCGAGACTCTTAATAAAGTCCAAGTAAAATGTAAGTTTTAAATGAAGAATTCTGTCGAAGATTTTGGAAGCAAACATAAACTGTCACCTTTGCACTTATGTATCAACATAGGAGAAGCCTGTTTTAGACCTAAATCTTGTCAGTTTTAAGAACTTATGGTTAAATCGTGCGCAACTTCACTTTTCGAAGGATAGCAACGCATCTTTCCATAAATTTTTCCTTAAACACTAAAGCTTGGTAAGAAATCGATCATTACCAATGAAGAATTTTATGTTAATAAGCTTTTAAAGAGGCACATTATTATGCATAGGCCTAAGATAAATGTAAAAATTGTAGAACAAACATTTAGTAGCTTACAGCTATGTTACAGATGCCATAAAGTACGTGCCTTTCTGATTAACCTGCCTTAACTGATGCAAGAGCAAAAATAAAGTTTTAAAAGTATTGCTATCAGGCTATTAGACTCACTAAATAAAAAAATTGCTTCGATGCAATGTTTTGACCACTCTTTCTGCAAGGTCACTCAACATAGGATACGTGAAGTCCATTCTTTACTTTGGAAGAGTAGAATTCTGAAATTTCTCTTTTTAAATATAGAAGGACAACAATTTTTTTTGGTTTTGTAGAAGCTGCACTAAACATTAAAGTGCTTGCTCACTTACTTCTAACAGAAGATCTTGTCTCTATTGCATACCGATCTCCCAAAACCATCTTTAGTTGCTGTTTCCATGCATTGTCTATATAAAAATGACTTCAAAAATAATTCAGATATTCTTTATTTTAAATCAAAATTATAAACTTTTATCGAAGGACACAGAGTAAATTAGTAAACTATTTGTATAGATCAGAATCACAACTACATTTCTTGTTGAGAAATATATATACAGGATCACTTTTTCAATCATTGTTCCAGAACTCTTCCACTCTCCTTTTCATGGTATGCAAAGACAACTTTTATCTATGAAAGTCCTTGCTAATCAAATATACAATAAAACAAAGTTTCACCTCAAGCAAAAAACCCAGCTTTCTGTCTTTTGAAATGGCTTGCTGAAAAATGTTCTTTGAGTATAAAGCCTTAAGTGAAGATTAACAATCATCACAACCTGTGAAAGAGATTGTTGAAAAATACAAAAGTTTACCACTTCTGACATATTGTAAACAAATAGTAGCTAAGTTTGTTCTAAGAATCATATAATGTTGAGTTCTAGCTTTGTGTTTTGAGATTTTATGCTTCTTAACTGAGATTTTTAACTTCTTTTTGCAAAATACCTCTCACTTGTATACAGAATGCAATAAGAATGACTTTAGCAATATTTACAATAACTCTTGATTAGCAATGGAAGTTTATGGAACTTACATCGTTCTTCATTTTTGTAACAACCTGCGCTTTGGCCTTTCTGTTTACAACCACAAATGGATGTTACTCCTCCGGATGAAAATGGGTGGCAAACGAATGACGGGAGACTACAAGTCTGAAATCGTATGGATGACCATTCCCCTAGCCCCGGATTCCCTACTTGATCACGTTCATTGTGGTTGTAAGACTGGCTGCAACGTGGCTGTAACTCCCAACGTTGTTCATGTAACAAAGCCGGAGTGAAGTACACATATGTATCGTCGTGAACTGCAAACACGAATGTAGATATTGATGACAATGATGTTGAGGAAGAGGAGTATTTAGATGATGACATTGACGGCGAATTCGAGGCATATCTTTAAAAAAAGGGCGCCTTTTTTGCACAATACGATTATAACTTTTAAAATATTATCTTCGCAACAATTGCTAAAATCCAGCCTAATGCACGAGTGAAATATTTATTTCTTTTTGGCGTTTTATTTATCTTCCCTTTATTATCGTGCGGAATAACTGTCTATTAGGTCAGGCACTAGCACACAAAGTATATTTAACATGAAGTTTCCAGGGAAAAATGGCGGGTTCCGAAATTGTAATGAGCTACAAATTTTAAAATTTTAATGTAATATAGCAATAAAACTGCAGCTTTTTGGAGATGACAAGAAGTAAAACTGCGTTAAGCATGTAAAACTCCATCTGTCTTGAATTTTTCACGACCTTTCTGGAGGTGTCCAACGGGAATGAAAGAAAATCGGTCACAGATCACGGACTAAAGTGCCACGTTTTTCAGTCACCATCCGACCTTACCAGGTCACCCCGTATCGCTGGCAGCTTGTTGATGGTCACCATCGTAGAAACCCTTAATTTCGTTCAACCTTTTGAGCGATCGCAATGATTGCACGCATTATGTTAACTTGTCCCTGAAGTCAGCAACCTTTCTTGCATTTGCTGTTGAGATGTGCGGCAGACTCAAAATCTCTTTTACGTACGCCTTTACCAGCTCTGATTCTTTGCCATACTTCTCCTCCAATATAGCCTTTGCTGTATTATAACCTTCGACCGTGAATGGTAAGGATTCTACTTCACGTTTAACTTTGTCTCGGCGAAGTTCTCTAAGGTACGAAAACTTAGTTATACTTGCTAGTCCAGTCTTCTCGATGGATTCTGTTAACTGTCCCCAAAATCGCTGCCAATCCATGTATTTTCCATGGAATATTGGATATTACGAGCTTTCGAAGTTTCGTTTCCACTTGTTTTGAATGCGCATCCCTCGAGGAACTTTCTTCACTTAACTTCGCTTGGCGTTCAGCATCAAGTTTCAGTTTAGCTAGGTGTAGATTTAAGTCGTATTATAACTGCCTCTCACGCCCATTTCTCTCTTTTTCGGATTCGCTATTTTCTCGCTGTTCCTCTAATCGCTTTAAGTTGTTATCTGCCTTCTCGATCTCGTCTTCAACACCAATATTCCATGCTGTAACTTCGTCCTCGCTCACTTCTTGTTCGATTTTAAAAGGTTCTACGTTTCGTCTCAAAGTTTCTAACTCGCTTGTTAGAGCCTTTACCGCTTCCAGTTGCCGTTTGTTTGCAGAATCTTTGTTAGAACTAATAACCGAATCAGTTCTCTTGCATGTCATTTTAAGTTGTTTTAATTTGACGCCGCAATCCGCTATCAAATTGCTGTCTGCCATTTCTGTCAACAGCTTGGTTCGAATATAGTCAGATTTCCTCACAAACGCTTGAATCCTGTCGGAGGTGACACGTTTCACAAATTACCTGCCTCCCCGGTATGGATCTGCGAAAAGTCTCATGAAACTTACAACACAAAGTCTCGTATGTTTAAAGGATATAATGTCATGTATCACAACTCGCTACGAACAGTTATCTCGACTACACGTGAAAGAAAAGTGACACTTTTCTTGGCATGCTATGCCCTTTTATTTTCATTGGTTGACTGTAGTCAAATCTACTTCCCGTCACGCGACCTAAACTATAACGATTGTTTTCTATTTCCAACATGTCCATCTGTTGATATTTTAAACTTATTTTGTAATTTAGAATGACGGGCGTTGGTGGAAGGCCTGAAATAGGTATTGAAGGAAGTGATTCTCTTGATGGTCCATGGCAGGTAGCTATATCGTGATATGGTGTTGTGATATGGTGAAGTTAGAGTTAAATTGACTGCGCTTCCAAGATAAGATTATATTTAATTTCCACGACTAAAAACTTTTCTTCTATGTTTCATCAGAAAGCCACATCCGAGATTTTAGCAACAGAAAAATATCAAGGGTATTTTTGAAGGTCAAGTGCAGTTCAGCGGACGCCTTATGTCGCTGATTATCAGAAACGTGCAACAGGCTCAGACTATAAAAAAAAAAGATTGCAATTACAGCAATAAAGTAGAAGCTTAAATTTTATTTCAAACTTTGAAAGTCTGACCCTTGCCTTAACCATAAACTAACCATAACTCATATTCTAACCGTAAAATGGATTTCTATAGCGTTCCTTTTACTTTTTATTTCGTTAAAGAGTGAAACGGCGTTTTGCTGTAGGTTTTGTTATTGAGTAGCATTTCCCGCCATTTGCTGCAACATGTGCCACAGTCTTCGTGATCACCGCAAAATACATACTGGTGTTCGCTAAGATTCTCTCTAGCGAATTATGTAATGATGTATGTGTGTTTGTGAGCATTCATGCTTACTTCGTGTTTGCTATTTTTTTAGGAGTACAATTTCAAATACAAACCTGGAGATGTGAACAATTTGCCGCCATTTTTACGTATTATTGTATATATCGCTTAGATTAAAGATCAATCATTCTTAAAGAGCTTTCAACACTATATTTATATAAATTCACGAGTGTTTCTCTATCAATAAAACACCATAACAGAATAGGGTAATCATGATAAGATAAATATTTTTTTGGAATGTTTAGTTCCCCACCAGCCTAGACTAGATTGGCAAATGTGGTTTGCAGCTCTTGGTAGCTATCACCACAATCCTTGGTTTGTTCATCTTGCCTACAGACTACTATCTGGTGAACGCGCTGTTCTGGATTTAATGGCTAAGAACCAAACATTGAAAAAGCCCCCTCGTTATGTTCGAGCAATTCTTTACAAATATCATTACACAAAAGTTTCTTGTAATTCTTTGATTGAATTCGTTCGAAAAGCAAGGTATTAAATGCATCATGTCATTTTCGTTATAACCACTCAGCGAATTTTTACTTGTAAGATTTCTTACTGCTTTAGTGCCGACCTTATAGTATACTAGTTTATCCAACTTTGCCAGTATCTGCAATATTCTTTATTATTATTTCTAAAATTTGCATTGTATTTAAATCATCTAAAATACCCGAAAATAATTATTTTGTCTGCTGCGCAGCAACTGCAACGGACAGTTGGTTTTTGAGCTTCATTTTTAATTTCGAAAAAAGACAAAAAACATCTGCAGAGACGTGCACTGTATGTAGCCAAGAGACATTTACAGCAGATATAATTGCCTAACATAAAAATATGGCCATTGATAAATAGATTTTGTAACAATAACGTTTTATCTTTGACTTAAGACATCATCAGATTGAAATATACGTACATAGGTAACATAATTAGATGACATAAGTACTATTTGTACGATATTTCCAGAGTTATATGTTACAAGATATAGTGATAAAAGTGTGGTGAAATTTGTGTGTTAAGAGATAGAGTGGGGTTGAATAGAATAACTAAGACTCTCACTCAATCAACTCGATGGACTTTCTTCAAAAAAGTGTAAATATTTTTCTCATCTTTGCTTTGAATTCATCTTTGCAATGTATTAATATAATCAATAGAATTGTCCTTTTGAAAAACGCAATGACGTCACAAATTGACGCCGCTGAAAGAACCACGTATCAATAGGGCGTCAAAAATTCTAACTTTTGTCAGATATTTCTCCTTTATTTTTTATAAGCATAAATATTTTACCGAATAGCAATAAATAGTTGTATCTTTTATAAGAGCCAATGTTTATTTTCGATTGGAATTCCCCTTTAAGGAAATCAAGAAAGATAGGTGCATGTATAGGAGTGGCTAGACATTTCTTTAACTTAGGCATTTCTTTAACCATGATTTCTCGTGGAAAGACATGAAGATATATTGCGAAGAGGGGGCCCTAAGGTACAATAACGATTTTTTGATACATACAGCCATTCAATGTGTAACTATACAATTTTAACTGAAAGTGACAGAAGTTTGGTGAATTTAGAACGGTTATAACCGTGGAAGCGAAAACTATCAAAAAATATGTAATTGGTGATTATCTCAAAGGTTTTGTCTACTGGACTTTCCACGAGAAATCATGGTTAAATAAATGTCTCTCTCATTTCAAGCCACTCATATACTGACTATACGTTGATGACTGTTTCCTGCTCTTGAGTTCCTTAGAACATGTACCTCTCTTTCTTGATTTCCTTAACCAACAACATGCAAACATTCTTTTCACTTCCGAATTAAAAAAAAGGACGGTAATCTTCCCTTCCTCGTCGTCAAAATCGCGTGCTATACTGGCACATTCTCTGTTTCTGTTGTTCTAAAACCCACTTTCGCCTGTCTTTTTACAAACTTCCATAGCTTCAGTCTTGTAACATACAAAGCTCCTTATTTTCTTGTCTTGTTCCCTGAACTTTCCATCTTTTCTCCACCTACGAGAATTTTCATCGTCAATTTGAAGTCGTCTTAAATAGCGTCCCTTCCCAACTCTTGATTAACTTTTCCGACGTTTCCTTAATAACTTTCTCCAATCTAAACCTCGTATGCACACTTTACTAAAGAAAGTCATGTATTTTCTTCTTTCCTTCACCGGCTCATCACTGTCTTTAGATTCGCACCCAAATCACTAGACCATGCAATGTTGATTATTCTCACCTCAATATTCGTTTTGTCTTTAGCTCTTCCACACGCCTTTCGTGCTTCTTTCCTTTAAAGGTTGAGTCCCAAAACTTCTGACATCTGGTGTTGTATATCTAGTTAGGTTTCGACACTGCTTGACACGCGCAATTTTACACACCAGAGTATCGGAGCATTTGAGTATCTCTCCTTTGAAAAGAAAACCTTTATGCAGCCCAATCAATTCCAGCGTTCTATCCTATCTGAAAACAACTAATCACTCCACCGACTTTGACGACTTCAAAATTGTGCCATCCTCTCCTAATACATATGAACTATCCATCCACGACAGCCTCTTCATCTCCAAGTTACTAAATCTTATGTAATTCTATTCAACCCTACTTTCCTAATGCATATGAACTATCGATCCACGATAGCCTCCTCATCTAAAATCTCATGCAATTATACTCAACCCCAATCTATTAAGACACATGCAAATCTCACCACACTGTCATCCCACTCATCGTTTTATATCACTATATCATATAACTTAACACTTTTGTAAACATCGTATAGTTAGTATATGTATTGTCTAACTTCCTATGTGTATGTATTTGAATCTGTTGATGTCTTAAGTAGACAAGGCGTTAGTTGTTGATAAAACAAACATTTATCCATGGTGATATTGAAAGTTGTATGTTTGGCAGTTATCTTCATACTAAGAATTCGCTTTCAGCCTGATTGTCATAACATTTAGTACTGAATCTTGACACGTGCTTTATAAACACATGAAAAACATGTGATTTGGACGAGATTTGAACTCGCACCTTCGGAATACCAGTCCGGCCCTCTACCTGTTGATCTACCAAGCTCAAAGGTGTTGGAGTCGAGGCATATCCTTTTTGAACTGCATATGGACAGTAAGGACTAGTACGCGTTAAGCAAAGGCAATTTTAAATTTTATATGAGCTTCAGTTTCTTTTCAAATACAATGAAAAATGTATTTTCTTAGTTATGCTTGTTTTCTTGATTGGGTGTTTTATTTGTAGGAAGGTAAAATCATTTTGGTGGCGAGAATATTCTGGGGAATATCTTCCTCCATTGTCTAAATCTGAACCGAGTATGCTTCAATTTCTGAATCATTATGGCTTAGGACCTGTAAGTTATACCTGCATGTGCTTTATTTTTGTCTTTCAATTTGTCATCGCCCGTTTTTGTGTGTTAATTTTGTCATTTCATACTATAGTTAAGACGTAAAACTTGTTTGTTTTGTTTAGAGCAAAGACGGCGTTACAATTTCAAGAACTGGCTACCTCCACCATACTTTGCTATTTATACGATCTTATCTTCGTGCTTCAGATGCATGGATTCTACTCGGCTCCTTGTTTTTTCTTGCATTTGCATTTAGTGATAGTTATATATGTCACTTTAAAGGTGGACGTTATATTTTTTATAAAGTTCATTTACCATAATCTGTGCAACCTGCATGTAGGTCTTCGTAATGTTAATATCTTGTTTACTATTTTTTTCCATTCATTCTTAAAAGCTCGCAGGTCGTATGTCCACTCTTTCATTACTTTCTGGTTTTGAATCTTGTTTATAAACATGAAAATGATGCTATGTTTAACGTTGGAACCTCGGAAACATTGTTATTTGTATAAACCTCGATAAGTTTGGAAAGTGTGTTTTGAAATAATCATCTCCAGGCACTTTTACTGGTTTGTACAATGTAATAAAATGATTTTTAAAGGATGGGAATTTTTGATACACAAAACTAGAGAAACGCATCACAGCAAAACTTAACATACGGACTACCATTATTATAATCTCTTGGATATAATGCAAAGTGTATTTAAACATTTTAAAGAAGTAATCCTGATTTCCCTTCAGTATCATATAACAAGATTAAATAGATAGTATGCCTGAACAGCACAATGAATTATTGTGGACTGAGGCAAATATAAATATCAAGGATGTAACTGGAAATGAGTAATTCGTATCCACATTCTCCACTTTTTGTAAAACTACAGTAATTTCTATAGCATTTTATAAGAATTCTCGAAGGAGTTTGAAAAGGAGTGAGCTGCAATATTTATGTCCCAGGCAAATGCAATTTTAAATGAACTGAACACTCTAATTACATGGACTGGATGTTATAATAATAACTAGAATTGCATTTTGTAATCTTGGACAGTTCAAGACTGGTGAGGTATCTGAAGTAAAAAGACTCTCTTTCCAAGCAAATGTAACAGAACATGCACTTAATAGATCACACCCACTAGCTAAGGTACAAAAAGGCATTTAGTATTTAGGCCTCGATGACTATTTTGTGAATATTTTTCATTATTAATAAATTAATGTGTGAGCTGAATGTCAGCTTCCATGTGCTGCAAAGTAATTTTGTTCTTATCTTTGAAAAAAACACACTCAAATTATACCATATCTAAAAAGAATTTTTCTTCTATGAAACTTAAGAAAATAGCTACCTGAAGATATTTCCTTTCCAAAGTGCCCTTTTCTTTATTTTCATGTACGTAAAATTTTTATGCTTTACCAAACAACTACTTATTGACTAAAACAAATCGTAATAGGATCAAGCAGGATAGCCAAAATGCTGTAAATTTGCTTGTATAATTTGCTTATAAAATTGAGCTTTGATCATAGTTATATTAACAATACTACGGGCAGCTGAATTTGAGACCATAAATCATGGAATCGTTTAGATGAGCAACTAAGTATGACTCTGAGGACTTGGGTGACATAATGATTCGTGAACAACATCATTATTTTGGTCGTCCACCTTAACTATGGGCCAGTTATTTAAATAGCAGCTTCATTAGCAATAGGTTGACATATAATGCAATTAATCTTTGTCTGCACGAGGTTTGTCGGCCTGAGGACGTATAGAGGTAAATGGCAGGTAGAATTCAGTAACATGCACATGAATGAAAACATCATAAAGTTAAATTTTACTTAAAGATTAGTCATAGTATACAACCTTTTAATAAAGTAAAATATTTCATTTCACATTCAACCAACAATAAATTAATGAGCAGGAAACTTTGTTCAAATAATAACAGTTTTAGAAAAAGTTTATGTATCACTAACATTGCAAATGCTGCCGTATGCATATTGAAAACAAATAGTCAATTGGTATGTATAATTTAATCCCAGCTGCAAAAGAAAATTTAATATATTTTGTTTAAACATTCATACGAAACAGGGACATTATGTCTGGATCTTTCAAATTTCAATAAGAGCTGTAATTTATAAATTTCCGATGTTTGCAGTATGATATCGCTAGTAGAGCGTATACAGCAAAGCAAATCTTGTCTGGTTATTTTCTCCCAATCACATTGTTGATACAACAGACACTGAAATATTTTCGCTTAAAATTTCTAGTTGAAATTCGAAAGTTTCCCATTGCTTTCCAATAACACCAATCTTTTCACATTCTTCTATCAAATAGTGAACAGAAGTAGCAATAGATTTGGGTTGTGATTTTATAATCCCGTGAAGTCGATAAATATCGAAGATTCGAAGTTTATAGCTGATCACTTGTATTGCGCAATCAAAATGCATCCACCGTGGCTCACCGTGGCTCACGTGACTACAGCTCGCTCTGTGATTGGTTTGCAGCCCTGCACCGTGGCTGAAGATTACTATATTTAGCCACAATTGCGCCATTTTTTACACGCTGACCGTGGCAAATTGAAGCTGTGATCGCAGCTTCGAAGTTACGAACCTTTTCCGAGCAAACTTGGTAAAATTTGGCATGCTTTCGGCAGTTTAACATCTCAGCGTTTATTTAGATAATTTTGCAAAAAGGCAATACATTTATTTTGAAGTTTTTGTGCTTTTTTCAAAAACCATATTAAAAAGACAGTAAATTATGAAAATATAAATCTAATTATTTTATTAAAAACACATTGTTTTTTTTTGTCAATTTTGGTGTATTTCAAGTAATTACAGCAAAATTGTTAATCTTATTCATAAAATGTAACCTCAAAAGTTTGAAAATTCTAACCGTGGCTCAAGCCACTTTCGTCACGGTCTGGATCTGCGCAAAGGAAACTGCTGTTTTCTTTGTCATGCACACCCTTATTTATTGACATAGAAATAGAGGGTGTCAAAAAAGCGGAACCTGTACAAGTAATTATGCATTAAAATGAAATCTACTTGAAATAATTCAGTCTGCAATCGCTATTTGTTCAGCCTGGTTAATTCAATTGCTCCCTTATTTGTCCATGTTCTTGTTAAAGATTATACTGCATCACTATACGAAAAATAGAACTCTAGTTCGTATTCACATATATAGTTCAGTCTATTTAGTCACGTGATATTTTTGTATATATAAACTATTGACATTCCTCTGAGTCGTTAGTTACGATTATAGTTTTGTATTGAATCTACTTATTTAATTAGCTCACTACATCAAATAAATGTTTGCTCAAACCGAACAACTTTGCTAAAGATTAACAGGTTATTGGCCCAGAGAGCGCCTGTTCGGTTTGAGGACTTGTTGAGTGTAATTTATAGATAAATTAGCCGTATTTTTGACAAGTTTTGACAATGGCGTCAGGTAGTGACGAACACGCAATGTTGTATCGAATCGAGAGAACTTTCATCTTTGGAAATTTAAGTTGCAAATGATCCTAGAAGATAAAAATCTTTGGGATATTGTTAATGGCGTCGAGGTTGAGCCTTCTGTTGAAGATTCTACTGAAACTCAACGCAAACAATTTCAAAGACGAGAAAGAAAAGCTCTCGCTACAATCTGTTTATCATTAAAGGACGAACAATTGTCAATAGTTCGATCGGCTAAAACAGCGAAGGAAGCATGGTCAAAATTGGAAGACCACTATGAAGTAAAGTCTTTGGCGAACAAACTGTTTCTTCGAAAGAAATATTTCTCGGCAACTATGGGGATTGATGAATCTATGACTGAGCATCTTAATAAAATGAAAGCTTTGTCAAGTCAGCTTGAAGCGTTGGGTCCATCTATAACAGAGGATGATCAGGTTGCAACGCTCTTATGTAGCCTCCCGTAATCCTACAGTAACTTGATTACAGCTTTAGAGTCTCGTGCTGATGATTTAACATTGGAATTTGTAGTAGCAAGGTTGTTGCATGAAGACTACAAACGTAAAGAAAATTTATCAAGTGCAGATGCTGGAGAAGATGCTTTATTGTCAAAAAATGAGAGAAACAATTAAATAAAAATAAAATACAAGAAAAAAGGAAAATGTTACAATTGTGGAATCCCTGGACATTGGGCAAGAAATTGCAATAAACCCAAGAAAAATAAGTCAAGAGACCCCAAAGAAAGAAAAGAAGATACATCATTTAATGCATCTGTTGAACATGCATTATTTTGGTCATCGGAATCTAAAAATCATAAAGACTTTGAATGGTATATAGACTCAGGAGCATCCCAACACATGTCATATGAAAAGAAAATGATGGTTGGCTATGTTCATTTTGCAAGCCCACAAAAGGTACGTCTGGGAGATAATCGTGTTGTCCAAGCATTTGGAAAAGGAAATATTTGGCTTAACATCAAAGCTGGTAAGAAATATAAACCTGTAAGATTGGTGGATGTTTTGCATGTTCCAGACCTTGCGAAAAATCTATTTTCAGTAAGTGCCACGAATAAGCGACGATATTCAATTCATCTTCAAGAAAGTGGATGTGTTATCTTTGACGCATCAGGAACTGTCATGGGATCTGGTAAGCTACGAAATAGCTTATACATACTTGATGCAAGTTTAAAGAATGATAAATTCCATGATGTCAATATGGTTAAAAAAGATCATCAAGAGGATTTATGGCATCAGAGGTATGGTCATTTGAGTATAAAGAATTTGCAATTATTGAGAGATCACAAATTGGTTAATGGGTTGGATTTTGAGTCTACAAAAGAACCTAAGTTCTGTGAAGGTTGTGCAAAGGGCAAACAGAATCGAATTTCATTTCCCAAAGGACAAGAAACTCAAGCAAAGGAAATTCTTGAAATCATTCACAGTGACGTTTGTGGACCTATGCAAGAAAACAGTTATGGTGGTAGTCGTTACTATGTTACCTTTATTGACGATAAGTCCAGATTCACAGCTGTTTACTTTATAAAAAGAAAAAATGAGTTATTAGGTAAGTTTAAGGAATATGAAGCTATGGTTACAAATTTCACAGAGAAGAAGATCAAAATCCTTAGATCAGATGATGGCGGTGAATATAGATCCAAAGAGTTCATGAACTATCTTAAAGAAAAGGGAATTCAACATCAATTAAGTGTAAATAGAACACCACAACAGAATGGTGTATCCGAGAGAATGAACCGAACTATACAAGAAGCGGCTAGGTCCATGATGTGTCATGCAAATCTTGAGAAAAGGTTTTGGGCTGAAGCTGTATGCACAGCAGTCGTTATTAGAAATCGAAGTCCTACAGCAGCTGTTAATGGAATGACACCTTATGAAAGCTTCTATGGAAAGAAACCAGATGTATCGCATTTTAAGGTATTTGGATGTACTGCCTATATGCATGTATCAAAGGAAAATAGAAAGAAATGGGATTCGAAAACAAAAAGATGTATATTTGTTGGTTACAGTCTTTCAAGTAAAGGATATAGACTTTTTGACCTTGAGACTCAAAAGGTTTATATATCCAGAGATGTCTTGTTTAATGAAGATGAATTTATCAAACAAACAAAGAAAGAAATAGTTGATCTCAATGAAATGAATTCAAGATTTATTAAAGAAGAATTTACGATTACTAATCTTTCTTTACCTTCACCGAATCATAAAGACGATACCACAATAGATCCTAATCAAGACATGAATCAGTCAAACATTTTGCAAGAAACAGAAATCGAAGAACAACCACGATGCTCATTTCGTCAACGAAAACCTCCAGAAAGATATGGGACAGTGATTACTGGAAATTGGTGGGAGAGTAACACAGCATTCATAAATGAAGAGCTAAGTTTAACAGAACCCACAACCGCAGATGAAGCTCTAACTGGTCGTGATAAGAAGCATTGAAAATATGCCATGGATGATGAATACGCAGCTCATATCAAGAACGAAACATGGACATTAGTTGATCTTCCCGAAAAACGAAAAACTATCAATTTTCGTTGGGTATTTAAAGTAAAATACAACGTGGATGGATCTGTAGAGAGACATAAAGTTCGTCTGGTTGCAAAAGGTTTTTCTCAGGAATCAGGTTTGGATTACGACGAAACTTTTTCGCCTGTTGCAAAGTATAAATCAATTCGTTCTTTGTTGGCAATTGCGAACCAGCTTAATTTTGGGATACATCAAATGGATGTTTCTACAGCCTTTTTGAACGGTGAATTGGAAGAAGAAATTTACATGTCCCAGCCTGAAGGATACATAAAAAAGGGAGAAGAAAAACTCGTCTGTAAACTGAACAAGAGCATTTATGGATTAAAACAGTCATCACGATGTTGGTACATCACCATCGACCAATTTTTGAAAGGTTCAGAATATCTACAATCAAAATCAGACCCTTGCCTGTATATAAAGCGAGAGGGAGATGATATTATGGTTATTGCCTTATACGTTGACGACATAATTCTAGCCAGTAATAATTTCAAAATATTGCAAAGAGAAAAGGAAGCATTAAGAAAACGTTTTGAAATGAAGGACCTTGGAGAAATAATTTGTTGTCTTGGAATTCAAGTTGAACGAGACAGAGAAAGAAATAGAATGAAATTACATCAATCGAAATATCTTACTAATTTATTGGCAAAGTTCGGTATGGATCAGTGTAAACCGGTTGCAACACCTGTTAATTAAGGAGCAAAGTTGCTACCCAATTAAGAAGAGCCAGTTGAAACTACTAAGTATCAAGCGTTGATTGGAGGATTGACATATGCAGTTACTGGAACAAGACCTGACCTTGCACAAGCACTGGGAATGGTAAATCAATTTTGTTCGAAACCCAGAAAAGAACACTGGATAGCTGCAAAACGTATATTGCGATACGTCAAAGGAACAATTCATTACGGAATTGTATATGATGGAAAGAAAGAAGTTGATATCGACTTAAAAGGTTATGTTGATGCAGATTGGGGAAGTAATCCAAATGGAAGGAAATCACAATCAGGATATCAGTTTACTTTATGCGGAGGAGTAATCAGTTGGGCTAGTAAAAAGCAAAGTGTCGTAGCACTTTCATCAACGGAGGCAGAATATGTTGCTGCATCTTTGGCTTCTCAAGAAGCAATGTGGCTACGTGCACTGCTTTCAGACTTAAGTTTTGTTCAAAGAAAACCCACTCCGATTAAAGAAGATAATCAAGGAGCTATAGCATTATCCAAAAATCCAAAGTATCATCCTCGAACCAAGCATATCGATATCAAATGTCATTATATCCGTGATAGAGTATCTAATAAAGAAATACGTCTTGACTATTGTCCTACAGATGAAATGCTAGCAGATTTGCTGACCAAACCATTAGGGAAGACGAAATTTCAAAGTATGAGAGAACTCATGAAAGTTAGAAGAACTCTTTAAATGTTTAATTGATTAGTTACAGTTCATATTTTTCGAGAGGGAGTGTTAAAGATTATACTGCATCACTATACGAAAAATAGAACTCTAGTTCGTATTCACATATATAGTTCAGTCTATTTAGTCACGTGATATTTTTGTATATATAAACTATTGACATTCCTCTGAGTCGTTAGTTACGATTATAGTTTTGTATTGAATCTACTTATTTAATTAGCTCACTACATGAAATAAATGTTTGCTCAAACCGAACATCTTTGCTAAAGATTAACAGTTCTTTGCGACTTCTGGAAAGTATCATTACGTTTTTGTGGCTGTTTCGGTTGAGCAAGGTTAACCGGGATTCAGTGAGTCGTTAAATAATTTTGATGCATTGAAAGGGGCAAAAATTTCAAGCTTATAAGAATTGCAACTTTTTTTAATGGCCACAAGTTATTCTTGTTGACAGTTTAAAAATCAGGCCAAACTGGTTGTTTCAATTTTTAATGTTTTGCACACGTCTTAAATCAGAATGTTAGTAAAAGCTTATTAAGCTGACTAAAGCTATCAGGTTAATAAACTTTTACTCCGAACAGTTAACCCTTTAATGCAAATGAAAATATCGTGATGAGCGAATCCGGTATAGTGTAAACGCAGCCTAATACCCTGTCCACACTAATACGTTTTCCTTCGAAAACGCATACTTTTTGATGCGTTTTTGCCTTTCGTCCACACTGAAACGCTCCAAAACGGATACACTGCCAAATGAAAAGTCATCGATTCGAAAACGCTCTCCAAGGTGGAGTAATTTGAAATCGCATGCGTTTTGTTTTAATGTGGACGGTCAAAAACGGCGCTTTTAAGAACAATGACGTCCTCAAAATGGCGGAAAATGTCACTTGATGTCACAACAACCGTGGGTGTTTTATGTATAAGCATGCGCAGTTTAATATATCACACATTCATCGTTTTCAAGTGTTTTAGTATGGACAGCCGAAAACACCACGAAAACGCTGGTGCGGATGCAATGAAAACTATGCGGTTTTACTTCGATGAAAACGGGGCGTTTTGAAAACGCATTAGTGTGGACAGGGTCTAAGAGGCTGTTTACATGATCCCGGGATTCAGTGATGCGTGGATGATTTCGAGGCCTTGAAAGTGTGCAAAAATTCAAGCTTAAAAATTACAACTGTTTTTTAAGCGACGCATATCATTCCTCTTGTATTTTTTAAATTTAGACAAAATTGGCTGTTTAAATTTTTTATGTGTTAGGTAATTATTAAATCAGAATATTGCGATGTTATTCAAGACGATTTATTTGATGATAAGTATATAATCGTGTCCAGAGATTTGCCTGGCAGAAAGCGAATTTTCAATATCAACATAATAACCCAACATAAGACTTTTAAAAAAGCCATCGCAATAATAAAATAAAGAAAGATTTGTTAATAACGTTTCGTCTTTAACTTAAGACATCTTCAGTTTATTTGATATAAATTATGCACATGAGGTTTTAAATACAAGCATATATAACAGGGTGTTAAATTACATGTGAGGGGAGTAGGGAGTTTAGATGACGGAATTAAGTGAGAATGGCGGTATATTAAAGAAGGTGAAGGGGGTTGAGTTGCCTTTGGTGTTAAGAGAGGGTTTAAGTTTGGATATTAAAAGGCTTTGATGAATCATAAGGTCGTAATTGTCGGAGAAGGAAGAGAGAATTGAGAAGTCATTAAAATTGGCAAAGTGAGATGTATTTCTTACATGGGAAAGAACTGCAGATGGTGGGGAACATAAGGAAGGTTTCCATGTTAAGGGAGAGATTCCCAAGTGTTCCGATTTTCTGGTGTGTAAATGACACGTGGTTTGACCTACATACGATGCAGAGCAGCATCGACACTTAAATGAGTATAAAACACCAGATCTCAGGAGCTTGGGAACCCTATCTTTAAAAGGAAAGAAAGAGGAGAGACTCCTTGAAGAACGAAAAGCAAAACAAAACTTGGCATGAGGAAAGGCACCCTTGCAGAGTCGAGTGATTTGAGTGCGAATCTGAAGACTGTGTAGGCCAGTGAAAGGGAGACAGAAGTAGATGATTTTCTTAGGAGCAGTGAATAGGATCTTTAGGTTCAAATTGTGTTGAGAAAGCGGTGAAGATGATTGTCAAATATATATGAGTTGAAGTTGTTGAATGTGACAATTTTCTGTAGTTCGGTATGAAAGTGTTCATAGCTGGAACAGAGGTTGAAAATTCAAGTAAAAGAACAGATTAAGGAGCGTTTGTATTGAATGGAAATGAAACTATGGTGGTGAAGAGAGAGAAAAGTGAAAATGGGTTTGATACACGGAGGTGGAAAGCTTGCCGTTTGAGTGAGTTATTTTTACGTCAAAAAGAAGGTGGTGTTCTCTTTTTTTCCAGTTCACATGTAAAGGAGATGTTAGGATGTTGGTGGTTGAGATAGGTAAGGAAAAGAGGTATGTGATCCAATGATCGGAAGGGTAGAATGCAATCATCAACGTAACATTGATAAAGAAGGGGTTTGAAAGTGGAGGGATGGTTGTGAAGCCATGAATTCTCGTTTAAGGACATAAATATGCTAGCAAATAGAGGGCCTTGGGGGCTGCCCATAGTCACACCATCAATCTGTTGATAAACTTGACCATTAAAGATGAAATCACAGTTTTTGATGGCGATGGAGAGAAGTTGAGTGAATTGTGAACGGTCAAGGCCTTGAAAGGTCGTGTTATTGGAAAAGAGGTGATTAGTTATTATAGCGATTGTTTCATCAACTGGGATGTTGGTAAACAATGATTTAACATCAAAGCTCGCCATCACAACGTTATTGGCGTTAATATGACTGTGTAAAAGATCTTGGACAAAAGAGAAAGAGTCCTTGATACCATGGGAGCTGGCGGAGATTGGTGTAAGGAAAGGAATAAAGAATTAGGCTAGCTTGTTGGAGTAGTAGTCAATACAAGATAAGATTGGTCTTAGAGGGATTGAGGATTTATGAATTTTAGGGAGTCCATATAGTATGCCGAAACGTGTACCAGTGGGATAAAGTTCGTTGTATGTTTTTTCATTAATGCATTTTTCTGTCTTTAGTTTTCTCAGGAACGCCTTTACTTGACTCTTGCGTTTCAGTGTAATTTTGATGGCATCATCATGTAGAAGTTCGAATTTCGATGTGTCCGCTAGAATTTCCATCATCTTTTTGGGGTAGTCGTGTTTATTCAGAAAAACAACTCTGTTGCCTTTATCCGGTTACAGAATGACGATGTTGTTGTCATTTCTCAAGTCATTTAAAGCGTTTAGTTCATTATCCATGTATGAGGCATTTGGTCGGCTGTAACTGCGAAAACCCAAGTAAGATATGTCCTTTAGTTTAGCTTTAATTGAGTCAGTGAAAAAGCCAGAGGGTGTGTAACGGGTTCTTTTTGAAGGCGATTGTAAAACTTCTCAAATGGTGTGAGGAAAGTGCACGAGTTCAGTTCGGCAGATAGAACAGCAAAGTTGAGGCCCTTCGAAAGGATTACTTTTTCCTTTTGGGTGATGAAACAATTTGAGAAATTGAAAACCACGTCGTCAGGGTTGATTGAGTTTGTGTTAATCTGTCCAGTGCTAAGGCGAAATATCTTGCAGTCTTGTGCGCGTTGTTGACGGCTTAATTTTTTTGAGTTCTCACGATCTGAAACATGTTTTACGTGAATGAAGTCAAGGTTTGAAACCAAAGATGCCAGTCTGGAATGTGCGGTCGTAGCTTGTGATGATAGTACTCGTATCCTAGCTTTGTGTTTATTTCTTCTCACCTTTCCTCATAGCAACGTTTGCGTTGTTTTTCGTTCTTCCAGGAGTCTCTCCTCTTCCTTTCCTTTTAAAGATAGGGTTCCCAATCTCCTGAGATCTGGTGTTGTATACTCATTTAAGTGTCGTCAAACCACGTGTCATTTACACACCAGAAAATCGGAACACTTGGGAATCTCTCCCTTAACATGGAAACCTTCCTTATGTCCACCACCATCTGCAGTTCTTTCCCATATGAGAAATGCATCTTACTCTGCCGATTTTAATGATTTCTCAATTCTCTCTTCCTCCTCCGACAATTATGACCTTATGATTCATGAAAGCCTTTTTATATCCAAACTTAAACCCTCTCTTAACACCAAAGGCAACTCAATCCCCCTTCACCTTCTTTAAAATAGCGCCATTTTCACTTAATCTGTCATCTAAATTTCCTACGCCCCTCACATGTAATTTAACACCCTGTAATATATGTTTGTATTTAAATCCTCATGTTTATAATTTATCTCAAATAAACTGAAGATGTTATAGGTTAAAGACGAAACGTTTTTAATAAATATTTCTTTATTTTATTATTTTGATGGCTTTTTTAAAAGTCTTATGTTGGGCTATTATGTTCATATTGAAAAGCATATAATCGCTTCTATTTGCCATAATTGATTGAAGCTTTGCTGAACTCCGGCTATCCGGGCACATGTGACCAGCCCTTTAACTTCTCTTGCTTTAAATCATTCCTGCAGAAGTCCTTTGAAATCCAAGAGTCGCAGAAGTATCAAGTTCGTTATGAGCTTTTGCGCCTTTTGCATTTCATTTTGGGTTTATACATGCAGAATTAGTTGAAGCAAAAACGAGTTAAAGAACTTAAAAGTACTATCTTGCACTGAATTTCATCTTAAATGTATTATGCAAAATCTTCATAGAATCAAAGCGACATTAGATAGGTTATAGCAGCTTCAAAACGTAGTAATTTTTCCATAAGATGAACAAACTCCATAAAATAGACAAACTAACTTGTAAATAAATTAACTAGGCGGAACAAATGGTTATTGCACATTAAATTATGCTATGCAGATTTTATTTTCATCCATGCACATTATTTACGTGAATTTCATGTTTTGGGATACATACTTAAAGATATATATGCGGTATTTTTGGATAAAAAAGCTTTATGTTACCCATGAGAAATATTTTTCAGAGAATTGCTCTCCCATTGTTGTTATTCATCCCATCAGGTGTTTCTATTAAAACATTTGTTAATATTTTCTGTCGTGGTTTGTGTAAATTTCTGTATTAGTTGAATCATAAATGTGGTTTTTCTCTCTACACTGACACCAAAGTAAACTTCAAATGTACCAAACACATTTGTACATATTTACTAAAAAAACTGTCAAAGTTTTTCATGGACAAGAGTGCAGTTTAATGAAGTGTTTTAGCTATGTGAGAATCTGTAACTTTCCTTTAATAATGAATGGCCTATTTTAATGTTTGTGAAAACTATGGAATAAAGAATTTTATGAACGTCTAGATTTGGGTGTAGTTTGGACAAATGTCAGTTTTTGTAAACTTAGCCTATTTTGTACTCAAATTAAATCTTCGTATTATCGCTCCTTTGGGTCATAGCAAACTGATTGTCAATGTTTATATACTCGACATAACAGATTTACAGATAAACATTGGAGTATTCGTGCAATTTCCTTTTTCTTTTATGTTAGTTCCATACTTCTGTATACGTCATACTACTTTCCACTTCATTTTATTTAGAAACAAATCTCGTGTACATGTCAAATTGAATTTTGAAAGGACATACCTCACTACTTTGAATGTGAAAGGTTTTGGAAAGCTGATGTCCAGTAGAATATTGCATTAAAATTATGATGCACACATGGACAACACGCGCAACAGTAATGTGAAAGAATGTAAGCGCAAGAAATAAAGCTTTGTGCAATTTTTATGCCATGTATTTGATGTTCTTGGATTTTCTTTGCATGTTTGATAGCGTTTTTTAAGTTTATTATTCCACCCTTTAAAGACTGGTCTTTTATTTGCAATCTTATACAATTACAATAGCAAACACATGCCATTAATTGTTAGCAGCAGCAGTACAAGTCAATGTAACGTAGCACTATTCTCCACAATCTCCCCCCAACAAAGAGTTCGACATATTAAACTTATCTAATACAAATTTTATTACTCATATTTCAGGCTACTATTTCACTTAGTTAGATGCAAAATATGCGTTAATTTTGCAGTTTTTTTGCTTTTGCTCTTTGTTTAAACAAGTTGCCAATAACGTGTTAAATTATTGTGAAACAAAATAACAACTTACGTACAAGCTAACAACAATATTACAAAAAACAAGTTCACAATGTCACTTGATCTGACATGTGTCATACCTACTTCATTATGCATGCAATGCTATGTTGTTTATGTTTTCGCGTGATGTTCATGTCTTAACACTCCCTTTCGAAAAATATAAACTAATCTATATTTCTTTAAATGTTTGTTACTCCCATATTAGATCTCATTCGTTGAAATACAGTTTTTCCTAATGGTTTCGTTAACATATCAGCAACCATTTGTTGTGACGTACAATACTCAAGAGCAATTTCTTTCTTCAGTACATTGTCGCGAATGAAATGATATTTTATGCCAATGTGTTTCGTTCTTGGATGGTATTTCTGATTATTCGACAAACTTATTGCTCCTTGATTATCCTCTTTTATAGTTGGTTCCTTTTGAGTGAAGCATAAATCATGTAGTAATCCTCTTAACCATATTGCTTCTTGACATGCTTGTGATGCTGCAACATACTCACCTTCAGTAGATGAGAGAGCTACAATGCTTTGCTTTTTGCTTGTCCAACTTACCAATCCACCACAAATCATGAATATGTATCCTGAATGTGATTTTCGATTATTTGGATCACATCCCCAATCAGCATCAACAAATCTACTTAATTTAACTTCGGATTCCTTTTTTCCATGAAAGCAAATGCCGTGGTTAATCGTACCTTTAATGTAACGTAAAATACGTTTGGCAGCATTCCAATGGCTTTGGCTAGGGTTAGCACAGAACTGATTAACTGTTGAAAGTTCTTGTGGCAGGTCTGGTCTTGTCGCTGTAACTGCATACGTTAATGCACCAATTAATGCTTGATATTTGGTTATGTTCATTGGCTCTCCTTCATTATTCAACAACTTGGTTCCTAGCTCAAGGGGAGTTGCAACAGGTTTGCAGTCTTGCATTCCAAATCTCATCAATAAAGTCGTCAAATACTTTGATTGAAGAAGTCGCATTTGTTTCTTTTCCCTGTCTCGTTGAATTTAATGCCAAGACAGAAATGAATTTCACCTAGATCTTTCATTTCAAAACGTTTCTCTAAAATACCTTTCTCCTCTGCTAGCATTTTCTTGTTGTTACTTGCCAGAATCAAATCATCGACGTATAACGCTAAAAGCATGATATTATCTCCCTTTCGTTTAATGTACATGCACGGATCAAAATTGGATTGAACGTAACCGGATTTCTTTTAGAACTGATCAATGGTAGCGAACCAGCATCTTGAAGATTGCTTCAAGCCATATATGCTTTTGTTTAATTTACAGACCTTCTGTTCCTGTCCCTTTTTCTCATATCCTTCAGGTTGCTTCATGTATATTTCCTCTTTAAGTTCGCCGTTCAGAAATGCCGTTGAAACATCCCTTTGGTGTACGTCCAAATGTAACTGATTAGCAATTGCCAAGAGAGCGAATAAATGTATATTTTGCTACTGGAGAAAATGTTTCTTCATAATCCAAACCATATTCTTGTAAGTATCCTTTAGCAACTAACCGAGCTTTATGCCGTTAAATTGAACCGTCTGCTTTGTATTTCACTTTGAATATCCATCGAGAATCTATGGCTTTACGATCTTTAGGTAAATCAACCAACGTCCAAGTTTTGTTTTTTATGTGGGAAGAATATTCACTGTCCATTGCTTGTTTCCATTTCGCCTTATCTGGACTATGAAAAGCTTCATTAATATTGAGTGGTTTATCGTGACGGATAGATTCATCATCAATGCTGGCGACATTGTTCTGCCACCAATTACCTGTGATCACCACACCATGTCTATCAGGAGATTTGTGTATTCGTGCTGATCGTCGTGGTTGTTGTTGTTCATCTGTCATACTGTTGTTGGAACTATCTTCCATTTCTTCATTGACTTCATGTTCTTCATTGTCTTCCAATAGTTCATCATTCTATTTTTCGGTCACAGTATCTTTATCATATCCATGTATTTCTTTAGTAGATTTCTTTCGTCGATCAAATGACCTTTCGTCAAATAACACGTCTCTTGATATGTGAATTTTACCTGTTGAAGCGTCGTAGAGTCGATAACCTTTACTTGTGAGGCTGTACCCAACAAATGTGCATTTCTTGGTTTAGGAGTCCCATTTCTTCCTTTTTTCCTTAGGAACGTGCATGTAAGCTGTGCAACCAAAAATTCTCAGATGTGAAACATCAGGTTTCTTAGAATGGAAACATTCGTAAGGTGTAACTCCGTTCACGGAAACAGTAGGACTTCGATTTCTTAAGATGATTGCAGTATGAACTGCTTCAGCCCAGAATTTCTTTTGTAGTTTTGCGTTGTTCAGCATAGATCGTGCCGCTTCTTGAATGATTCTGTTCATCCTTTCAGAAACTCCGTTCTGCTGTGGCATTCTTCGAACACTAAACTGATGCTTAATTCCCTTATCCTTTAGATATTTTTCAAACATCTGACAAGTGTACCCACCACCGTTATCTGATCGAAGTACTTTAATTTTCTTGTTAGTGAGATAAGTCACCATTCCTTCAAACTCTTTAAATTTCTCAAAAGCTTCATCCTTACTCTTCATAAAGTAGACTGTTCTGTACCTTGATTTATCATTAATAAATGTTATGAAATAGTTATTTCTACCAAGACTTGTCTCTTCCATCGGTCCACAAACATCGCTATGGACAAGATCAAGTACATCTTTAGCACGCGTTGCAGGTTCTCGAGGAAAGATTGCTCGTATCTGCTTTCCTTGTGCACATCCTTCACAAACTTCAAAGTGATCATCTGTTTGAAAATTAAGAACTTCAACCAATTTTTGATCTCGAAGTAGACGTAAATTCTTCAGGCTTAGATGGCCATACCGTTGATGCCATATTTCTTCGCTAGTATCACTTGTAGAAACATTCGCATGCTTCGAATCATCTTGTTCTTCTTTAATATCAAGAACATACAGGTTATTCATCATTCTTCCTGATCGAGATATAGATCCATTTTGATCAAGTATCAAGGAAGTGTGTTGATTAAATTCAACCGAGTATCCTAGTTTTGCCGTAGCACTAACTGTGAAGAGATTTTTCCTAAATCTGGAACATATAGAACGTAAACCAATCTTCTTGGTTCATACTTCTTCTTACACTTAATCTCAATGTGTACATTTCCTTTTCCCAGTGCTTGAACTATTCTGTCATCTCCTAGCTTAACCTTTTCAGGGGATTTGAATGGGACGAAATCAACCATGATGTCCTTATTATATGACATATGAGATGATGCACCTGAGTCAATGTACCATGCAGATTCTTTGCTATCTGTAAACAATGATGAATTCTGAATTGTGGCTCCGTAGGATGCTTTTTCCCTTTTATTTCTATTGCACTTTGCTGATTCTGCTCGGGTTTGCGACATTCTCTAGCCCAATGCCCAGGTAACCCGCAGTTGTGGCATTTACCTTTTCTTTTGAATTTGGTATTCTTTATTTTGTCGTTTTTGGACTTTTGACATAGTAGTGCTTTCTGATCAATATCCTTACTTTCGTTGGATTCTTTACGCTTCTGTTCTTCAGGAAGAAGTATAGCAGTAAGGAATTTTAATAATAAGTCTTCTGCTCTATACTCCAATGCTGTTATTAAGCCACTGTACAAATCAGGTAAACTACGAAGGAGTGTCGTCACTTGATATTCCTCAGAAACAGACGCACCCAATGCTTCTAATTGACTTGCAATATCCTTCATCTTGTTGAGATGTTCGGTCGTGGAATCATTAGGACCCATACTTGTAGTAAAATATTTCTTTTGCAAGAATAACTTATTGGGGCAAAGATTTGACTTCATAAAGACTTTCTAATTTCTCCCAAGCATCTTTAGCAGTACGCGCTGATCGAACGAGAGATAGCTGTTCATCGCCTTCCTTTCCCGCCTTTGATATTGTCGACGTTGAGTATCAGTAGTTCCTTCACTATTAGGTTCTACCTCATCGTCGATAACTATTTGCCAGAGATCCTTCTCTTCAAGTATCATCTGCATGTTAAACTTCCAAAGGTGAAAGTTTTGGCCATTGAACTTTTCAGTCTGTGTAAATGCTTCGTCATTTCCCAAAGTCGCCATATTCAATATTTCGCACTTATGTAAGTTATATTCTCATGAAATCGCGATATCTCATATACTTTCCGTATTTGCCGTCATGAACAGAAACTCAAACGCTCCTGGGCCCATAACCTGTTAAATTATTCGAGGTTCGGCAATAACATTTGGATAGTACGTGAAATATTATGATTCTACTGTGGAACAAAATAGCAACTTACGTACAAGCTAACAACGATATTACAAAAAACAAGTTCACAATGTCACTTGATCTGACATGTGTCATACCTACTCATTATGCATGAAAGGCTATGTTGTTTATGTTTTTCGCGTGATGTTCATATCTTAACAAAAGGTAGGAATGATATATGAAAATTCATAATATAAACTTTATTTTGAGTGATTGTTTTTGGAGAACAGACGTGATTAACGTCCGTCATTTTTGACTTTTAATGTGATAGCGGCGAGATTTTTATTAGGAAATTACACAATGCGCACGGTTATAGGCTGGGGAATTGGGCCGTAGTTCTGAATGCCCAGGTTCAGTTCACGAGTTAGATCTAAATTCAAGTTGTCGAAAGAGAAAGCTATCCTTCGATGCCAATTTCCATGTGATTTGAGCCAATTTAGGCTCATCAAAATGCAATTCAATCTACCTCAATGTATTCTCAATGAACTATTGATATCCTGTATTACTATGGAATAACCTAAGTTGGAAACGACGAACAACGGCAAGTTGAAAGCAAAGGGCAATCACCAAGGTTATATTGAACTATTTTAGCTACGAATAGTTTTTTACATGTGATGTGTTTATTTCTCTATAGTCATTGTTTATTCTGTTGATTCATTGATTGGTTGTTTTAATAAGCAATGTTTTTTTTTTTTCAAAATATGTTTACTCTCCATACAACGATGGATTGTGCTGTAAAGTTGATTTGCAAATGAATTTGCAAGCATGTGAAAAATTAGCAAGTGTGTTCAATAAAATTCTTAATAAAGATGAATGTGAAGATTTGTAGGAAGTTTTGTTTTCATCTAATGAAAACGTGTTATTTTGGAACATGATTCAGGAAAATTAGTTTTAAAACAAAATCATCTCGTACTGTTGATGAAAGAGTATCTGTTTATGTTATGATAATGATGAGTGGGATGAATGTTTCAAACCCAGTGATCTAAATGAAATTCCAATTATTAATTGGATGGATGAATTTTACAAAGTATATTTCAGAAAAGATGACGATTTAAAAACTATATCACAATTGTCACAATTTATTGCATTTTGTCGTGATTTATTAAATCATCTGTTTCTATTGCACTGTATTACAAATTTAAGGACACGAGAAGTGCCTTCTACGTGCTTCATGATTATCTAATGTTCTTTTTTTAACGTTTATTGATGAATTTAAACGAACGTCATTTTCCTGAGAACGTTTTATATCTATAATGAAACCAAGTAATAAAGCCCTAATGAGCGCCTCGATATGACTATCAAAATATTTGTACATATTGTGCAACTAAAAAAAAAATAGAAAACAGTTTATTACTATATAAAGACTGTTCATCAACTTTGGTAATCTAGAACATCGGGTTGGAGCCATTTGTTACTAATTACAATTGATAATTATGGTCCAATACCTGTTGTGCAATTTCCTTCGCAAACCTCTGAAATAAATTTATAGTACATTCCGACAACGATCCATGATCTTAACTTGCAAACAGTAAAGAATAATTTCCTAAATGAAGTGTAATCCAGACAAAACGCACTTCTTGAACGAAACACTAGACTTAAGTTATGCCACTGCAGTAGAAAAAGCCAGTTTATCAATCTAAATTATATGTTGAGGAAGTAAAATGAAACTAAAACGGTATAAAAGGCAATTGATGAAGTAAATTCTGAAATATTATTCTATTATAAGGTTGAGTAAACAGCTTAATGTGATAGCAAGATAAAATCCATGCTGAATTAATTATTATATTTACAGGAAGATTGGGAACTAACGACAAAATACAAAACAGTAAATTTACAGAAACTGTTGCCAATTCTGCATCGTTTAATCTTCTCTTTCTATTGCATTGTATTAAGAATTTAAGAACATGAGAAGTGCATTCTATGTGCATCATGAATATCTAATGTTCTTTTTTTAACGCTCATTGATGGATTTAAGAGAACGTCATTATCCTGAGAACGTTGTATATCTATAATGAAACCAAATTTATTAAACCCTAATGAGCACTCCGATATGACTATTCAAAAATGTGTACATATTGTGACACTAGAAAAATAGAAAACAGTTTAATACAATATAAAGACTGTACATCATCTTTGATAACCTAGAACATTCGGTTGGAGCCATGTTTTACTTATTACAATAAATAATTATGGTCCAATAACTGTTGTGCGATATATTTCGCAAACCTCTTAAATAAATTTAGGGTAGAATCCAAAAACGATCCACGATCGTAAGTTGCAAACAGTAAAGAATAATTCCAAAATGCAGTATAATCCATACAAAACACACTTCTTAAAGGGGAACTCCACCGTCAAATAATGTTGATCTTAAAACTTTTTCTGTCCCGTGAAAATAAATATGAGGGAATTTTTGTTTGTTTGATTCAATATTTTCACAAAAAATGAGTTCAAATGCTGCAGCTATGGCATCCGGTGCGTGGGAGCAGAAACATGTCAGCAGGCTTGTATTTGACGTCATATCGTCAATTGCTGGTCAGAGCTCTATGTAAAGTCATTGCACAGTCACAACAAACTTGCGTCATAATGCTTCTCCTAATCACAAAATGTTTCTTTTCGAAACATCAGAATTTTATACGTAGGTATATACACAAGCACCTTTCATAGCTCACATGCAAGTATTGAGCTGGTTATTTGTATTCTGTTTTAATAGAACGGTTTCACATCCATAAAGGCCATTATCGCACAGTTTCCGCACAACATATAGAATTTGAATGTCAATTAATATTATTTTTTAAAAAATACGAAGGTTTCTTTGTGTGGAAACTGTGCGGTAATGCCGTTTGCTTGTCCTCCGAATTCAACCTTAATAACAGTTTCCACTGATGTGAAACCAATCTATTGCCCTGAAGAAACATTGAATAATAATAAACATGGTTATGTAATTCAATACGGTTAGAAAATAATCCTACATAAAACCATTGTAAAAATAGCCTTTCGTGCATAGAATTAAGGTGTAGTTTCCTTGACGTAAAGTATGAACTTATCGTTTCCTACTTATTTCTACATAATTTCCCCTTTTTGGACGAAAATTTATTTCCTACGCACGAAACCATTGGTATAAATAGAGGTAAAATTAGAGACTACGCAGTAGAGTAGTTATTGGATAAGAAAAGTCATACTACTTTCTTAATAAAAATTCTATAACTAAGAATCAGAGTGCAGATCAATTTGTTGGACGAACTAAACGAATCCTGCGACAATGGTCAACTGCTGTGTTCCGGGTTGTACAAATTACTCGTCGAAGTCAAAATCTTCAGGTGTTAGTTTCCACCTTATCCCGAAAGACCCCTCCCGTCAAAAGGCATGGATTGCTAGAATACGGAGAGAAAATCTTCCTCCTCTCCAATACTGTTACGTTTGCAGCGAGCACTTTGCTCTCGATTGTTTTGAATCGGACCTAAGACAGAAACTTACACCATGGCAACCTTTAAAAAGGCGTCTGAAGCGGGATGCAGTACCGTCGATCTTTTCATTTGGCCCTCAACCCAGTAAAAAGCGTATGTCTAGCGAACATCGTATAGACAAACATCAGGCTGATGAAGACAAGGAGGAAGTTAGTAAAAGCATTTCTTGTTAAACTTTAATCAAGAAGAAGTTATAGCCTAAAGTATATTCTAAATATTTCTATTTTTTCTATTTTCAGCTTTCAAAAACTTTAGAACAATGTTCCTCCACAAGTACAAATGTTTTCTCAGTGGTTGAGCCTGAAGCAAATAACAGTTGTGATTTGGTTGCGTCTGACAGTCCTGAAGCATTGCCAACTAATTATTGCAAGCCAGAAACCAAAGCTGCGTCAAGACAGTGTTCATTTGTTGTGAGGAGTTTACATGCCATGGAAGTCCAAACTACACTGTCGATGCTGAATACTGTGGATGCAGAGGTTCAAGTTGAGGAATATTGCTTTGAAAGCAACACCTCAATGTATGAACAGTGCTATTCTTCTGATTTTGAAGAAGCGTCATCACAGATAACAGAAGAGTCTTGTGATAATGCTCATGATGACTGGTTCACTCAGGTGTCAGAAGACTCTACAACTGATGATGAAGCAATCCAAATTGAACCCCAAGAGGAAAAGAAATATATAGTTTTCAAGTCCTGTCTTATTTCTTGTGGAGAGACAGTAATTGAATGTGAAGAAAAACACTGTAGGTAGTTTGCTATCATTTAATCTTTTGTATAAATGGTCATCACACAATATGGACATCTCAACCACTCATAAGGAATGTCCCAGCTGGAAATTTGCTTTTGGCTGCATCAACTTTATTTAGTGGAAACACTTATGAAAGAATCAGCCAATTTGCATCTTTCATGAATCTCAAATTTATTGAAAAACCAGTTTTACAGCTTTCAAAAGCAGTATCTTTTCCTGTTGTTGACAAAGCTTGGAAAGAGGAGAAATCAGCTGTTATTGCCGAAGCTATAAAGTCTTGTAGTCTTAATGTGAATGGTGATGGTCGATGTGACAGCCCAGGGCATAATGCCAAGTATGGCACTTATACAATGATGGCTGACTCTGGTAAGATAGTAACTTTTAATGTTGTGCAAAGTACTGAAGTCAGTTCTTCTAATGCTATGGAGAAAGAAGCATTTGAAAGATGTCTGTATGAAGTTGAAAAGCTAGTTCCTGTTAAGCGAATAACAGCAGATAGACATGTTTCGATTGCCAGTGCTATGAAAAACAAACACCCTCATATTGATCACCAATATGATGTGTGGCATTTGTGTAAGTTTGTCACAAGAAAACTAACAAAAAAGGCTAACATTAAGGAAAATGATGACTTGACCCATTGGATTAAGTCCATTTCTAATCATCTTTGGTGGTGCTCTGCAAGTTGTAACAAGAATGCAGAAGAATTGGTGGAAAAATGGAAGTCTGTCCTTAACCACATTTCCAACAAGCATTTCTGGAAGGGGAACACATATTTTCATCAATGTTGCCACCAACAATTAACAGAAAGAGAAACAAAGCAGAAGAAGTGGTTATCTCCTACTTCACAAGCATATATTGCTGCAGAGAAGGTGATATGTGACAACAGGCTTCTAAACGACCTGCGGAAGCTATCTGAGTTTTGTCACACAGGAAAGTTGGAGGTTTACCATTCCTTTACTTAAATTCGGCCCAAAGTGAGAGCATTTCTCATTTCCTGGAATGGTAGCACGCACTACGGTAGCAGCATTACATCACAACAACAATATTAAACATGATAAAGCAGTCATTAAGTCAGGGACAAACAAAGGGCAAGACCGTTACAAAATGATTTTTGCTAAAACACAGAAACAATGGGTTGTAAAAGCAATGAAAGAAAAGAAAGAGTACCAGTACATTGATAAACTACTTGCCGAGGTTGTGAATGCATGCAAAACTGAGGAGATTGAACTTGTACATCATGGCGAGATCTTCCAAAGAACATTTCTAAATCATGTCCACCCAGGAAAGAAGTACTTGTAAAGGAACATCAGTCTAGATTTGCATAAAATGTCAGTGGTGATGTTAGCTATGGCAATATGTTTTGCCGTGCCTATATAATATAACGTTCAATCAGTGAAGACAACTTTTGTACTACTTAAAAATGTTCATTCTTAAATATTAACATAGCAAAACCTTTGCTATAGCTAGTTTCACCACTGCATTGCACAAACTATTCATGTAATTAATTATAGTTATTTTATAACCAGTGTAATAGCCAAGGCACATTTATAATCATTTCTTTGTAAATCTGTTTTTTTTTTGTAATAAATTAATATTAATAATGTGCATAGCATGACCTATAAATGAGCTGGCTATGCCACTTTAATATTGACATACAAAGCAATTGTAATAGATATACCTATATCATAATAAAATACTTAATTCATCAACATAGTGAAAGCCTTCAAATTGAAATTCCTCTGCATGGCTAGGTGGAGGAAATGTTTCTCTAATGCGAGTAACTGCACATGATGGCAAGATGAATCTCACTTCTATACCCAAGATACCCCAGAACCATCTTACCAACTGTCTATATGCAATATGGCGGTACAGTTTGTCTTCGAGCCCATCATATGCTACCTCATATTGCTGCTTGTACTGGTACCAAGCTGTTTGTAACACCCACCTATTAAGACAAACAGGCTCAAAACCAGGATGTTGTGTCATGCACAAAGGTACTTCGGTGGTCTCATTCCTTTCTACTGCATCTAAATTTTTGTCACAAATATAGGAAATCTCTTTGCAGCATAAACTTTCCTCGTTATTATCCATTATTTGGAAGTTACACCTGAATATGTTAAAAGAAAGCTGAATATGTTAAAAGAAAGTATCTTGAAAAGTAAATTTCATTGACACCTGAATATGTTAAAAGAAAGTATCTTGAAAAGTAAATTTCAAAACTTCAATAAAAATTGTATCTTACAATAAAAACTTTAAAATCTAAAGTATTGTGTGTGTGTGGACGTGATCAACTTCAAAAACTGAAAACGTACTTTTGAGATCGAAACAATCGTCTAGAATAATATAACATTTTACTATCCATCATTCAAGATTGTCGCGCCGAGATTCATCCTCAATGTACAAAAATTCCTGTTCTTCGTTATCCTCAAACTGGTGAGCTTCTTCCTGTTAATCAGCCGGCCATTCGGGCTCAAACTGATATTGCCGAATATTGTTTGTTCTATTTTCTTCCATTTCACTATCGATTGGTGAATTAGGTCAAGGTTCTTCCAAAAAAGCCATTATAAGCGATTGTTTTGTTTTTGTGCTAGGCTATTCGTTATTATTTTACTTTGTTGTAAACTCAACTCCAAATCGGTTTGACGATATGACGTCAAATAATTTCCGCTGACGCATTCTGTGCCCACGCTGCCAAACCTCAAAACAGCTCAAATAGCGCACTTGAAGACGCGATTTTGTTAAAAATAAAATAGCTGATGTAAAAATTTCAAAATATAGTAACCTTTGCATAAAAATGGAACTTTTAAGACCAACATTATTTGAGGGTGGAGTTCCCCTTTAAACGAAAGACTAGTCTTAAAATAGGCCATTGAAATAGAAAAACCCAGTTTATCAATCTAAATTATATGTTGAGGAAGTAAATTGAAATTAAAACGGTATAAAAGACAATTGATGAAGTAATTTCTGAAATATTAATCTATTATGAAGTTCAGTAGATAGCTTTCTCGGTACTTAACACGACCGTCTAGCAAAGACTTTATCTTCTGTGTCAATGTTTAGAATGTGATAGTCAGAAAAAATACATGCTGAAATGAATATTATCTTTTGCAGGTAGACTGGGAACCAACAACAATAGACAAAACTTTAAATTTGCAGAAACTGTTACAAAGTCTGCGTCATTTAACTCTTCTCTTTCTATTGCATTGTCTTAAGAATTTAAGGACATGAGAAGCGCCTTCTATGTGTATCATGAATATCTAATGCTCTTTTTTCAACGTTCATTGATGGATTTAAAACAACGTCATTATCCTGAGAACGTTGTATATCTATAATGAAACCCAAATTATGAAGCCCTAATGAGCACTCCAATATGACTACCTAAAAATTTGTTAATATTGTGACAATAGAAAAATAGAAAACAGTTTATTACCATATAATGACTGTTCATCAACTTGTTAATTGAAAAACATTGGGTTTGAGACATGTTTTACTAATTACAATAAATAATTATGGTCCCATACCTGTTGTGCGATCTCGTTCGCAAAGCTCTTAAATAAATTCATAGTACATTCCGACAACGATCCATAATCGTAAAAGGAAACAGTAAAGAATAATTCCAAAATTAAGTTTAATCCATACAAAACACACTTCTTGAACGAAAGACTAGACTTAAGATAGGCCACTGCAATAGGAAAAAACAGTTTGTCAATCTAAATTATATGTTGAGGAAGTAAAATGAAACTAGAACAGTATAAAAAGCAATTGATGAAGTAAATTCTGAAATATTATTCTATTATGAAGTTGAGTAAACAGCTTCCTTTGTACTTTACACGACTATCAAGCAAAGACGTTATTTTCTGTGTCAATGTTTAAAATGTGATAGTCAGATAAAATCCATGCTGAATAGAATATTATCTTTACTGGAAGATTGGGAACTAACGACAAAATACAAAACAGTAAATTTACAGAAACTGTTACCAATTCTGCGTCGTTTAAATCTTCTCTTTCTATTGCATTGTAATAAGAATTTAAGGACATGAGAAGTGCCTTCTATCTGCATCATGAATATCTAATGTTCTTTTTTTAACGCTCATTGATGGATTTAAAAGAACATCATTAAAGTGAAAACTTTGTATATCTATAATGAAACCAAATAATGAAGCCATAATGAGCGCCCCGATATGACTATTCAAAAATGTGTACATATTGTGCCACCAGGAAAATAGAATACAGTTTATTACCATATAAAGACTGTTCATCAACTTTGTTAATCGAGAACATAGGGTTTGAGACATGTTTTACTAATTACTATAAATAATTATGGTCCAGTACCTGTTGTGCGATCACCTTCGCAAAGCTCTGAAATAAATTTATAGTAGATTGCGACCACGATCCATGGTCGTATCTTGCAAACTGTAAAGAATAATTCCAAAATGAAGTGTAATCCAGACAAAACACACTTCTTTAAAGAAAGACTAGACTTAAGTTATGCCACTGTAATAGAAGAATATTACAAGAGTTTGAAACAAAATAATGTGTAATATTTCGTCTTTATTCCAAAGACATCATCAGACTTATGGTTTACAATGCAGGCTGCAAAACTTTTATATATTTACAAGCGGAAATGGCAGTTATGTAATTAGGGAACTATAAGACTAAAATATACCAACATTAAAATAGAGATAGTTTCTTACAAGCTTTAAGACCACTATTAAGTTGTGGCATATCGCGTTTTATCAAAAGTGCTTCTAAGATGAGAAGTTGATTAGGATTATTATTTTACAGTGATATAATATTTTGGTATTACTAGGAATCAAGTTACAAGGATTGAGTGGATCGAGGTCGGAATCAGCGTCAGGAAGTGAGAAAAGGTGTGAGATGTAGTTGGCGTCTGGACAAATGAGTAAATGTTGTGAGATGGCACTAGAATTATTGTAATTAGTAGCATGTTGGGTTAGTCTTGTGTGTAGGTTTCGTTCAGTTTTGCCAATGTATGTATGACCACAGCCTGGACATTTAAATTCATATATAACATTGGCTTTAGAGAGTTCCGGAATTTTGTCCTTTTTGGGACAGAAAATTGATGTCTTTTTTGTTTCATATATAACTATAGGTTTGATGGGAATTTTTAAGCTACGGCGAATCTTACGAAGAAGATTGAAAACCAAACGTTCACCCTGTTTGCCTAGATATGGTATTCTAATGAAAATTTTACGAAGGTCATTCTCAGTATTTTGTTTAGAGGGGTTATTTTTAGCTATGATTTTGGTTTTGAGTTTGTGAATCAAGAATTTGAGGGAAACCATTCCATGACATAAAAGACTGGAGTGTTTGAATTTGTTTTGAATAATGTTTGGTTAGAGCAAATCTTAAATGCGCGAAAAATAGGAATTGATCCAAGTAGTTTTGCGGTTGAAAGGTTCGAAACTTGAAAAATGTGTATATTGGCCAGTATGAGTTGTTTTACGGAATATATCGATGTCATTATTTGTTATTTTGAGGTCTAGAAAGTGGACATGTGAGTCAGAAAAATCATCAAAAGTAAATTTAAGATTTTATCAAAACTATTAAATTTGGCAAGAACATGAGGAATGTCAGAATGTCGCATAAGAACAAGAGTATCATCAACATAACGTCGGTAAAACTTAAGGACACCTGAGTTGATCAAATCATTGACAATAATGTTTTCAAACTCAGTGAGAATTATATTAGCTAAGACGGGACCGAAGACCCATGGAAACCCGTCAAGTTGTTCATAAAAATACCGTTGCAAGAAAATATAGTTTTGGTGCATGAATCAATAATGAGTTTTTGAGTGTTGATTTTCGAGTGTGGTATTAATAATATTTTGTTTGTAAATGCGATCTAGTACAATGTTAATGGTTTTACGCAAAGGCACGTTGGTGAAGGATTCAACATCAAAACAGACAAACTTATAACCTTGGGAAAATAGATCTTTAGGTATAGATTTAATAGCATCAGTAGCATCGAAAGAGTCTTGTAATGAAAATTTATTTAGGGTGGATTCAAAGGTTTGCAATGAATTTGCCTACGTTGTAGTGTGGTGTGTTTGTGGTGTCAATTATTGGTCGTAACTTAGGTAATGTGTCAAATTGTTTGTGCGTTTTAGCCTAAATTTGACACATTATCTAAGTTACGACCAATAATTGACACCACAAACACACCACACTACAACGTAGGCAAATTCATTGCAAACCTTTTGAATCCACTCACCCTAAATAAATTTTCATTACAAGACTCTTTCGATGCTACTGATGCTATTAAATCTATACCTAAAGATCTATTTTCCCAAGGTTATAAGTTTGTCTGTTTTGATGTTGAATCCCTTTTCACCAACGTGCCTTTGCGTAAAACCATTAACATTGTACTAGATCGCATTTACAAACAAAATATTATTAATACCACACTCCGAAAATCAACACTCAAAAAACTCATTATTGATTCATGCACCAAAACTATATTTTCTTGCAACGGTATTTTTTATGAACAACTTGACGGGGTTTCCATGGGTCTTCTCGGTCCCGTCTTAGCTAATATAATTCTCACTGAGTTTGAAAACATTATTGTCAATGATTTGATCAACTCAGGTGTCCTTAAGTTTTACCGACGTTATGTTGATGATACTCTTGTTCTTATGCGACATTCTGACATTCCTCATGTTCTTGCCAAATTTAATAGTTTTGATAAAAATCTTAAATTTACTTTTGATGATTTTTCTGACTCACATGTCCACTTTCTAGACCTCAAAATAACAAATAATGACATCGATATATTCCGTAAAACAACTCATACTGGCCAATATACACATTTTCAAGTTTCGAACCTTTCAACCGCAAAACTACTTGGATCAATTCTATTTTTCGCGCATTTAAGATTTGCTCTAACCAAACATTATTCAAAACAAATTCAAACACTCCAGTCTTTTATGTCATGGAATGGTTTCCTCTTACAGTCCGG
This sequence comes from Xenia sp. Carnegie-2017, assembly GCF_021976095.1. NCBI lineage: Eukaryota > Metazoa > Cnidaria > Anthozoa > Malacalcyonacea > Xeniidae > Xenia > Xenia sp. Carnegie-2017. Next base: position 11,274,470 of record NW_025813526.1, read on the forward strand.
AAATTTTGATTCACAAACTCAAAACCAAAATCATAGCTAAAAATAACCCCTCTAAACAAAATACTGAGAATGACCTTCGTAAAATTTTCATTAGAATACCATATCTAGGCAAACAGGGTGAACGTTTGGTTTTCAATCTTCTTCGTAAAATTCGCCGTAGCTTAAAAATTCCCATCAAACCTATAGTTATATATGAAACAAAAAAGACATCAATTTTCTGTCCCAAAAAGGACAAAATTCCGGAACTCTCTAAAGCCAATGTTATATATGAATTTAAATGTCCAGGCTGTGGTCATACATACATTGGCAAAACTGAACGAAACCTACACACAAGACTAGCCCAACATGCTAATAATTACTAGTGCCATCTCACAACATTTACTCATTTGTCCAGACGCCAACTACATCTCACACCTTTTCTCACTTCCTGACGCTGATTCCGACCTCGATCTCACACACGTGCCACTCAATCCTTGTAACTTGATTCCTAGTAATACCAAAATATTATATCACTGTAAAAATAATAATCCTAATCAACTTCTCATCTTAGAAGCACTTTTGATAAAACGCGCTATGCCACAACTTAATAGTGGTCTTAAAGCTTGTAAGAAACTATCTCTATTTTAATGTTAGTATATTTTAGTCTTATAGTTCTCTAATTACATAACTGCCATTTCCGCTTGTAAATATATAAAAGTTTCGCAGCCTGCATTGTAAACCATAAGTCTGATGATGTCTTTGGAATAAAGACGAAATATAACACATTATTTTGTTTCAAACTCTTGTAATATCTTCAATATCAAGAAAACGAGATGTCCCTCTTCGGAATTTGCTTTATTTTGTATTATTTGAAATTGTCTGCTTGTCCTGGTTACAATAAATAATTATGGTCTAATACCTGTTGTGCCATCCCCATGCGAAGCCCTCGACTCGAGCTGAGAACCGGGCCAAGCGGAGACCATCTTACGGCCCCCCTCTCCGACTGCAGAGTAAAAAGCGTAGGAGGTTGTCCTACCCTCATCGCAGTGCCATTGAAACAATGATATTAAACCCGCTTGGCGGCCAGAGCTTGGGTGAGAACGGTCTCCAGCTGCGTTGGAGTGGGACGGTCAAAAGCTTATTCCCATAAAGAGGAGGAGCTCGGTAGATCTTGTTTGGCATCGTGTTGGCAGCGGAAGCGCGTTAAATTCGTCACAGGAGGTTTCCTTGCTTGGAGCCAAATTTCGACTGCTTGGGTTATACAAATATCTAAAGCCATGCTGATGATATGTATCAGGGGAATACACCCTATATGTACGTCTCCAATTGTAGTCATCTTGCCTCTGACGCCTCCAGGCATAAAATTACGATCATAATTTATAAGTTTTCTCTCGGGTGTTTTGGAGTAGTTCTCAAGCAAGGCCGCCAAATCACCGAGCTTTAGCCCTGACCCCGGTAGCGCAAGAGCATGCTGTCTGATCTCCTGCAACTTCATTCTTTGCCAGGTGAAACTGGGGATGGCCCGAGTCAAAAAGGTCGTTAGCGACCTTCTCAAAGGGATACCTACAAAGAAACTGTTGGTTTTCGTTGTTCACAAGCACGCGATAGTCAGTCACGATGGAAAGACGCATATCCTGATCTGCCTGAGGCTCCCTGAGATTCGCTTCACACCCTTGAGTGTTTTCTGCAAACAATTGTACCAGCTGCGCACGTGGAGTGAAATAGTTTCTTTTGAGAAAGGCCTCGGGGATGTTCTGGCCCGCCAGAAAGCGGCCAAAGACGAGCAGCAGCAGGCGATTGAATTCCCCCTCTTTAAGGGTGTGGAGAGAAGGTGCAGTTGAAGCGACCGCGAGGAGTTGGTTTTTCAAACAGACATCAGCAACGCTGTCGCGAACCATTCCTGTATCTTCAGAATAGTTTAGCAATCTGGATTTGACAGCGCTCACGACCGACACTTCATTGAGAAGCTCAGGGTGGCCCTCGAACAAGGTATAGAGCTTTTTTACGCTTGGGTGTTTTTTTAGCTACAGCAAGCTCAACTTAGCAAGAGGATGTTTGGTATGTACTGCAATGCATTGCCCAGAAAGGAGAAGAAATTACCGTGGCAATTTGGTGCTCCAGCCCCCTTTGTTCGGGCCCCATAGGGGAGATAACCCAAGACCTCCGTAAAGGACTTAGCACGTTTGATAATGTGCTCGGGTTGGTTCTCCATAAACTGGAGGACCTCTAGCCGCCGCGCTTTTGGTTGAGGATGGCCGACCGATAACCATCCGCCACCAGTTCAAGCCACTGTGGTAGACTATCGACGATCCGGACTTGAATATGTTCCAATTTCTTTAAACAGACGCTTAAAAATATGGTGATATGCCTCCTGAACTTCTTCCTCTAATTCTTGGTCAGATTTGTCTTAAGTAAATATATGGTGCCTAGGATTTATGACTGCAAATCTGCGAAGGTGCACAACGGAGAGAGGATCAGGCGCTGGCCGCGAGTCAAAAGTTTCTCGTACAGTTTGAAGATGAGAGCTGGTTTATTGCCCGTGCCGCCGAAGAGCGTATCAAGAAACCGCTTCACGTTCGACTTATCCAATAATCGGAAGAGATAGAGAAAGTTTGTGTTAATCTTCATATCGTTTATGTTGTCGAAGCTGTGGGAGAGGAAGAAGACGTTCAATTTCAGATGATTGCGATACATCGAAAAGAACTTATAGAGACATTCCCTCTGCGTTCCGCATTTGAGATTCATGACGCGGATGTCGTCGATGATGACGTAGGACTCCGGTTCTATACTCGTATCCTCGATCGATACATGACGGAATAATGCTTCAAGACCGTGTTAGGTTGGATATATTGATCAGCGGAGGTTTTCGAAATGACGCAGAGCCTTTTTGGACAAACGTGAGCAAGAAGCCGTTTCACGAATAAGTTTTGCCCATATTGCTCTAACCCAAGAGCAACATATTTTGCCCCCAATTGTTGAGTGAGAGCAGAAGCTCGTAAAACCATTCTTTTTTCTGAAATTGAAGCCCGTGAATAGCGGGGTATTTGCCTCCACCAGTATCACTTGCTAGTATCACTTGCTAGTATCACTTGCGATAACATATGAAAGAACAAGAGGCGCAGGCGCCTGTGATGGCGTCGGGACGCCTGACACGAGGGCGGGGAATAACAGCTGAAAATCCAATTCGGAAAGATATGCATCGCTCTAAATGTTGAACAACTGGCTGATGTGGGCGCTCGTCAATGTCGAGGACGCGGCTTAAAAGGCCTGGGAGATGCTGTTGCTCATAGGCTGAATGAAATGAAGCTGCCGCGGGCGCTGAAGCAAGGATATGGGGTGCCATGCTTGTGGCTGACGATTTCAACCTAGGAATAGCTCTCAAATTTGCGCGATTCGCTGCTCTATTGCCTGTGCTCTTTGCAGCATCTAGGAGCATGCTCTTGAATTCATCCAAACCGCTATTCTTCGTTCACTCCATGGTGTTCCATGCCCTGCTGTTATTCTAAGCGGTGCGCGCTTCGACACCCCGTCTTCCGTCTTGTTGTCAACCTTGGCGCTTCGCGCGTTCTTTGAACTGCTCCCATCGTCTTGCGAGTCTTTCCAGCCCTCGATCTTTTTGCACCACCCGTCGTCTGCTCGCGGGATGGCACATATTCCACGCATTAGTTATCGGAGGTGTGAGACATGTTGCCGTTAAGAATACCCGCGCCGAAGATACTATCAACGACGTTGTCCACAGCGAGCCGAGCCAACAGAGGGCGATGGGGATAGCGGAATTCTTCGCGTAAGGGGCCATCGAGGCGGCGGCTCCCAACAGACTGGGGGAGAGCCAATCCCCCGTGGATCATGGTTGCAATTTGCCGTTCAGGTGGGGTCACCTTTATTTGGTTGGCGATACGGTCTCTCGCCCCCTTTCCAATCAGCATGGGGAGCAGGCTTAACCCCGCCAACGCCCAAGAAAAACCTCCACGCTGCATGAGAAGTTGTGACTTGATTGGGACGCTCATCGCTATTAACAGCTCCGATGGCGACACACCGGTCCCCAGGCCTAACATGCGTAGGAGGGGAAGAAACCCGCCATATTGGTTTATCGTCGCGAGGTCACCCCGCGATAACGGCGGTTACGCATTTTCAGATCACCACCTTCCATGTTGCTTACAGCTACAATAAGGACAAAAACTCCACACTTCAAATTGGTAATAACTCAGACGACACTCCAGCTGATGCCTTTCTCTTTCGACATTCTGTACATATACTGATTGAGGAATAGAAGGTTCACTTTCATTGACGTCGTGGCGTCGGAGGGGAGCGCAATAGGACTGTCCGTGACTACCCTGAACTGATAATCGATTTTCAGATTGCCTCGCGCCTTTGTGTTGTCTGTGACATGGTCCAGATTGAGATTGATCGGGATCATGAACCAGTTATTGCAGTAGTCCTCTGCCGTGATGGGCAGTTCCGTGCCGTACGTCTTTCCGAAGAATTCTTGGACCAAGTTTTAGCCTCTCAGGTAGGAACTTTTATTGGGGTCGTAGAAATGAGTGGCTCCTTTTTGGCTAGTTTCGCCCGCACTGCACTGCCACGAGAGCTTCAGGGGTTGATGAACGAGTTCTGCTCGTTCACAATGATGTGGAGTTGGTGTGGATCATAGCCAATCGGTTACTGGAGTCGGCACCTGGGGCAAGTCCTGGTGCATCTCCGAGCCTCCAGTCGGGGAAGAAGAGAATCATCTTCCTGGGTATCGGGGCATTGTTAAGGAGCACGAGAGTGCCAGCGTCATCGTTCAACGACTTCCGAATTACCCTGGGGCACCAGGTGTATAAATACAGCTCCTTAGTGTTCGAAACCAGGTGTCTGAACTCTTTTTTCATGCGACATGTGGGGTAGACAAAGACAAGCTCTAGCAGCTCTATACGTATGCTGCCAATAGCGTCTGCGTTATCTGCACCGCCCCCTTGTTAGAAATGATCATGTAGTGACTGAGATTGCCCTGTGGGAGGTCGACACGAATCTTCACCTGTGTGCCCGGAGGCAGCCAACTGTTCCCATTGGAGAAGAGAGAGGAATTGTCAAGACTTATACTGAAAGTTCCCACTGAGGACACAAACGATATTTTCTTGCACTGTATTCGAAAAGGCTTTGGTTGAAGAGAGCTGAACACAAGGCACCCTTTTGAGGATATGATCGGCAGCAAAGTCAAGGTTTCCGACTCCGCCTTCTGTGTATGTCGCAAAGGCATAGCCAACGCAACAGTCAACTCCATGGGCGTGGAGTGATAAGCTCACTTAAGTGAGATCTGCAAGGGGAGAGCTTTCAAAGCCTTATTGGGATCAAGCTTTTGTAAGCCCGATAAGTCACTATCCGCATTTTGCATTTTCCCGATCGAGCTCTCCATAAGACTCAGGATGTGCTGAACCGGCCGCATTTCAGCCACGACGCCACTCTGAGTGACCTTGTCTCCACACTGATGTTTTGTACCTAACTAAAAATTAGGCTCGTAAGAGTGATCCAATTGGGATAATCGCCCGTGATAGGGTGGTTGCTCATTGTCTTTTACCGCATACCGCATCTTGGAGATGAAATACCATTCCGAAAGTGCCATAAAGTTGTTTGCCGAGCTGATGTCTATTCCAGTCGAGAGACTTGGATTGTCCAGATAGAGAGTGACGCTAGCTCACCCCTCTAGCAGGGACACCTTATTTTCGGTACTCTCCTCGATGGCATCCTGGACGCACAGGTGACAGCAGATCACGGTAGTGCTCGGGGATCTGGGAAAATGTCAAGAGCCTTCACCATGGTTCACTTTCGGTAAATGAGTCAGTGGCTTGTAATTCAAATTGGATGGAAGGGGGTTGTTTGGTCATGTTTAAACATGGCAACAGCAACAAGCGTATTCCTTTCAGCCGTGAATAACTCGCCAGTGGCCAACACAACAGACAAAAAATTTCATATCTACCAACACCTTAAATCTCACTGATAAAAAATCAACTATTCACGTCTTGTTTCAAAATCATCGACACTGCAAACACCTCATTCTTCCTTAAAATCAAAGAAGCACTCCTCATTAACAAAACTAACCCTGACCTCAATGTTCAAGATTTCAAATTCAACACAACATTTAGTTTGTAACACGCTCCCCATTAATTTATCTAATTCCTTATTATTGTTGTAATTTATGTATCATTTTACTTTTATATAAACTTTGTATTATCTATGTAATTACTGAAGATGATTACTTCAGTTTTACTGAAGATGGCCTCATGAGATGTCGAAACACGTCCATTTTCAAAAAAATTGTGGTCTACATTAAATGCGCATTAGCGATATTGCTTCTCCGAGAGTATATCGACACTTCCGTTTGGTCTAGTGGTTAGGATTTGTGGTTTTCACCCACAAGGCCCTGGTTCAAATCCCGGTATGGAAAGAAAGCAAAATACTTTAGGGAATAATACTTGTTAGTTTTTACCTTTTTACTTTAATATTTTCGTTAATAAAGCACAGCAGTTCATTTGAATAAGTAGAAATAAAATGGCTAACAAAATTTAATTTATTTAGTTTGTATTTATACAAGTCCTAATCTTACAACAAAGGTTGTAACATAACATACCTCAGGGTAATAAATTATCCTAAAAGAGTAATTAAATTAAAGGTTTTCGATAAAATTCAACGCAGTCTTCTTATTAAATTGTAAAATTCCAGCTATTTTTTAAAGTAGACTTTATGAATGGAATTGTATACAAATAACTATTTATAACGACAAGGCTCATACTTTCGATTAAGAATGCCAAAAAATAAAAAACTGTAAGCATAAAAAAAGTATCGATTAAGTTTTTAAGTGTAATCCAACCACAATAGCAAATAAACCTTCAAAATATATATGCATAGAGGATAAGTATCAACATAAGACAAATAAGTTTACAGTACCTATTTGTTTCGTCCATTTTTTAAAACGTTACATGTCAATGTTCCCCAAGATGATGAAAGTTATTATTGAATTTTGACGCTCTTTTTTGACTGTAGTAATTTTAACGAATGTTTTGAATAAAGTTATATTTCATAGCTATCCTGTAAAAACAAAACTTTTATGGTATTAAGAATTTTTTTAATTATTTAAATTTACAACACAAGAACATTGACTTTACCATAGAAAAAAAAACAGGACAACAAGTTACCTTTTTTAGATATACTCCTTACTAAAAACACAGCCACGATCACATACATGACATCTACTTTCACAAAAAAACCACACTGGCCTACTAATTAATTTCTTTTGCTTCACCTTACAAAAGTATAAGACAGGAATGATTAAAACTCTCATCGACCGCACACGGAAGATTAACAACACGTCGACTGGCTATTCTCATGATTTAAACGCTTTCATTGACAATCTCAAACGAAACTCCTTTCCCTCGCCTTAAATCATTAAATCATATGACCATGACAAAAACACAAACAAAATAATCACCAGAAACGAACCCACGCCTACCCAACATGTCGTAACGTTGTGATTGGTTTATGTGCAACACGTATGTTATATGGTAGTAAGATATTGAACATGGGGAATGCAAAAAATTTTTAATCACATTATGGTTTTTTACATATTTGTAAATGTAGATCGTCCAGGTTTGTACAGTCCTGAGAAGGACTGTTTTTGTTGTTGTATGAATGTTTTATGCAGTGCGGTGTTTGAATGTTTTATGCAAACGGGATCCCATTGAGTCACCTGATTTTTTCAGGTTGCTGAGACGATTGCTTAAATTGTCCAGCAAAGTGCGAAGATCATATCTTCATTTAATTGTTTTTGTTGTTGTTGACTGACGTTTCGGCAACCTTAGCGGTACTCATCTTTAGAGTCAAATGAGGAGTAATCGCCAGGTTAGCTGTCTTTGTTATCTAGTTCTTACGTCATTGTATTTTGTGTACAGGAAATGTGTATTGTCATTGTGGATTATTGTGAAGTGAAGTGTTTTTAGTGGTGATATGTGATTTAGGTGTGATGTTTTTAATTGTAATGTGTTGGTGCCAATTGTGTATTGTCATTGTGAATTTGTGTGAAGTGTAATGGTTTCAGTTGATTGTTTGTTTGTATTGTCAATAAGTCGTTTGTAAGGTGCCGGTAATTGCTGTGATCTGTTCGGGTGGGGGGTGGGGGTGGGGGTGGTTGTTCCAAGTTGGTATGGAAACACCACCCACTTTTCACTCGCTACTTGCTTATGTAGAAAAAGAAACGAAAAATCATCTTTAAAGCGGTCTTTTACTAACCTAAATTCATAAAATCTTCTGATATAGCATATAAAGTTTTGTCATGGCAGTTAACAATCGTAAGAATTAATCAAAATATGATGTCTTTATTGTACAAGGATTAAGAATTGACGTGCTAATTAGCTCATGTTAATTTCCAGAATTGCGTAAATTTTTTTAAATATTCTTAAACAAAACCCATGCCACTTACATGACTGGTGCTTAAAACCGGCCACGCTACCCGTATTACAGTAAGCAATAACTTGTAATAAAAAAACTAAGCATCTATGTGCATTTTAAAGACAATCAATCACTTACCAATGTTGTAAAATAGTCTTTTTTTACATGATAAACGTCTCTTCCGGCAAAAAGGCTAACTTTTTTGCATTAGAAGAATTTCTGCCTGTCCATTATTTTTTGTTTTAGATTACGGTTAAAAAAAGCATAAAATTATCTTGAAATGTAAACATACTTGTAAAGCAAACAACAAAATGAAAAAAAGCATTTATAAATATGAGTCGAAGGAAGTATAATAGAAAAATAGTTTTATATCAAGAGGATACAATTTAAAACATTGGTTTTTTAGCAACGAAAACCAGAAAAGAGATAGCCATCCCGTAAAAAACATGAAGGACAAGAAAGCAATAATCTTTGTTTCTCACCCTACGTGCTTGGTGCTTGAGCTAGTTATTTCCGTCCGACATTTCTCCGTTAAGATCTCGAGCGCTTATAATATATTCTAAAAAAGGGAAAAAATTAATAATTATTGTTAATTTAAATATGTTGCGTTTAAATAGATTTAATTGGAATTTTTAATTACTTTTAATTACAAAGCTTATCCTAAAATTGGAACATTAATTGTGAAATAAAGTTTGCTCCAGTTGAGTTTTCTTTGCTCATTGTTATGTTAATCAAGCTTATTTTTATTTTTAGAAAAGTCATTTTGGGATATTTTTTGGAAGCTATTTAAAAAACATGAAATCTAAAGTGGACGGTTGGCAGTGATGGGATTCGAACCCATGCCTTCACCATGACTAGTGCCTAAAATCAGTCCCTTAGACCACTCGGCCACACTACCTTACTGCCGACTGGTATTAATGTGTGAAAACAATTGCCTAATTATTTAATTTTAAGCTGGGGATGAAGAAAAATTATCAGTAATTCATTTTTTTGTGGCTAACGGCTGTGCATACGCGGTTAACAACTATGCTACACTAAAAAAGTGTCTGTCTGTCTGTCGGTCGTAATCATCGGTGATAGTTGGATATACTAACGAAAGTGAACAATACCTTTTATGTGTTTGCCGTTTGTCAGAAAAATATTGCAAGTTGTTTTGCTGACAAAATGTCATTTCATATATTTGAATAAATCGGAGTGAACTTTTGGTGAGAAAATCTAAATTTTGTTTGTTAAAGTTAATTAAAGTGAATATTATCATTAAGTAGTTTGTAGTTTAGTAGGTTGCTTACTTGTGCTTTATGATCAAAGGTTTCTACGTTAAAATTTTACTGTGCGTAAGGTCAATAACACAATGACATTTAAAATAGACGACAAATTTCTTTATAGCAAACATGTTTCGGTATACTTTATGTGAGCGGTGTCTACGATACAGAAACAACATTGTTTGTAATTGTTTTTGCAGTGTGGTGACAAGAGTAAGTGTCTGAATATGTGTGAGTTTTTGTCCGTTTGTCAAAGAAAAATCACAAACCACGTTGGATTTTAAAAGAGTGGGAATAGGAATAGAAGCTAAAGTGATTTTTGGTTTTGAAAGATGAAAAAACTAGTTTGAATACTAATTCTGTGCAGTAGCATTTTATTAAGTTGTGTAATTCATGTGCCGTGATTTGTGAAATGTAGCCAATGTAGGGTAGGTTGATAAAGTAAGTCAAAGGTACGTCTGAGAATATCTCGAGTATCTATAAGATATAAGTTCACTGCCTGATTGCTTAGTCTTATAGTTCTCTAATTACATAACTGTCATTTCCGCTTGTAAATATATAAATGTTTTGCAGCCTGCATTGTAAACTATAAGTCTGATGATGTCTTTGGAATAAAGACGAAATATTACACCATCTTTTGTTTCAAACTCTTGTAATATCTTGAATATCAAGAAAACGATATTTTTTATTTTGTATTATTTGAAATTGTCTGCTTGTCTTGGTTACTACCCATATTACAAACAACAATAACTTTTGAGAAAAACAAAACATCTAAATGCATTTTAAGACAGTCAATCACCTGCCAATGTTGTAAAATTATCTATTTTATCATATGGTAAACGTCACTTCCGCCAAAATAGCTGCTTTTTTGCCTTAGAAGCATTTCTGCCTGTTCATTATTTTTTAGTATGGACTAGGGTAAAAACGCGTAAAATTATCTTCAAATGTAAACATGCCTGTAAAGCAAACATCAAAACGTTTTAATGAAAAAAATGTATTCCAAAATTGGAATATTAATGGTGAAATTGACTATAGAAAATTAGACAAATTTTGTGTACATTACAAAACGAAAAAAAATTTAACAATTTTTGTTTCTCTTTGGCAAGTAAAAAATATTTACCTGTCATACATTCTTTGTAAAACAAAAAAATTCAATAGTACAGTTATCAAAATGACAATTTTAAAAAATATAATTTAAAAAATAAAATATTTTTTGAAAGAATTATATAAATACACAAAAAAAGCATTTCCCATTCCTGCAATCAATTTTTTTCGGACAAACTAGCTAGTTCTAAACGATGTAACTGACTATTGTGATAAATAAATTTATTTAACAAATTTTGAAAAAATTTACACAATTGTGGAAATTAAATTGAAATAATTAACATGTTTTTCTTAATTTTTGTATATTAAAGACATCATATTTTGATTATATGTTACGATTGTTAACTGCCATGACAAAAATGTATATCCTATATCAGAAGATTTTATAATCATATGGGTAGCGTGGCCGAGTTAAGGCGCTGGTTTAAGCACCAGTCATGCAAGTGGCATGGGTTCAAACCTCAACCAGCACGTCTTTGTTTTAGCAGTTTAAACATACTTTCAAAGCAAACATCAAATTAAAAAAAAACATTTTGAATATGAGTCGAAGGAAGTATAATAGGAAAATAGTTTAACATTCCAGGGGATACAATTTAAAACATTTGTTTTTTAGTAACGAAAACCAGAAAAGAGATGGCCATCCCGTAAAAAACATAAAGGACAAGAAAGCAATAATCTTTGTTTCTCACCCTACGTGGAAGACCTACGGTTTTCAGCCTCGTGTCGACTGTCTCATGTCACAAACTAGACGTGAAGAGATTGAGCGTCATAACGAGGAGGTAAGGCAAAACAAGGAAATGTTGAAAACCATAACAGAAGCTGTTTTATACTTGTCTAGGCAAGAGCTTGCATTTAGGGGGCATGATGAATCTAGTAGCAGCATGAATAAGGGAAATTATAGAGAGCTACTTGAAAGTTTTCCCAAGATGGATTCAGTTTTTGAAAGGTGATTACATGGCAGGCTTGCTGAAACCCACCTTGCTGGGGGAGGGCGGTTTACTGGAGTCTCTCCTGATATTCAGAATGATTTGATCGATTGTCTTGATAAGATAATACAGGATGAGATTTTAAAGGAAATAGATTGCTGCACTTTCTTAACTATACAGGTTGATGAGGCAACTGATGTTTCTACCAAAGAACAATTGAGTGTAATTGTTCGAATGGACAAAGGGGAAAGTGTCATTGAAAGACAGCTTGGGTTTGTTGATGTTACTTGTGATAGGACTGCAACTGCTATATAATCAGTAGTTAAGGGTAAGTTAAGTCAATACAATAATGTGAAAGAGAAATTTATTGGACAGACTTATGTTGGTGCATCTGTTATGCCTGGTCATCTCAATGGTGTTCAAGCTCAAGTTCAGCAGGATTATCCTTATGCTCAATTTGTTCACTGTGCTGCCCATAGACTAAATCTGGTATTATGTCATATATGAATATTCAGCCCCCATTAGCGTTCTAGTTTCTCCCCTGCATGTATGTTATCTACAGTCATCGTGACAAATCATGCAGGCGTTGTGGCCACAAACGAAGCATCTAAGTCTAGTATGCTCGTCAATATCTTATGCTTTAATCGACCCCATGACAAGGTTTCATTTTGGTACGTCTACTTTCTTTCTTCCCTAATTCCCTAAAGTTAACTTCATTCACTGAATATATAACTGTGAAAATAACTGTTCTGTTGCAAATGCGTTCTTAATTTTTTATAGCCTATATTGAAAACTTGATGACTCGTATTCAATTCAGCGCCCCCAAAATCAACAGCTAGGGGGGGGGCTAGCCCCCTGGCCCCCCTGCCACCACGCCACTGCCTTGATCCAAAGATTGGAATCAATTTTTATCTTATCTTTTGCAAATTTCTTGACAATGTTAGAAAGAGATTCTTCGGTAGTTAAACTAAAATAATTTGTATAGAATGTACTGTATATTGTTACATTTTTCTAATCACATCTGGAATCTTTTCCTACTACAAACAATATTTCGAAAATAAAACTTTGCGCATTGCAAATGATCGTAAGTATTTTTCATTTTCTGTTCATAGTTTGACAGGTATCACTTTTCTCATATTGTAAAACTATAACTCCACAGAAATAATATTTGCATTTGTAATATAGTTGAAAACAAAATAAGTTCATTTGCTCAAAAGTAAATAATTAGGCAATTGTTTTCACAAGTAAATTACAGTTGACAGTAAGGTAGTGTGGCCGAGTGGTCTAAGGCACTGGTTTTAGGCACCAGTCATGGAAATGGCATGGGTTCGAATCCCATCACTGACAATCCTCAATTTTATCTAATGCTTTTAATCAGCTTCCCAAATATGTCTTTTCTAAAAACGAGAAAAAAACTTGGTTGACATAACAACGATCAAAGAAAACTCAACTGGAGCAAACGTTTTAAACACTTGTATAGTTCAGAGGTACTTTGTCCAAAAAAATTTATAACAAAGAAAGTCAGGTACTTTCTAATGTATTAATATAAATCTTGGAAAAAGATCAGAATTTTATTTTAAAAAACTTATATTTTTTTAAAAAATTGGTTCTTGGAAAAACAGATTATTAATTTTTTTTCCTTCTACAAATTACATATGATCTGTACACTTTTTTAAATGTCCATCAAAAAAAAAGATTGTCAAATTTTTTATTGTTAATTTCACAATTAACGTTGTAATTTTTGTGTTACAGTTTTTTAATCAAAAGTTATTAAAGATTTAAATGAAACGTTTTTAACGCAAAATATTTAAATTACATGAATTATTCATTTTTTGCCCTTTTTAAAACATATTATATTTTGGAAGCGTGTATTGTATGTTTTGACGAACGATCAAAAATGTTAAGAGCCTTTACAAAAATAACTTAATCCGTTACTATACCCTTGATAACCGAGCTCGAGATCTTAACGAAGAAATATCAGAAGGAAATAAGTTGTGGAAGCACCAAGCACGTAGGGTGAGAAATAAAGGTTATTGCTTTCTTGTCCTTTATGTTTTTTACGGCATGGCTATCATTTTTCTGGTTTTTGTCACTTAAAAACAAATTGTTTCAAATTGTATCCTCAGGATATTAAACTATTTTCCTATTATACTTCCTTCGACTCATATTCATAAATGTTTTGTTTTTCATTTTGATGTTTGCTTTATAAGTATGTTTACATTTGAAAATAATTTTACGCGTTTTTTAACCGTAGTCCATTACAAGAAAAATGGACAGGCAGAAATGCTTCTAAGGCAAAAAATAGGCAGCCTAAGTGATTGATTGTCGTTAAAATGTATATAGATGGTTTTTTTTTCACAAGTTATTACTGTCTGTCATATGGGTAGCGTGGCCGTGTGGTCTAAGGCACTAGTTTGAAGCACCAGTCATGTAAGTGGCATTAGTTCGAATCCCATCGCTACCAGTACGTCTTAGTTTTAAGAATTTATTTAACAAATTTTAAAAAAATATAAGCAAATATTGAAATTAAATTGAAATAATTATCACGTTTTTCTTAATTTTTGTATGTTAAACACATTATATTTCGATTAATTTTTTGGATTGTTAACTGCCATGACAAAAATTTATATGCTATATCAGAAGATTTTATAAATTTAGGTTAGTAAAAGACCGTTTTAAAGATGACTTTTCTTTTTTTCTACACAAGCGAGTTGCGAGTGAAAAATTTGTGTTGTTCAGTGGCGTGCGGTGACCGAATTTAATAGGCAAGCGCTGGGAGTGAGGTTCGCGGCTTGACGCTAACCTATCTAGGGGCATGCTCCCCCAGAAAATTTTTGGATTTTAAGGCTACTGGAGCGCATTTCCCGCGATTTGTGTGAGTACTTTGTCGAAAAAATGTATCTGTCATGACTGAAAAAGTATTGAAAAAATCTAAAAAATTCAAAAACTTTTATAGAGTATATATCACAACTACGCTTTAAAAGTATTACATGTGGTATTGTGATATAAAGTCGTTTTAAGTAAATGACTACGCGTGCATTTCTCTTGTAGTGAAGAAGTAACAGAACGAAATAGTCCAAAATCCTACAACAGATTTACTTAAATGTAAATTCCATCCGTCTTTCCTTTGCGCAAAACTCCTTTATAACGTCTTCATAGAATCGTGGCTTCCCCTGCAAACTTACCAACATCTCCTTCTCGATTGAAATTGTAGCCAATGCAGAAATCGCTCTTGCCCTTGTGTACTGCGAAGATACGTTTTGATACGCTTGAGAGCCGAAAAATGATCTTTCTGCAGAGGAGGACGTACTTGGCATAGTAAGAATGAGCTGACACAATCGGTACACCTCTGGAAAACAGGCTTTTAAGTCAAGTTCGATTATTTTTGATATCATATCAAAAACAGGTTTCGATTTGAGCTCGACAGATGCGTATACAACGATTAGTTCACTTTTTAGTGCTTGAAGATTAAAGAATGTTCCATATGAATCTTGCAACGATTGCAGCTCTCGTTTGGGAAAATTCCGGCTGTACAATTCGTGCTTTGAATGATCCAACAAAGAAACGAATGCTCTGCTGTTAAGACTTTCGAATCTAGAGTCAATCTGCACGACAATGGTATCGTCTACACAGAAAAACATTTGACGGAAGGACGCCTTTACATACTTTTCACTTTGCCCGCGTTTCGGTGCTACTTTGACAATACTTGACGTAAATTTCCAATAATCTACGAATTTTGTTCGTTGTTCTTGAATCTTATCTTTCGTCTCGCGAACTTTCGT
The DNA here is from genome assembly GCF_021976095.1 of Xenia sp. Carnegie-2017. Classification (NCBI taxonomy): domain Eukaryota; kingdom Metazoa; phylum Cnidaria; class Anthozoa; order Malacalcyonacea; family Xeniidae; genus Xenia; species Xenia sp. Carnegie-2017. Next base: position 11,289,944 of record NW_025813526.1, read on the forward strand.
GACACAGAAGACAATATCGAGCTGCTTACTCTGAATGATATTATACAAAACATCCGTAAGACCAAATATTTCTGAAAATATTTTAAGGCAGAACACAAACTGGAAATCTGCAAGAACTTGTCGCTTCGTTTAACGTCGTACAGTCAAACTCGTCATCATTTTCGATGATGTATTCGAAAACTTCGAGCAGCTTTGCTCTTGTCTCCAGTACAGCATGGATTAACCTGCTCTGATCGTGCCATCGAACAGCTGTTCCAGTGGGAATGCGTCTGCCGACAACTGTGTCCAACAGGTATGTTCTCTTGGATGAGGCGTGAAAAAAGGATGAAAGACCAGTGACGGTTTTAAAAAATATACGACACTCTTTAGTTGACGAGACAGCTTGAACAAGGACCAAATTTAATGCGTGTCCGCAACAGTGGATAAAAAGAGCATGTGGATAGTCTTCTCTTACTCGTGTTTGCAAACCGGACAGTTCTCCTGACATCACACTCGCACCGTCATACGTTTGGGCAATCAGTTTTTCGCCGTATCCGTACTCGTTCAGGGTTTTACCGACTTCTTGTTTCAGTCTAGCCGCAGTTCTATCCTCACTTACATCGGTAAATCCAAGAAAGCACTCCACAGCTTTACCAACTGGGTTGACATAGCGAACTATAGTTGTTAGCTGCGATAAGGTCTTAACGTCGGAGGTTTCATCCAGGGAAATAGCGACAAATGGGCTCCTCATCACTTCATCATTTATTGCTTTCAACAAAACGTCCTTGACAGCAACAATCAAATCGTTCTGGATACGATTAGAAAGTCCAGAAAACACGGTTGCTGTATGAAGATGCTGTTCAAGCGTGGGGTCATATGCACTTAGCAGTTTAATCAATTCGACGTAATTGCCCCTGTTGGCAGACTCCTCCAGCTCCACCCGACCTCTGAAAGAAAGTTCCTGTTTGTCAAGAAAGCAAACAGCATCAATGAAACGGCGAAGTACTTCTCTATTCTCGTGCACCATCAAGTTATGAGCTGAGATGTGTTGACGGGCCTGTTCGTCTAGCTGCATGTCGATGCGTGTACGCCCAAAACTGGCATTCATTAGGCAACTGGACAAGTGTGTCTTCGTTTTCTCGTGTCTGTTGACGGCATTACACAGGTTGTCGAAATCATCGTATCCCTCCTTGCACCAAACTGTCTTGTCTGTTGAGTTGAACAAAAGACACGGCCAGCAAAATAACTTATTCAGTTTTGAGGAGCCAGCCAGCCATTTGAACTTGTCGTAATTTGACGTCTGAAAACTTCGAATAAAGACTTTACCACTTCGCTTGGATGTTGTATGTAGTCCTTGCAACTCAGGAGTGGGACGGCCACCTTCGAAGATCTCTCGTTTCTCGGAAAAAGGTCTCAATCCGAATGAGCGGGATAACAGTGATTCCACAATGCATTCAGTCATGCTGTACAGGTGTCGTGAAAATACCGAATGTAGAAGTAGAACATAAAAGGATGAAAATTCCTATGCTATATATTTTATAGGAACATCAATCTTATTTATACCTTACATCAGTTACATGATATCTACCTGATACAAATATCAAAACTACTACGAAAAAGGAAGCTCTTGTTAATATCATAATCTTGTATTACATGCTACAGATAATATCTTCTACATACATAAATTGCAAGACAAGAGGCGCGAAATGTATTGTAGCAGTCGTGATTATAACAATTAAGAACAGCCAGTTTCGCGCACAAAATTGGCACGGTGTGTTACAAACTGAGGCCATGGCGTTGTTTTATGTTTATATTTTGGTATAATGACGTCATGGCAACGTGTTCTCCCGTTCTTCAAAATGTGTCTGGCACTGACTCGTACGTTTCAGAATATTGGAGAGTCGTGTTTATTATTTAGTATCTTGTACCTTTTATTTTTATTCATTAATTTACGAATTCAACGACACAAGACTGACAAGAGCATAGTGTTTTGGTCATAATGCTAGTCATACTTTACCACAACACACGTTTGCGTACATTTCGATATATCTGCAGAATGCAGCCCCTGCTTGTTTACGCACATTGTGCGCAGAAAATAATAAAATAACCAGTATAGCACCTACTACTTTGAATTAGAAATCAGAACATTACCTTTCGCTCTCAGTCATCTTTTAATAAACGATAACATTAACGGCTGTCCAATGAATAATTCGGATGTCCAATGTGTTGAATATACGAATATTATTCGCGCGCTGATATGTGTTTAAAATTGCGAGCGTACAAGGCTGTTGACCAATCGCTATCAAGCGGCGCCCTTAGAAGCGCCGCTTGCCTTTTCTCGATATTACTCGAATAAGAAGCCTCCAAATCTAGATTAACGCATGCGCAAATGTTCAAATTGAGCTCCGAAGGCAAGCGCGCTTGCCTCGGTTAATAAATAAGAAATTTTTAAGGTGTATTTAATCCACTTGACTCATCTTATAAGTGTAGCAAAGTGAAACCGAAAACCACGACAGTAAATCGCGTATAAATAGCAAGCATTTCAACTGTAAAGACAATTTAGACAAAAGATTACATTGACATTGTTTAGAACAGAAAAATTTAAACTGATTTTGCTCAGAGATTGATCCAAAAAATTTTTGTTCGGTAAAATGCTTAGGCAAGCGGCGCTTGCCTACGCTTAAATGACCGCACGCCACTGGTGGTGTTTCCTACTTCTCTAAAGCCTGTGACACACGACGTGGTCTCTGAGACTTTTGTTTCCGAGACCTGGTCTGCGACACAAAGTTTCGCAATGTGTCATCTAGGTTTCGGACACTTTTTGTTTCGGAGATTTTTTGAGATTAGGTCTCCGAAATATAAACGTGTTCTAATTCCAAAGACATGTCTCCGAGACAAAAAACTTTCGGCCAATAAAATATCACAATTAAAGTCACGTGGTAAGAGACAGAAAAACAAGATGGCGGTCGAATGGACATGGGATAAAGTTGAACGTTTGGCAGAGTTGTGGGAGGCTAAACCAGTATTGTATAATACAACGCTCCCTGACTATCATGATAGAGGGGCTAGGAGGAATGCAATTGTGGAGATAGCGAATGCTTTAGAAATGAGTTGTGAGTAAGCATTTTTTACTGAATTCAGATTGATAAGTATACCGAATCCCATTACGTTGTAATACTTATGAAGTAAATATTTATGTGCATTTAAATGACGATAATAAAGAATAGTGCTGATTTCTATTGTTATAAACGATTTTCCAATTATTGCAGAATGACAATTTATTTCAACATGTTTCAGGCTTTCAGCAGTCAGCCACTGTTTTATTACATTCAGTTTTTCAGCCTGTTTGAACGGGAAAATATGTCTCATGTTGTTTCCGCTTTATAGCAATGGATGTTTCTTGCAAAATCAAAAACCTTAGAATTCAGTTCTGCAAAGAAATTGCCAAAGGCACCAAACCCAAAAGTGGTTCTGCCACAGATGATGTCACACCAAAGTCCAAATGGAAATATTTGTCACTGCTTTTGTTTTTAAAAGATCATGTGGAATGTAGATCATCTCGCTCCAATCTTGATAAAGTATGTTGTCTTGTTTGAGAACTTAGTTTGAGCTAAAGCAACATGTATGTTTAGGGTTTACTTTGAAGTAATTTATTTTTCTCTTTTATATAGGAGAGATCAAGTAAAAATAGCAACACTAGCAACTCTACTTTTCTTGAAGAAGAGCAAGAACAAAAAGATGATAACAATGAACTAGATCAAAGTGTTTCAACCACATCTTCCACAAAGCGCCCAATTAATGTCTCAGACAAGGAATCAAAAGCTACAAAAGCACAAAAAAGAGATATTGAAGAAAGAGGAATTTTGAAAAAAGCTGGAGATCTCCTAGAAATTATTGCATCAGGGAAAAAATCAAGCTTGAGTTCAGTCCATGTTTCTTCTGCTGATGAAAGTACTGATGATTTGTTTGGAAGGTATATTGCATCTGAAATTAAATGTATTGAAAATGATTCAGCAAAAAGGTTGGCTAAAGTACGAATACAGAATATTTTGTTTGAAGCACAGTCAACTTCAGTTTGTACAACTTTCTCCACTACAAGTCCAGTACCCTATTCCAGTTCTCACTACAGTCACAGCCCATGCTCATCTGTACAATCAGGCACTAGTGACAGTCCTAGTCCTACATCTTATCAGCCTTTGACTAATCAATTGGTATTTGATCAGATGGCTGAAAAGACCTACCAAACTCTTTAGAACAAGAACAAGAACAAAAATAAATATAAATAGTTGTTTGCTTTTTATTTTATACAAAAACTCGTTGATAACAAAAGTTGGTGACACAGAAGGTAAAAAAACATGTTTTTTAGTAAATTTACATGGGTGTTGTGCTTGACAATCTTTCATTTTTTGTCTATAATATCATGCAATACTTTGTACCATTTTGGTCTAAATAATCAAATATTACTAACCCAAGATCAAGCTTTGTTTATATTTTGCTCATGTTTGCTTATATTTTGCTCATTTGCCAAGGAGCTGATCCTGCATCTGAACTAAAGTAGTTGCAGATGTGTTCTCGAACAGATTGGGCTGTAGATGTTGATCTGTTACTTCCTTGCTGTCCCAAAGAAGTCATCCCACTTGCAATAGGTTGACTTCTCCATTCACCTTCAATCACATCATGGGTAAAATGATCCTCTCTATCCATCATAAACTGTGGAGTGTAAATGTTCCTTCCTTCATTTCTGGCTCGCAAAAAGTTGTGCAAGGAGCAACAATCTAAAACTACCTTTTCAACTGAATCAGGTTGTAGGGCTATTGGTGTCATGAATACCCTAAATCTATTTGCTAATAAGCCAAAAGCATTTTCTACTATTCTGCGAGCTCAGCTTAACCTGTAATTGAATATGCGTTGTTTCATTGTCATCCTGCGTTGACCATATGGTTTCATCAGATAAGGTTTGAGTGGAAAAGCATCATCTGCCACAATTATATATGGGATTTGAGTTACATCACCTGGCAAGGATGTCGGACTTGGCAGGTTTAGGATGTTTGTTTCCAGTGCATTGCTTAGTGATGATTCTCTGAACACTCCACCATCAGATACTCTACCATTTTTACCGATGTCAATATACAGAAATTTGTAGTCAGCGTCAACTAATGCTAGAAGTACAATACTAAAATTGTTTTTATAGTTAAAATAAAAGGAGCCACTATTGTTGGGTGCTTCAATAATATGTACTTCCCATCCAAAGCACCCACGCAGTTAGGGAAGTTCCATCTCTCTGAAAAGGCTTGTTCTACTTTCCTCCAATCCTCTTCAGTTGTTGGAACCTACATGTAAAACAATTAGAATACTGCTTTACTGCAACCAACCAGTATTTGCATTGCCAATTAAATTAGCGAGGATAGTGTTAATATATGTATTTTTTGGAGGAAACAATTACCTTAATGTAATCCTTGAGGACTTCTGATAAAGCATCACATGTTTCTGGGATTATTTGCCCCATAGTTTGTCTAGCTATCCTGTACAAGAATTGTAAGCTGCTGTACGATTCACCTAGAGAAACACAATGAATGTCTCGCTTCTATTTAAACAACGTCATTACATGTTTAGCCTAAAGTCCACACATGTCCCCATGCTCACTTTTCATCGATACTGATACATAAGTTAGCAATTACAAACCTGTTGCTAAGAAACGTAGGGTTACTGCCAAACGTTCACCTGCTGGAATAGAACGTCTCATGTTTGTATCTTTTTTTGTTATTAATGGCGTAATCAAGCTTTCTAGGAAACCAAACGATTCTGGATCCATTCGTAGAAATTTTTTGTATCCATTCGAATCTGACAAGCGCAATTCTTTCACTAAATGCTGGCATACCCCATACTGCTGTCTTTTTTTCATCCATTCTCTTATCCAAACAGTTCTTTTTTTCTGTCTTCTGCGTCGTTGTTTAATTGTTATGTATAAAACAATGGCAGCACAAGTAGCAGCGGTCAGGTCGTCTCCCGCCATATTTCAAAAACAAACAAAATGACTCCGCAAAGTTTCAGAAACATTTAGTTCGTTTGCCATGTTAAGTTTCTGAAAGTTTTGTATCGGAGACCATGTCTCGGAAACAAAAGTCTCGGAGACCACGTCGTCTGTCACAGGCTTAATGCACCATTTTAAGGTCTCTCGTGGTTAACATGTGGGATGTATTTTCTAAAATGTAATTCACATGTACAACATTTATTGACACATGAACTACATTTGAATTTCCATTTCACACTTTGACACATTCGTGAGATATATATTCACATGCAAAACAAATGTGATAACACACAAATCGCATTTGTTCACATGAAAATCACCCATAAAATGTTAGTTTATACTCTCATGTGATGTGTATATGTGTATCTTGTAAAGTGTGTGTTAACTTCCTACTTGTTTAATTATAGAAACGATTGTAAACGTAATCGATATTATTTGTAACAAGAGCTGAGGAAATAAACTGACCAATCATAGTTTCGCGTCACGTATGTAAATAGCTGTATCATTATGTTTATCAGTTAGTTGTCGTGTGCTAGTCTTTCTTCTATGTGTGGGAATAAATGTAATAAAACCTCCAGACAACAGTGTGATTATTTATCATGGCCACTGCATCAAACCCAACAGGTCATGGGCCGTGGAGAGCAATAATGTTCAACGGAGATGAAAATAAGTATGAGCTAAGGAAGTAAAGTTCTTGGCGCAAATGAGACTACAAAAATTGTATGATGTGCTCGTTCCTGAAAACAGTGAATCCTCGCCGAGCACAACGAAGAAAGCAGATGCTTTCGCAGAACTAGTCCAGTGTTTAGACGGCAGCAAAGCTAAAGTTGTAGCAGGAAAGGGCGCAGCGAAAGTAAGGCTTTATGACGTAGACGGAAGCACGCATGAGGTAATCTTAAACAATACGCTATATGTTCCATCTAATAATCAAGATATCTTTTCGGTCAACGCGGCGATTGAAGAAGGCGGAAGCATGAATTGAGATAAGCAAAACAAGAGTTTTAATAGCGCAGACTGCATAGTCTTTGACATAGCCCAGATAGGGCGCTTATATTACCTAAATAGCATTTCGTCTTCTAAGATTGACGCAGCGACTCTGCTAGAATGGCATTTAAACTAGGGCGCTGTAATTTTTCGGACATACGTAAATTAGAGAAGGTAGTGGACGGAATGAAGATCTCAAGTTATGAGAATGAATGTGAGATATGTACTCAAGGCAAGATGACACAGACAAGGAGTATAACCCCTGATAGAAGAGCTACAGCCCCATTAGATCTAGTATACTCAGACTTAGCAGGACCGATCAGCCTAGAAGGTAAAGACGGTTTCAATTATGCCCTGTCATTTATTGACGATTACAGGGGTGATCATGATATATTTTTTGAAATACAAATCTGACACTATCAAAGCCACAAAACAATTTCTAGCTTATATTGCACCTTTCGGGAAAGTAATATGTATTAGAATTGATAATGGAGGGAGTTTGTTGGACATGAGTTTAAAACCCTTCTGCGTGATAACAAGATTAAACATGAGACATGTGCTCCTTTATCGCCTCACCAAAATGGGACGGCAGAAAGAGCTTGGCTACGTTTATTTAATATGGCCAGGTGTTTGCAACTTGATTCAAAGCTGCCAAGGACCTTGTGGACTTATGCAGTGATGGCATCTGTGTATATCAGAAACAGTTGTTTCAATGACCGGTTGCGTAAAACCCCTTATGAGGCTTTAACAGGGTTAAAACTTAATCTTAGTAAGATGCATATGTTTGGTTCAGTGTGCTATGCCTATGTGCAAAACCCGAAAAAGCTTGAACCCAGAAGCAAGAAGGGGCTTTTTATTGGGTATAATAAGTCTAGCCCTTCCTACATGGTATATTCTGAAAACATGAAAGTAGAGAGAGTAAGGTGCGTAAAGATTTTTTATAGTACCCATGATGTAATTGAGAAGACTCCAACGGACGATGAAATTTACCAACCTTCTTACGCAACACCTACGTCAGAACAGCCTACTGCAGAAATAGGGAGGAAACCTGATGATTTAGAAGGGAATGACACTGTAAGGTATCCAACCCGAACCCGGAATAGGCCAGCATATCTAGATGAGTATGTAGTTGAAAACATAACCGATACCACAATTAAGCTTGCAGTCGATTATTGTTACAGGTTGAATGATTTACCCACTTCTTATTCAGAAGCTGTAAGTTCTAAAGATTCAGTCCAGTTGAAAAACGCCGTGGACGATGAGTTTCCCTCATTAGTGAATAATAACACCTTCACACTTACTGTGTTACCCCCAAGTCGTGAAATAGAGGCTGGAAAATGGGTGTACACAATCAAAACAGGCATGAACAATGAGGAGACGTTTATGGCTAGGTATGTAGCTAAGGGTTATTCTCAAGTCTCAGGAATTGAGTATAATGAGACGTTCGCACCCACTGCTAGAATGAATTCAATTCGTGTGCTGATTCAACACGCAGTCCAAACAATATGCAAGTACAACAAATGGATGTTAAATCGGCATATTTAAACGCACCCATTGATTGCGACATTTATGTTGAGCAACCAAAAGGCTACGAAAAAATGGGTAAGAATGGAGAAAAACTTGTCTAAAAACTAAACAAGTCGTTGTACGGTCTTAAACAAAGAAGTAGGAACTGGAAACAAACATTACACGACTACTTGACTGGGGACGGGTTCAGCCAATCCCTTGCAGACCCATGTGTGTATTATAAGTTGTAAATGAGAGCCTTAACAAATGTATTATCATGATCATTTGGGTAGATGACTTAATAAATTCTGCAAGTAACTTAATCTTGCTGAAAGGCGTAAAAGAGGGTCTTTGCAAGCAATTTAAAATGAAAGATTTGGGCATTTTTTATTGGTTTTTAGGCATTTAGTTTAAGTGTTCTGATGACGAAATAGAAATGAGCCAAGGCCGTTACGTAGAAAAAATTTTGGCATAATTTGAAATGACCGATTGCAAACCCAAAAAGGCACCGTCACTTCCCGAACACGATGAATTAGTGTGCATGGTTCCACCCGAATTAGAGGATCCTAACTTGTATAGAGAGTTGTTGGGAGTCTGATTTACATTATGACTGGCACTAGGCCGAACTTATGCTATGTAGTTACCAAACTGTCTCAATGCATGTCCAAACCGACTGGTGCATCATTAAATGCAGCAAAGCATGTCCTAAGATACCTTAAGGGGACACCAAAATTAAATCTAACGTTTACAAAGAGCGAGAACCCTTTAGAATTGGTAGGATACAGTGATTCAGACTGGGGAGGAAATGCTAGTGACAGGAAGAGCATTTCCGGATACGCTTTCCTATTGTAAGAGGGAGGACCTCTGATATCCTGGAAAAGCAAGAAGAGGCAGGTAGTTAAACTTTCTACTTGTGAGGCAGAATATATAGCTATGGCTGAGGCAGTGCAGGAAAGTAAGTTTTTGAAGAAATTATGTTTCGACCTTGGCGTATTCTCAGATAGCAGGAGCGCGATTATCAATGTCGATAACCAGGGAGCAATCAAACTAGCTAAGAATCCAACTTTTCATAAGAGATCGAAGCATATTCACATTAAGTATCACTTTATTAGAAGTGAAATGCAGCGCAGCACGATAAACTTAAGGTACGTTGCAAGCGAAGATAACTTAGCAGACATATTTACCAAGGCGGCAAGTAAAATCAAGCTAGATAGGTTTAAACATTTAATCTGCAATTAAAAGGACATGGAAAGCAAGGGGGGATGTTAGGTTATGCTCTCCTGTGATGTGTATATGTGTATCTTGTAAAGTGTGTGTTAACTTCCTACATGTTTAATTATAGAAATGATTGTAAACGTAATCGATATTATTTGTAACAAGAGCTGAGGAAATAAACTGACCAATCATAGTTTAGCGTCACGTTTGTAAATAGCTGTATCATTATGTGTATCAGTTAGTTGTCGTGTGCTAGTCTTTCTTCTATGTGTGCGAATAAATGTAATAAAACCTCAAGACATCAATGTGATTATTTATCATGGCCACTGCATCAAACCCAACATAAAACACGATATTTTTTATTTCATACATCAAAGATTTATATGTGTTTTTTTTATGAGGGTTAACATTCCAGAATATTATGCTGAAGCTGCAATCAAAGTTGATTTTAGTCATTGTGCTATTAAAAGCATAATCTACTTGCATTTTTTTGCAGTACCTTCCATCTTTCGAATAAAAATCCATGATGTGATAGCAAATTTTTTGCATTCCCCCAGTCAAGATATTAGTAACTCACAGTCGACGGTAAGGTAGTGTGGACGAGTGGTAAGGCGTTTTTTAAGGCAGCAGTCATGTAAATGGCATGGCGTTCGAATCCCACAGCTGCCAAAATATATACAGATTAGAAGTTTTTTAATCCGCTTTAAAAAATATCCAAAACTGTCGTTTTAAGAAGAGAATAAGTTTCATTAAAGAAACGAGCTAAGCAAACTCATCTTGAGCAATCACAATAGTCTGCTCAAAGCTTTATGTAAAGTCATTACACAGTCATAACAAAATTGCGTCAAAATGCTTCTAATCACAAAATGTTTCTTTCCGAAACGTTAGATTTTTTTGCACATACGTATATACAGAAGAAAATTTTATAGCTTACATGCAAGTATTGGGCTGGTTATTTGTATTTTTTTAATGGAATGGTTTCATATCCATAAAAGTCATTATCGCACAGCTTCCGCACTACATATAGAAGTTGAATGTCGATTAATATTATTTTAAAAAAAATACGAAGGTTTCTTTTTGTGGAAACTGTGCGGCAATGCCATTTACTTCGTTTGCTTGTCCTCGGAATTCAACCTTAACAACAGTTTGTACTGATGTGAAACAAGTCTATTACCCTGAATAAACATTGAATAATAATAATCATGGTTGTTGTGCAATTTAGATTCATTCTGAATAGAAAATAATGCTGCATAAAACCACGATAAAAATAGCCATTCTTGCATTGATCTTAGGTGTAGCTTCATTGATATAAAGTATCAACTTATAGTTTCCTAATTATTTGTGCATAACTTCCCTTTTTTTAAGTGACATTTGGGACGAAAATTTATTTCCTACGCACGAAACCATTGTTAAAAATAGAAGTAAAATTAAAGACAACGCAGTAGAGTTGTTATTCGACAAGAAAAGTCGCAGTTCTTTCTTATTAAAAATTCCATAACTAAAAATCTGTCCTTAACTAAATTTCCAACAAGCATCTCTGGAGGGGGAACACATATTTCTATCAATGTTGCCACCAACAATTAACAGAAAGAGAATCTAAGCAGAAGAAGTGGTTATCTCCTACTTCACAAGCATATATTTCTGCAGAGAAGGTTATACGTGACAAGAGGCTTATAAAAGACCTGCGGAAGCTATCTCAGTTTTATTTTATCCGAGTTTTGTCACACAGGAGAGTTGGAGGCTTACCATTCCCTTTTTACTGAATTTCCGCACAAAGCGAGAGCATTTTTCATTTCCTGGAATGGTAGCCCGCACTTAGTTAGCAGCATTAGATCACAACAATAATATTAGCCGTGATAAAGCAGTCATTATGTCAGGGACAAACAAAGGGCAAGACCATTACAAAATTATTTTTGCTAAAGCAAAGAAGTAATGAGTTGTAAAAGCAAGAACGAAACGAAAGAGTACCAGTATGTTGATAAAATACTTGCCGAGGTTTTGAATGCATGTGAAACTGAGGAGATTGAACTTCTACATCAAGGTGTCATTCTTCCAAAGAAAATTACTAAATCATGTCCACCGAGGAGAGAAGTACTTGTAAAGGAATATCAGTCTAGATTTGGATAAAATGTCAGTGATGAAGTTAGCTATGTCAATAAGTTTTGCCATGCTCATATATTATATGAAGTTGAATCAGTGAAGACAAATTTTACAGTACTTAAAAAATGTCTATTCTTAAATACGAACATAGCAAAACTTTTTGCTATAGCTAGTTTCACCAATGCATTACACAAACCATTCATGTAATTAATTAAAATTATATTATAAACAGTTTAACAGCCAAACCCAATTTATATTTTAAATCATAACTATTTGTTTCTTTGTATATATATATATTTTTTGTAATAAATAAATATTAATAAATGTGCAAAGCATGACCTATAAATGGGCTGGCAATGCCACTTTAATATTGACACACAATTCTACTGGATATACCTATGTCATAATTAGATACTTCATTCTTCAGCATAGTGGAAGCCTTCAAATTGAAATTCCTGTTCAGGGCCAGGTGGAGAAAATGTTTGTCCAATGCAAGTAACTGCGCATGATGGCAAGACGACTTTTACTTCTCTACACAAAATACCCTAGCATCACCTTGCCAACTGTCTATATGGAATATGGCGGTACATTTTGTATTCGAACCCATCATATGGTACCTCATATTGCTGCTTTTACTGGTACCAAGCTGTTTGCAAAACCAACTTGTTAAGACAAACAGGCTCAAAACCAGGATTTTGTGTAATGCATAGGGGGATTCGGTGGTCTCATTTGTTTCTACTGCCTCTACATTTTTGTCACAAATATTGGAAATCTCTTTGCACCATAAAAATTCCTCATTATTGTCCATTATATGGCAGTTACCACATTGACACCTGAATATATTAAAAGAAAGGATCTTACAAAGTAAATGTCAAAAGTTCAATCTAGATTGTACCTTCCAGTAAAAACTTTAAAATCCGAAGCATTATTGTATAATGTAGTGTGGCTGAGTGGTCTAAGGCGCTGGTTTTAGGCACCACTTATGGCAATGGCATGGTTTCAAATCCCATCACTGCCAATCTTCTATTTTAGATCACATGTTTTTTAATCAGCTTCCAAAAAATATCCAATAATTTCTTTTCTAAAACAAGAATAAGCTTGATGAACATAACAATGAGCAAAGAAAACACAACTGGAGCAAACGTATTTAACATTGGTATAGTTCAGAGGTACTTTGTCCAAAGAATTTATAACAAATAAAGACAGGTGCTTAAAGTGTATTGATATAAGTCTTGGAAAAAATCGGATTTCTATTTATAAATGTTACATTTTTTTCAAAAATTGACTCTTGGAAAAACGGACTATTAAATTTTTTCGTTTTACAAAGTACTTATGACTTGGAAACATTTTTTAATTGTCCATAAAAAAATGTTTGTCAGTTTTTCATCGTTTATTTCACAATTAATGTTCTTATTTTTGGGTTAAATTTTTTTTAAATAAAAGTAATTAAAAGTTCGAATTAAACGTATTTAAACACAGCATATATAAATTAACACTAATCACTTTTTTCTTGTTTTTAAAACATGTTATATATTGGAAGCATAGTTATTTGCCACGCATGCGCAGCGGCTAGCTACAAAAAGCATGGATTGCTTAAAATTTTTCATCCCCCAGCTTTAAGTTAAACAATTAGGTAATAGTTTTCACAAATAAATCAAATTTGACCGTAAGGTGGTGTGGCCGAGGGCTGTGTCTTAGGCGCTGGTTTTAGGCACCAGTCATGAAAATGGCGTGCGTTCAAATCCCATCACTGACAATCCCATTTTGGATTGAATGTATTTTAATCAGTTTTCCAAAATTATTCAAAAATGTCTTTCTAAAAACGACAATAGGCTTGATTAACATAACAATGAGCAAAAAAAACTCAAATGGAGCAAACGTCTTAATATTTGCATAGTTCAGAGGTACTTGTCCTAAAAATTTATAACAAAAAATGTCAGGTTCGTGTTAATATATTGACATAAGTCTTGGAAAAAGATCTAATTTCAATTTAAAAAATTTAAATTTTTTAAAAAATTGATTTTTGGAAAAACAGACTATTAATTTATTTTTTTGACCTACAAAGTACATATTATCTGTAAACTTTTTTTTAAATGTCGATCAAAAAAATAGATTGTCATATTTTTCATTCTTTCTTTCACAATTAATGCTTCAATTTTTGGGTTACAGTTTTTTAATTAAAAGTAATTAAAAAATTCAAATTAAACGTTTCTTAACGCAACATATTTAAATTAACATTAATTATTAATTTTTTTCCCTTTTTAAAACATATTATATATTGGAAGCGTGTCTTGTATGTTTTGATGAACTATCAAAAATGTTAAGAGCCTTTACAAAAATAACTTAATCCGTTACTATACCCTTGATAACAGAGCTCGAGATCTTAACGAAGTAATATCAGAAGGAAATAATTTGTGCAAGCACCAAGCACGTAGGGTGAGAAATAAAGATTATTGCTTTCTTTTCCTTCATGTTTTTTACGGGATGGCTATCCCTTTTCTGGTTTTTGTCACTTTAATACAAATTGTTTCAATTTGTATCCTCTGGATATTAAACTATTTTCCTATTATACTCTCTTCGACTCATATTCATAAATATTTTGTTTTTCATTTTGATGTTTGCTTTACAAGTATTTTTACATTTGAAGATAGTTTTACGCGTTTTTTAACCGTAGTCCATTACAAAATATAATGGACAGGCAGAAATGCTTCTAAGGCAAAAAAGCAGCCATTTTGCCGGAAGTGACGTTTACGTATAATAAAAGATTCTTTTACAACATTGGTAAGTGTTTGTACGTATCGCAAATGATGTCTAACGTAATATACGTAAGAGTTGTTATGGCTGTTTGTTGTGTTGGTCGTGGTTGTTGAAAAACGTGTTTCATGGTACTGAAATGCAGGGCTTGTTGGACATGTTTTTTAGTAAAAGGCAAGATCTTGCAGAAGTTATTGGGGTCATCCAAATGGATTATGGCATTTATTAACGATGAAAGATGAATTAATCACAGTTTACTGTCATTTTGATTCACATAGAGCATGGACACTTGTCAAGTCATACAAGTTAGGAAATGCAAGAAAATATTCCCATGAACAGTACTTTAAGAACTTTCAAAGAAATGAATTTATTCCATCCTGGAAAGACTATAGGCTTACTTTAGGGACGATGACTGCAATAAAAGTATACGGAAACAAAATGTAGCGCATAACCCGCCATTACATAAACAGCAGTTTGAACGTTTGTGATCGTCTTCAAACCACACATGCAAACACTGCAAAACTGGATAAAAATTTTAAGTATAAAGGATATTGTTTTGTGGAATTTCTTGCAATGATTGCTATCTCATAGTTTATCAACATGACACATATATACTTCATACAGATTCAAGAGGTACAAGTTGTGGCAGGGACATGTAATTCTTATTTTGGTGAATATAATTTTGGATACTACATTTGCACAAGTAAAGCGCACAGTTGCACATCGTCAAAAAAAGCTATCAAAGAGCTATGTTTTGCTACTGAATAATCTAAGTATATGAAATTGTGTGCACTTACTAAGTCAAATTTAACAATTTTTCTAAAGAATTTTACACAGAGATCATACTCTGCAAAAACTGTGCTAAAAGAATGCTCCATAATTTATATATAGAGCAAATTACAAATTTATTAAAGTAAAATAAATAATATCACGAAACTATTCACTACAAAGTGTTTCACACCTTACGATGATCATCAGGTGAATGAAAATAATTTACGATTGGCAAACATTTACCCCCCTTCACCAAATCATCACCTAAACAGAAATTCTGTTAAAGTCAGCTACATTTGCATACCTAATATTAAAACACAATCACCAGTCAAAACAAGAAAATTGTAAAACAATAAAACGCTTTTCCGATGAATGAAAAGCCGTGCAATTGCCAATCAAAGACTTACTGCCTAAGCAACATTTATAACATCGTCGCTAGTGTAGCTATAAATTTGAAATCATAAATAGGAACCCGCGTAAATCTAGGATATACATTGGAATAACAGCAGGAATATTAAAACATCGATACAACAACAAAACAAAATATTATCTTTACTACTAGTACAGCGTTTAATGAAGTCAGAGTCATATTTGTTTTTGTCAAAAACACGTTTTAGATAGTTGTTTTTGTTGTGTAGAGCGTCCGGTGAATCACATATTATTTGTGCACGTCTTGTTAATGTTCTGGTTCTGTGGCTTTGTGTAATGTAATGAAGTCAGAGTCATATTTGTTTTTGTCAAAAACACGTTTTAGATAGTTGTTTTTGTTGTGTAGAGCGTCCGGTGAATCACATATGATTTGTGCACGTCTTGTTAATGTTCTGGTTCTGTGGCTTTGGTCTAGTAGTTCAGAGTGTGTTGGTTTGCGATAAACTGTGATTTGTAGTTTTTGATCGTCATGTTTTTCCAAACAATCGAGAAAAGGATAAGTTCCAATTATCAATATTGTAGCCAATGAGGTGCCAGGCGGGAAACGGATTCTCAATATAAATATTAGAGCCCAACAAATAATTTTAAAAATAGTCATAAACAATTTGGTTATATGAAATTTATTAAGAGTGACGTTTCGTCTTTACTCAAGACATCTTCAGACTAATTAGGAAGTTAACAAGAATATAAATATATAAAGAGCTATTTACATAGTTTAAGGTATCATGTTACTGTGAATGTGTAGGTGTGATGTGATGTAATGTGTGATGTAAGTGTGATGTAAGTGTGATGTAAGTGTGATGTATTGTTAGGGTGAGGTGTTAAGACTAGAAAAGCTTAAGAGGGATGGAGCTGCCTTAGGTGTTAAGTGAAGGTTTTAGTTTGGAGTTGAGGAGGCTTTCGTGCATCATGAGGTCGAATGTGTCGGAGCAGGATGAGATGATTTTAAAATCGTCTGGCGAAGCAGGGTGGTTTGAGGAGTTACTATGAGAAAGAATACTTGACATTAAAGGGTTCGAATAGCGTTTTAAGAATACTTGAGATTAATGGGTTCGTATATAAGTTTCATTTACGTCGACATCTTTGGTAAACTGTGTGCGGCTGTTCTGTTTGTTAATGTGAGTGTGAAAGTCATGAATCTCATCTACATGTAGTGCTGTGATTGTGTCATTAACGAGCACGCACTCTTGGTCCCATTATGCTAATTTCAGATAATTAAGATTTTTCCTTTCTTTAGAAATGGATTGTCTTTACAGTAAATGAGCACCTAATTAAAGCAAGTAAAAGGTATTCATAAGCGTCATAGGCCATTTCAATCGAACATGAATTTGGCAATAAAAGTAGCAGCCTTGAGTACGTCTCAGGCATCACACATAACCATATGTGAACTACGTGACAAGTTGTGTGTGGGACTGCGTGTAAATAGAATATTTATAAGTCACTGAGAACGGAGACGAATATAAACTTCATAGTGAGGATATGTCAAATAAGAGTTTTTCCTGTCATAATTACGATTGGTTGCAAGTAATTTGCTAAGGATTCTAGATCAATTAATTTTTCGTGTATTTATGCCAACAGGAGCCCGTATTATCAACTCGCCTAAGCCACTTGTTGTCTTTTTTTGGGGGTTTAATGGTGGCAAGACAAATTGCAAATACTACGGTGTTAGTTACTTAATTCAGAATAACAAGAAATTTGTTTTTGTTTTTGGACATTTTTGTGCACCAAGTACAAATTAAAAAATCGCTGGCGACTAAATATTTTAGAAAGTTGAAGCATTACACTTTTCATGTGTTCTAAAGCAGAACTATCCAGATGCTTACATTTATCATAAAACTAACTTTTGTTATTCTAATGCATGTAATTTAACCAACATGAGATTGAACTTCAGATCAAGCAAACATATTCCTTTTATAGTGTTGTTATGTTCGAGTACACTGGGTTTAACTTTTGATCGTGTACTTATAAAAATCACACAACATTTATTAATGTCTGCACAAGAAAAAAAAAACATTTCTCTATTTTTTCGGCTTCATTTGTGTCTCAATCTAAACTTAATGTAAGTTAATAGGTTTTAACTTATGTTTCATTTTTGATAACATACTATCATAAGCAGCCCTAACTTAAAGAGATTATTGAAAGTAAATACAACATCGTGGATGACTAAATGTTAGAAAAAAGTAGCATTCCAAGTATCACTAAGATGTTGATTTACTTCCATGGAATTAATGGTGATATTTTTGTATTTCAAGAGATGGAGCTAAGTCAACATTCGCCTATTATAGAGAAAACAAACTGAAGATGAATCGGACAAGCAACTCTGGTGTTTCAATTGTACGTACTTTGAAAAATTATATTTTTTGTGTCTGTTACGTGTGAAGAAATAATGCTTATAAGTGCAAAATGAAATTTACCTCAACTTATAACTTATACGTTACAAGACATCATATTGTGGGAATATCATATTCTTTTATTGAATAATCGCACTGGCTTCCTTATGATAAGAGAATTGAAAACAATTAAAGCAACACCTCCGTTGACTGATTGAGTTTAATCTTAGATAGTATGTTTAGAACATGTATTATGAAAATTTTCATTCTTTTACCTGCAGGTACTGTTATGGTAAATTAGTTTCAATAAACTGTTCAATAAATTTACGAAGCAAAATTTTTTAGAATATTTTAAAAAATGATTTGTGACAATTACCTTACGATGGCCTTGCCATCAGCGTTAACTACCAAACTTATTTGAAATAAAGAAAGACAAAGTCTTTATTTCCTTGTGTCATTTGTTTACGTAAGGACTTGTACTATATTTTATTATTCTATCAAGAAAAGAAATTCCATAAATGAAATTTCAATTTTTAGAAATTTAAGCTCAAGTTGCAGATTATTTTGTACATTTCTTGTTTAATTATGCATGTTTCTATTGATTCAAGCTTAAATTTATTGGCTATAATATTGACCAAATTTTAGGTATATCCGATTTTGGTTCTGGATGAGCCATTAACTATTTTCATAAGGATAAGACTAGTTAAGATTTTATAACTGAGAAGTTTAACTATTGCTTTGCTGCTGACGTGCAGACAGAACAGAGGACAACTCACACCTCGGTAATGCATGTGTGAGCTGTAACGGCTGTCTTGCTCAGGGGTAAGCTATTGGGTTAATACTCAGACTTGGTGGAGCTGACATCGCTATACCGGTAAACTTCTTTTGGATATTTACTGGATCGTGGGAAAACTCTTACAATTTACGAGACAGAATACAGAATATTTTTTCTGTGTGAAACAGAAATCTGTGGTTTAATTATTCTCAGCCGGAGGCTGTTAGCAAATTGATGTAGAAGTAAACTTTTGGTAGCTAGCAAAAGTTTTACCCATATAACGAGAATTATTTGACATTTTAAGATGAAGTTAACACTTCGGAACTAATAATAGGTATTCGCTTATCATTTTTGCTACGCTTCTATCCGCTAGGTCAGTCAATGACGTAGCCAGCCAGCAAATTTGGTTGGCTATGCAAATTTCAGATCATAACGAGTATTCATTATTCATTACTTTAGATTTTTGTTGTTTTAAATAGTGAGTGAACACAGATACATTTATATAGAAGGACTAAATTTGAGTTTTTGCTACGTCTCTTCATTGGGTACTAAAAATTGTTATATTTATTGAGAAAATTTTAATGCCAGGTGAGCTATTGGAAATTTTACTGAATACACTCTAAATACACGAATCCATGGTCAAAATTGTGAAAACTTCCATTAAAAAGCCCATTGGTGAAAAAATACTGACATCATTTGAACTGTATTCCTTTTTTTTTAAAAATTGTAAAGTTGGTCAATCAGAGACCTATTGGTCGAATTCTAACAGATACATGTCCAAACGATATTTTGCTTGGAAAAGCAACTAGACAAACGATGAAATTACGCCACAGACTTGAGTTTTTCCAGCCAATTTTTGAAGAATTTTTGGAGAAAGTGGAGGAGAGATGTTTTACCTCAACTTGTCCCAAGTAAGAAGTGAAATACAGAATCGCGAAATGTTCGAGTTAAGGAATAAGTTCCAGCACTAGCTGGAACCCCAAACTATATCCTTCACTTTCATGTCTGCCATGTTGGCGGAATGATACAAAAGAATATTTTATCAGTGTTATAGTTGGCACCAGCCAACGTGGTCGAGCAACATTGTTTGGTAAATCTCAAGAGAACGGTTTCAAGTCAAGAATAGCGCATTCTGACTAAATGCTGAAGTACGATACTCTATTTCGTGCACAAGTCGGCAGCACGTTCACACTAGGTATTCCACTAGCTTCGTCTATTTATAATTTCATGTTTTTGATTGTAAACAAGTTTTAGGGCACTTCGAATCTGGCAACATCAAAAGGTTGTGTTCACATTGGCACCCAAATTCGACAACTAAGCTATAGTGGCGTCTATGAAAATACAGATGACGAGTAAAAACATTTTATATGGTAATGTTGGCACGATCCGGCGTGGGCGAATCACATTATTTGGTAATTCCCTGGAGGTTGTTTGCAATCCAAGAATGCGATTATTTTCATGCATCATCTTTTAAGAGAAGCCATATTTTCCCGTCCTAATTTTTTTGTCATCGACGAGATCAAATACCATTCCCAGAATTTTACACAAAACAAAAAGATGGTCTACATTGCTTGCCAGTCGCCATAATATAACAGTTGATCCGTGACATAAAGACTATTAAGAAGTTTATGGGCTGTATTTCTTTTTCAACGCTTTTATGTAGCTAAAAGCAATACTGTTTTATTCATTATAAATATGGATAGCTAACTATGACATAAACTTATTGTTTGCGTTGTTTATCATTTAATCATTTAAAGTTTAATAAATTATTTGATGCTTTTGACGTGGCGCTTGCTCAAATGAGACCAATTAATTCATTGATGAATTACATAAACAAAACTAAATACAAAAGTGAGGAAGTTCAATTCATTGATTATAATTTTTTGTTGCTTCATCTGGTAAAGATAGCAAAATGCTTGAGGAGATGATCGGTCTAGCCTTGTCAATTTGTTCACTTTTTGCTGCAGATACACCGAGTGTGGGATCTAACTCGCAAACTTTACTCGAAGACACAAATTTTGAGAATGAGAATGAAGCAGAAATATCTTTTATCAACAAAGAATACGATGATAATTATGGTGAAACAGTGCTCGAAAATTTTCTTCGCAGTGGCTCAAGTCCGCATTTAACAAATTTTGATGGTTGTCGGAACAATAGTAAAGTTCTGAAGACATTTTGGAAATGTTTAAGGACAAACTTAAGCATCATTATCGTCTCCATCTTTCCTATTGGATTCGCAATATTGCTTGTCTACGTGTCAATAAATACCGTCTACAGCTGTATGGAGTTGTGGAGACACAACATGACAGAACCATTTTTTTTGAAACGCGTAGAGTTGTTTGGTGATGGCGTGCTCTGGCTAATTGTATCTTTATGGTTTCCATTAACAATGATAATATTATTTGGATGGAAAGAATTTAAAGCGAAGTATTTTTCAACAATTTTTATAGCTGTCATTATAAGCGAGTTCGTCGTTATAATTAAGTTAATACTATTTCAGTTCAATGTTTACAGTTTATATGGCTACTACATGTACATATCATATTTTATGTATTGGACATCGCTGTTATCTTCAACATTTGTTATCTTAAAAAACATTAGAGCTGGCAGACCTTCTATTTCTTGTTCCAACTTTCATATCTCAGCTCTTGTTCTTATACAATTTATCTTTTGTATTTTACTTTCGTATGTTTACTTGTATGTTATTATCCATGGGTTTCTTAGCGTTCGTCGAAATTTATATAAATTTTTAATTGCTACCTCTTCACCACTGATGACATTTATACCTGCACTGTTGTGTTTCCACATGGCGTTAAGAAGAAGTTCCGAGGTCATTCAACCCGGTCGTAGTTTTGTCCTGGTGTATGTGATTCGAGGTGGCGTTATATTTGTTTACAGAACAATGCAAACAAACTTTAAAAGCATTTGGATTTTCATTGGTCTTTCATTGTTTTCAGCTGTTTTGAACTTCTTAAAAAAAGCAACCCAACAAATTCGCTTCAACATGTGGAAGCGACTAGTTTCAACTTTAAAAATGAATTCACGCTGTTTTCAAAGACTCCAAGTTTTGCCATGGAACACTGCTCATGCAAGACGGTTAAAAGCTGACCTAGAAATTCAAGATATACTTTTCGAATACAATACCCTTGTTTTAAGCCAAGCCTTTTTTATTTGTTATCAGCTTCAGAATTTTGACATTGCAACTCTACCATTGTTGTATGAGCTCCTAAAAAGAATTGCAATTGGTGTTTCAATTGATTTCATCTTTAACTGTTTGTCCATCTTCATGCAAATGTATTATTACAACATTCCCATTGGCCGCGTGTGGAATAAATTTTGGAAACGTCATTTGTCAGCCAATATTATTGTTGTGGTACTGATTATTGCACATTTGGGGGGACAATTTGCAGCAGTATTTCGATGGAATTTTCAAGTGTCAGGAGACACTAAAAGTTATGTTGTTAGGAACTGTTCCTTGTTTTAATAAAGGTTACACTTCTCTTTTGTATTAATATTTTTATTATTATAATCATCACTATTTCACGAAGGAAAAACAAGATGGATTTATACACGAATAAACCAGTAGCCTTTCCTAAAATTCGAAAATTACGATGTTTCAGATGCTTGAGAAAAATTTGCAAATGTTTATGGTCACATAGCAACACATTCAAAAGCGACAACCTTATTTATTATTCTACCGAAGCAAACTTGTCGAAAGTTTAAATGTTTTGGAAGTATTCTGTTGTGAGTAAATCAACTATTCAACAAAGAATCAGTAAAGGAAACATTGGACTTTAGTTTAAGAGTGTGGCACTTGGGATATGAGGAATAGGTGACGCATTATTTGCTCGTGTTTGTCAACCATTTTCACCATACTTGTACAATCGTTATAGAAACATTGCCTGCACATCAACGTTTTCGTCACATATCGGGGAAGTTTGTACATTTCGTTTTCTTTTATTAGTTATATGTAATTTATAGTGTTTGGCAGGTTTACCACATTAAATCGAGTGTGGCAGTGTGGTAATATGCTATATTGTTATGTGTAATTTTCATTTTCAAATCTCCACAACTCCTTTACTAATAAAAAACAGACGCCATTTTGAAAAAATAGCTTTCTTATCCGCCATTATGTCCAACATTTCTGTTAATGGTTATCTTTTAATTTTAGGTATTTACGTACAAGCAAAATACTTTATATAGCAGTGGCAGCTGGGTGCGATCAGGTTGTGAGTGGCTTTGTGCCCAGACTTCGGTTGGGATCGCACTCTCCCTGCGTACCACAAGCAAAGCATATCGCATGCGATCTCGCTTTGCCATCGGCATCTATAAGTAGGATAGCGTGAAGGGGCTGAAATCCCCTACCAAAACGTCAACATGCGGCGTTCTACTGCCTTACGCTTAAGAGGGTATCGAGAAGTATGGACCGAAAACGAGATTTTTTACCATAGAATTTTATCTTTTTGTTTACAAGAGTTCTTCTCATAAAATAAACCAAGCAATGTTTCAATTAACTTCTTCTAACACGTTGCCCTTTTCTGACACTTTTAAGACAACCTTAAACATGTTTTCTACAATTTTTAATGGTTTATATCTTTCTGACTTAACTCCCTCATTTACTGTTTCTCATGTATCACGAGCAAACAATCCATGGGCTTCATGGCAAACATGGATTATCTGGTTCCCTTAAAGGGGAACTCCACCCTCACATATTGTTTGTCTTAAAAGTTTCATTTTTTTACAAAGGTTACTATATTTTGAAATTTTTACATAGCCTATTTTATTTTTGACAAAATCGCGTCTTCAAGTACACTATTTGAGCTGTTTTGATGTTTAGCAGCGTGGGCACAGAAAGCGTCAGCAGAAATTATTGTGACGTCATATCGTCAAACCGATTTGGAGTTGTGTTTACAACAAAGTGAAGTAATAACGCACAGCCTTGCACAAAAACAAAGCAATCACTTATAATGGCTTTTTTGAAAGAACCTCGGCCTAATTCACAAATCGATAGTGAAATGGAAAACAATCCAGCAAACAATATTCGACGATATCAGTTTGAGCTCCAATGGCCGGCTGATGAACACGAAGAAGCTCACCAGTTTGAGGGCAACGAAGAACAGGAATTTGTGTATATTGAGGATGAACCTCGGCGCTACAATTTTGAATGGTGCGTAGTAAAATGTTATATTATCCTAGGCAATTGTTTCGATCTCGAAAGATCGTTTTCAGTTTTTGAAGTTGACCACGTCCACACACACAAAATACTTCAGATTTTAAGTTTTTATTGTAAGATACAATCTTTATTGAAATTTAGACATTTACTTATAAGATCGTTTCTTTTAACATATTAAGGTGTCAATGTGGTAACTCCCAAATAATGGACAATAACGAGGAATATTTTTGCTGCAAAGAGATTTCCAATATTTGTGACAAAAATGTGGAGGCAGTAGAAAAGAATGAGATCACCGAGAGCCCTTTGTGCATTACACAACATCCTGGCTTTGAGCCGGTTTTTCTTAACAGGTGGGTTTTACAAGGTGCTTGGTACCAGTACAAGCAGCAATATGAGGTAGCATATAATGGGCCCGAAGATAAACTGTACCGCCATATTGAATATAGACAGTTGATAAATGGTGCTGGGGTATCTTGGGTAGAGAAGTAAGAGTCGTCTTGCCATCATGTGCAGTTACATTAGAGAAACATTTCCTCCACCTAGCCCTGCAGAGGAATTTCAATTTGAAGGCTTCCACTATTTTCGTTTTGCTATGTTAATATATAAGAAAGAATTTACAAAAGTTGTCTTCACTGATTCAACATCATATTTTATTGGCATGGCAAAACCTATCGTCACCACTGACATTTTATGCAAATCTAGACTGATGTTCCTTTACAATTACTTATTTTCTGGGTGGACATGATTTAGAAATGGTCTTTGGAAGATTCTAGCCATGATGTACAAGTTCAATGTCCTCAGTTTTGCATGCATTCACAACCTCGGCAAGTAGTTTATCAATGTACTGTTACTCTTTCTTTTCTTTCATTGCTTTTACAACCCATTGCTCCTTTGTTTTAGCAAAAATCAATTTGTAACAGTCTTGCCTTTTGTTTGTCCTTGACTTAATGACTGCTTTATCACGGTTAATATTGTTGTTGTGATCTAATGCTGCTAACTGAATGTGGGCTACCATTCCAGGAAATGAAAAATGCTCTCGCTTTGGGCAGTGTTTCAATAAAAGGGAATGGTAAACATCCAACTCTCCTGTGTGACCAAAATTCAGATAGCTTCTACAGATAGCTTCCACATTCTGCTTGTTTCTCTTTCTGTTAATTGTTGGTGGCAGCATTGATGAAAATATTTGTTCCCTCTCCAGAAATGCTTGTTTTTGTTTAAGGATAGACTTCCAATTTTCCACTAATTCTTCTACATTCTTGACACAACTTGCAGAGCACCACAAAGATGATTAGAAATGGACTAAATGCAATGGGTCAAGTCATCATTTCCCTTAACGTTAGACTTTGTTAGTCTTTTTGTGACAGATTTAGACAAATGCCACATCATATTGGTGATCAATATGAGGGTGTTTGTTTTACATCGCACAGAAAACTTTTGTGCCAAATGTGACTTAAAAAAGGGAAATTATGTACAAATAATTAGGAAACTATAAGTTCATACTTTACATCAAGGAAACTACAGCTAAATTGTATGCACGAAAGGCCAAATTTACAATGGTTTTATGTAGGATTATTTTCTAACCATAATGAATCTAAATTACACAACCATGTTTTATTATTATTCATTGTTATTCATGGCAATAGATTGGTTTCACATCAGTATAAACTGTTGTTAAGGTTGAATTCGGAGGACAAGAAAACGAAGCAAACAGCATTACAGCACTGTTTCCACACAAATAAACCTTTGTATTTTTTAAAAATTAATATTAATCGACAGTCAAATTCTATATGTAGTGCGGAAACTGTGCGATAATGGCCTTTATGGCTGTGAAACCGTTCTATTAAAACAGAATACAAATAACCAGCTCAATACTTGCATGTAAGCTATAAAAGTTGCTTGTGTATATACCTATGAATAAAAAATTCTGACGAAACATTTTGTGATTAGGAGAAGCATTTGACGCAACTTTGTTATGACTGTGCAATGACTTTACATAAAGCTTTGAGCAGCAATTGACGATATGACGTCAAATACAAGCCGCTGACAAATTTCTGCTCCCACGCACCGGATGCCCTATCTGCAGCATTTCAACTCATTTTTTGTGAAATTATTGAATCAAACAAACAAAAAAATTGCCGCATATTCATTTTCAAGGGACAGGCAAAGTTTTAAGGCCAACATTATGTGAGGTTGGAGTTCCCTTTAATTAACAAGCGACGCTCTGTTGCTCAACTTTCTTGTGCTATCGGGAGGCATGGACAATATTTAAACAAGATTTAAAAAAATATAAATATTATAAACATTATTAACAACGTTTTTATTGAGGTGGTAGAAGGCAAATTACTTGCTTCCTTGCATAGCACTAACTACAAATTAGGATCATATTTTAAGACATGTGAATATAATCGGTCAACTATAATAGAGAAGTAAGTGTGAAGTTTTTTATAGTGTGCATAGCAGATAGATATCCTGATTTTCAAGTTTGGTGAAAAAGCGTTATTTAAAGTACTTCTACTGAATTTAGTTGCCTTTCTCATTTTCGGCCATGTATTAAACTGTTACATTTCTCACAGCAAGACAGCTTTAACTGTAGTGTAATCATTTGCCTTGTAAGTGATACCTCCTACAGACATTCAACAATTCATTATAATAATTTATACAATGCTCATTTCTTGTAGGTATAGAACTACATTTGCTAATGATATGACAGGGTTATTTCGTGACATCAAAACATTAAAAAATTTCTTCAAAGCAGTTGTTGTAGAAGAGGCGAGTCAAGTCTGAGTACAAGGTGTACGTAACGTTAGAAGTAAAAATTCAATAAGGTTATAAGGGCAAAGCCAAAACGTGTTGTCCAAACATCAAATTGTTTATCTACGAAAGCTTGCCACAAAGATTGCCATCATTCTGGGAGTATCAAACAAAATACTGCTGAGAAGAAGGCAGGAATTGGGACTGGCGGAGGCGATGAACTTGTCCACTATATCGTATGAAGATTTGCGTTCTCTTATGGGAGAAATTCAAAGCCTAACTCCTGGGATAAAACAGTCACGAATGCAAGGTGCTCTTCGAGCTCAAGGTTTGCATGTTCAGTGATGGCGGTTAGACAACTTCTTCGTGAGTTGGATCCTGTTAGCACTGTTTTGAGTTGGAGACAAGTGATTCAACTGTACATAACCAACAGGTAAAACGGTTGCATAGGGATGTTCTGACGCACAACAGAGTGAAAAAACCAGCAACTTGATTGAAAGACTTCAAGTTAAGAGCTTCAAGTATTAATGTTATCGAGGTTAGATTGGCACTACCAGACAACACAGTCATCAACAAGCACAAGTTATGCCTGCCTTATTTCCTCACGTTTCATTTGATTTCTTCAAACTTTTTCAGCCTCAACGAGATGGGGTTTACCCTCTTTTTCATGTTTATAGGAGGAAGAAAAAAGGTTTAGCTACATTCAATTAACATGGAATTCATGAAAAATACAAAAATAATTTAGAAACCTTATGCCAAATGAATGTTTCAAGCAAATGTGTATCGCCATAAGGATTGTCCGTATTGATGTAACTCTGGTAAAACAATAAAAGTAAAGATAAGATTTACGAAGACTTGCAATTGTATATAGGTTTTGAAAATTGCCTTGCAATGTGGAGTGAGATATTTACAATGGGGAATGGGAACTAAAGATATTGTTACTAGAATTAGGTGAAAAATGATACACGGTTTATATTACTGATATTATTATTACTATTACTAATTCAGCCTATTTGCTCATAATAATCTTTCGGTTGTTTTTATAACTTTACCAAGTCCTTTTCATCCCATCCTCTTTCCCTTCGTTTTTTAGCTCTTTGGCTTGCTGATATGAAAAATAAATATAATAGAGAAAAATGTATGATGCGCTGGACAGCATACACCACCACATAAATTGACGTAGTAATCAACTTATTAAATAAATATTCACTTTTTTAGCGAGTCTTCTAGCCCGTTTTTCTTTTGTGGTTTCCATAGCTTTCATCAGCTCTTTTTCTTTCCTTATTAACACAATAATAAGAAACATGCATCATCAAGCAGAAAGTTTGAATTATCTTGACAAGACACTAACTTTTTATCCACATTGCTTGAACGTCGCTTGCTTTCGTATTCAGGCGATGAACTTTTTACTTTAATGCGTCTTTTGGGAGAATTTAATCTACTGCAACATTTTCTTTTTGAGTTTCTGCCCATTTTGTAAATTTTATTAGTTACATGAGGCATTTTACGCACGAAAATTTTCTAAGGTGTTGCTTTCTCGTCCGCCATTTTTTAACACCACTAAATTTTATCCATCAAATTACTAATTCCATGTAAGTTGGTTGGTTATAATTGTGGTAAATTGGAGGGGATGGTATTTCTTTTCATTAAAAAAACTCAGCAAAATAAATATGCTATGTACTTGTACGAATAATCAAAATTCCATGCAGCAAGGTATAAAAAATTCAGGATTTAAAACTCTTAGGCTTTTCTTCGGAAAACTAAAACATAAAGTGTTTTTGGTGTCGACAGATGCATGTCCATGTTAGGTTATGTTCTCATGTGATGTGTATATGTGTATCTTGTAAAGTGTGTGTTAACTTCCTACATGTTTACTTATAGAAATGATTGTAAACATAATCGATATTATTTGTAACAAGAGCTGAGGAAATAAACTGACCAATCATAGTTTAGCGTCACGTATGTAAATAGCTGTATCATTATGTGTATCAGTTAGTTGTCGTGTGCTAGTCTTTCTTCTATGTGAGGGAATAAATGTAATAAAACCTCCAGACATAAGTGTGATTATTTATCATTGCCACTGCATCAAACCCAACAGTCCATAGGTACTCCTTTACTGTTGTTAATACATAGTTGGTACAGAAAACATATTACTGCATCTATTGGCTTAATTTCCTAGGTCAAAATATTAGTAAATGTAGGCACAACACAATACCACCGACAGAGTACAGAATAGTTACACTAACATTAGAATACTTGGAAGTCCTATTAAGATAGAATACATAACACTTATACCAATTTTAGAATATTGTATTGACTGTCATTACAATAAAAATAGGACAGTTATACCAACTTTAGAATACAGGGAAAAATGTATTTAACAATTTTAGTTTGTCAAATAAATGACATACCTCATAGGAATGAATGTTTGTAATAAAGTCTCAATCGGTGCCCCATACTTTTGACTCGGTCCTCCGAGCCTTAATCAGAGTGATATAGGAAGTTATTTACAATTGTTTTTAATTTGTAGACGTTTAGAGCGTCTAATTAAATTGTGTAATAATATGATTGGATGGTGTGGAACGCGTTGTCATGTGTTTTGGTGTATTGTGAATTTGATTTTTATTAATATTATTAGAGTGTGTTGTTGCAGTCTTGGTGTTGTTTGTAGTTCTTCTGTCCTTTTTTTAGTTTGTGAATATATTATTGCTGTGTCAATATGTCTGTTTATTGTGTCGTTGTCTTTACTGAACCAAGCTTCTTCAAATTCGCGTGCGTGTATAGTCTGTGTGCGTCCGTGTATACTTTAGTTCCTATCCATTCGAATATGTGGTTATTTCCGCGGGTATGTTCTGCCGGTAGTGAGTTCGGATCTCGTCGTTTTATGGCGTTTTTGTGTTCTGTGAGTCTTGTTTCGATTTTCTTTGAAAATTGTTCTAAGTATCGTTTCGAGCACTCTTTACATGGTATCATGTAGATCGCGTCAGTTGTATCATGAATTGCTGTTTTGTCTTTATTTTTGGTATAACATGATTTTAGTTTTTGTGTAGGTTTGTGGGCGACGTTAATAATAAATGGTTGAGGAAGTCCGGCAGTCATTTCTGATGTTCCGTTTATGTATGGTAATGTGATGATTTTTACTCTTTCTTCGGGTGTTTTGTTACTTTTTCGGTTTGTGTTTTGTATTGTATTCTGTTTATAGTTTTGTTTATAAAGTTTCTAGGGTAATTGTTTTTTATAAATGTGGAGTATAAGTAGTTGCGTTCTATTTTCTTGGCTTCTTCAGTGTTACAATGAGTGTTGATTCTGTTAAAAGTGTTCGTATGCAGCATGTTTTGTGTTGTGTTGGATGATTGCTGTTGAATGAAGTATTTGGTCTGTATGGATAATTTTGCGGTATAATTGTGAGCTCAGTGTAAAGTCATCTGTTCTGGTCAGTAGGATATCGAGGAAAGTAAGTTGTTTGTCGTGCTTTTCGTCGGTGGATAGACCACATTGGTGGGGAATTCAGGAGAATTCAAAGGAGAATTCGGTGGAGAGGCAAAGGTTGAAAAAGTCTAGGAAAACATTTATGTCTACTTATGCTAATTGTAGCTTGCCAAGATTTGACTTTTGTGAGTAGTTCAATTGTAATTTTTTGGCTACGTCTAGTGGTATCGATGTGTAGAGTAATGTCACGGCGTAGGTTGTCATGGTTTCTTCTGGTAGTAGTCTAATGTTGTCAATGTTGGTTACGAAGGTGGTGGCGTTTTTCGTTGTGTGTGTTAAATTTTTGACCAGTTGATAGAGAATTTTAGAAAGATATTATGAGGATTAATATGTGTGTGATCCTGGAAGATATACAATAGGTGGAATCAGGTTGTTTTCTTTGTCTATTTTTGGTAGTCTGTAGAATTTGGCGGTGGATGCGTCATTGGTCGGATTCTTTTGTACCTGTTTTTGGTCAGTTTCTTTTTGTCTTTGAGTTGTTTCAGTTTCTGGTTCATACGGTTGGTGGTGGTTTTGTGGGGTCCTCGTGGAGAGGTTAGTAGGTGGTGGTGTCTTGTAGGAGAGTATTGCCTTTGTTGATGTATTCTGGTTTGTCCGTGATAACTGTTTTGCGTCGTTTGTCAGCTCGTAATATAATTATTTGGTCGTCATTCTGTAGGTTTTTAATTACTCTTTGTTCTTCGTTGTTTAGTGTAACAAAATATTTCTATCTTTTGATATCGTTCAGTTTTATCCCATCCATTAAGGAGCCTATTCTTGATTCAGCAATTGAATGGGCTAGATCAGTGGTTTGCATATCGGATTTAGATGTCAATATTATTAAGCATTTGAGAAAATCTCTGCTTTTCTACAATAATGAAGAATGGATAAAAAATAATAAGGAATCTCTCTTTGAAGTAACAATGGGTAGCTTCGATGGCGCAGAGGTATGTGAGCTTTTTGTTCTATTTCTTTTGAAAGATTTGGCCGATAGATTTGGAATAGATAACGTTGGGTTATATAGAGATGACGGTTTGCTGGTTATTGAGGGACAGGGAGGAAGACAAGCAGATAAAGCACATAAAGATATTCACCAAATTTTCAGCGAGCATGGCCTAAGAGCAACTGTTGAAATTAGCAACGAAACTGTAAGCTTTCTCGATGTTACTTTTAACCTAAGCCATGGAATATTCAAACTATACAGAAAATCTGATAACAATCCTCTCTACATCGATGCACGTTGTAATCATCTACCAAATTTCATAAAGCAACTACCATCTCTATAAACACCCGAATTTCCAACCTTTCATCAAACGAAAATATTTTTGAGAGAGAATGCAGTGTTTATAAAGATGCATAGGAAAGAAGTCATCATAAATCTAATATGAAAGGCAACTCTTATCCGAATAACAACACCAGAAAATCCCAGGGAAGAAGGAATATCCGGAAGAAGCTATTTAAAGCAGTAACGGCTCCGTATTGGCAGAAGTGGTAGAAAATGTACTCACAAATACCGTGCAAGATGGAGAAGGAAACAGTGACGCAACACAACCATTGCAACATGTGGCACAAGCACAACCAATGCAACAGGAAAACAAGTAACGACAATGAAATACTATCGCTGTCTTCAACAAACGACACTGCATCGGCAGTTTCTTCAGCAGTGGTTTCATCCTTATGGTCATTATAAAGTTCAACCAATACATCGCTGGCAATGGTTAAAGAAAGGCCTTTAGTCGTTGCGGAGGAGGCTGGGCCAGGAGTCACAGTACAGGTGAGCTGTTTCAACTAAGAGATACCACTCAATCAACCAGCCTGTTGAATTTTAATTCCGTCAGCAATCCCATTGACGCTCAAATTGACTCTAAGCTTAAGGAAAAAATTTGGGCTAATGAGTATATCAATTTTGGTAGGCAGCCTAATAAAGACATAGGGGAAACACGTTATCGATTAGCAGTTAGCTGTGTTTTCGCTATGAACTATGTCCGAGCTGATGGTGCCATAGCTCTCGTTCGGCAAATGGGCCAGGTTGTTTACTTGCTAAAACAGATATTAAAAATGCCTTTCGCATCATTCTTATTTGACCGGAAAATTATGATCTATTTGGCATCTTCTGTGAGGGTAAATTTTACTATGACCAGGCCGTACCAATAGGTTGCTCGTCCCCATGTCACACATTTGTACAGCTTTTGGAATATGTTGCACAACACTACTTGGAAATACCACATCTTATCTCTATATTGCATATTTTTTGTTCACTGCACGTACATTCAGCCAATGCCGCATTAGCCTGGAGAAATTTGTGCAGTTGTGTGACTTCTTGAGTGTGCCAATTGCGCATGATAAAACGGCTGGCAAACACACTGTTCTTACTTCTGCGGGTATCGAATTAGACACATTAATAATAATAATAATAATAATAATAAATAATTTGTATAGCGCAAAATCCAAAAGTTCAGTGGCGCTTCACATTCAATCCGCAATATAATAAAAATATACTAAGTAAAAATACGTACAGAATTAATGAAAATAAGATCGATGGTTTCTCTGTTGACAATAGGTACCAGTGGTTCACTGTTTCTTACTACGACAAGATCTAGAGGGTGACTATTTATATGCGTTGAGAAAGACATCATTTGCTTCAGATCAAAAGAATCAATGAGGGCAAGGAAATCAGCTTATTCAGATTTTCCACATTGTCGACATGAATGTTGAAACCCCCTACTTTTAGTAGTTATCCAGATGACAGGACAAATTGTTTAAATAAAGTGCTAAATTCATCAGTAAATTGTTAATGCAAGTAGGCGGTGGACAAAAAATTACGATAATATTAAGAGAGTAACCAGACGATTTAACAGAGACATTAATTTGTTCAAAAGTAGTGAAAATTTCAGTTATCGTAAAGTTCCACTGTGCAGTAAAGACATCTTTCATCAGAAACCCACACCGCCGCCTCGTCCAGTTTCTCTAGGTTGGTGCAAAAATTTGTATCCTGTTGGACAAAATTTGCCAATGGTGTTATTGTTATTAACATCAGATTTCAGCCAGGTCTCTTTTATAGCCATACTTCGACGTTGTTATCAACGGCAAAATCTTTAAGTTCCAAGGCTTTGTTGACAATCGATCGTGAGTTGAACAGGAGAAAATCACAGTGATGAATAACTTAATGTTGTTACGTTTCACTTCATTGGTTTCGTCGCTCTTGATTTGAATATTAATCAGATTATGAAAGTTCACTCGTTTCAACTCAAAACTCTGTTTACCTCTGAAAACTTACGAAGAAATTTTCGAAGAACTTACGAAGAAGTTTTCAAAAACTTACGAAGAACTTACGACTATGAGAAGAATTCTTGTAAAGAAAAAGACAAATTTTTAAAACAAAAATATCCCGTTTGTGACCAAGCTAGCTAATTACTCCAAAATAGGTACTAGTACATCCAGTTGGTCATTACCATGAGCTTGGACAGTTTGTGGAGTTGACAACGCATGCTGAGATTCGCAATTAATTTGTGACAGAGCGAGCTCTGAAATTGGTGTTTGTAGATGCGCTGAGCAAGTTTTCAATCATATATTTTTGGCATGCTCTTTGTCTTCTTAAGCTTGTTTTCACAAATGTATATGAAAGTCATCAACACTTTATTACGGCACTCGTAATAGCCGTGACAACGTTAACAATGTTTTTTATTTTTCTCTATAAATTTGTACCTGAACATTGCTTATCATATCCAAGCTTTCCTCTGATTTGACGGAAAATAGTTTTTATTCACTCTTACACCTTCTTCCTTTATAATTATTCGATCTGTATTTCTAAAATAATATATCCAAATTCCCCAAGAGAATCTTCTTATTTTATTGGCTCTCTTCAGCGAATACAATACTATGTCCGACAATTTGATTGCACGAATTTTGTACTTTGATCACGTTTTTCTGACACGTGTGTTTACCATCGGAAAGATGGATTGCTTAAATGTAGCTAGTTGTTTAGACTAGTTGGATCCATAGTTATCCTGTAATGTATACCCCTGTGAAACACCAATGACCATACGTAGTGTGTCTTCTATAACCTTTATTCTTGTTCTCTACTTCATCATCTAACCATATTTGTTCTTTTTTAGGTCTCAGCTAAACACAACCCTTGTTTGAAGTTCCTTAAAACTTGATCTACATAATAAAGATCTCTGGTGGTAACATGTTAGGTATGGCTTGTGGTTGGTCATCGTCATTTGAGCCTTGTGACACCAGTTCAGTAGACTTTAATTGTCCTGAACATCGTACTCAGATTGATGACGGCTACGTGTTTTTGTTGTCGTAACAATGTTTACGCGCCAAAATGACGTAAATCGTTTTCGTAGTCGTACTCGTAGGCTTTGCTAAAGCTCCCTAATTATAAAATAAGCACAATGAAACGCGTGCGCTGATTGGTCTAGAGCTGTGTTTGCATTTGCCTGTGACTAAAAGGCTACAATTTCGCAAAAGAAAAAACTTCTTTTGCTTTTTAGATGACATATTTAAACAAGTGTCAACCATTGTACTTCGACTATACACTTTAAGACTCCTTAAAGCTGAAAACGATTTCTCACACCCACAAGAGGTTACGGGAATAATTCCTAAAATTCTCAACAAAACTTTGATATTCTCAAACCCCGGAAAGTTAATGGCTTTCAGTGTTGAAATAATATTATTAGCAAGACTATCTTGCTCCTTAGATTTCCAATTTGTTTCCCACAATTCAAGCTCACCATCCAAAGCAATAGGATTTAGAAATCATCAGTAAACATGGTAGCAAGTAAAGTGAACTTATCCTGCCAGCGATCGGATCCAGACTATGAATGTGAGATAAAAACATTAATTTAGATGGAATTAGATATAAACCATAGTAAACATTAGTAGAAGTTTCTTCAAATCTTCTGGCTAACTCCAAATTTAAATGATCGACTACAGGAATCGTGATAGATCTCTTATACTAATCTGAAGTGCAGTCAGCAGAAATACTGCTGTGATTTATCTGAAAATGACAAGTACGAGGTTTACCTTCTTCAACATTGACCTTCGCTACCAAGTCTAAAGCAATATTATACCATCTAGTATGATAGTTATCTATATCATTACGTATTGCACGACCTAACATTTTTCAAGAATTAATCAAATGCAAACCATCTGCAATATCGTTACTAGAAAATTAGAGTAATTGGGCAACAGGAAAAGTAAGGTTGAAAAAGCGTCTTATTATCACGATGCAAACAATGAACTCAAAACTAGCTAGAAAGTGAAAGAGAGGGCCTACTTTGTAGGATGTCTCTGCATTGTTATTGCGTTAAGAGTGTAGTACATCTCCAAGTGTGAAAACGATTCGCAAAAACTCATCAAACGTGTCAAGACTTTGAATGCGCCCTACCCACCTAGCTTTGCCAGCACTTTTTAACCTTTTTTTACAGTGTGGGCAATATTTGGTGATATTGGATTCTAGTAGAAGCAGCCTTGTATCAAAAAAATTTAAAAAATTTGCGATTTCATTTACTCTTTCCAAGAGATTTCTAACAGACTGAACAGAGCAAGATGAAGAAATGCTTAAATCAATTCTATGGCAATAGCAGTGAGTGTAGATGGATTTTTTGTTTAAGCGTTTGAAAACGAAAGGAAAGAATTCGTCTTTGATATTGAGCCCAGAATCAAATAAAACGACGCACAAGGCACATTTGTTCTTTTTGAGAAATGCCGCAGATCTCATCAGCAATGATCGCATAATACTTGCTTTTCTGAACCTCAGAGACAAGTTGTTTAGTTACGTATCGTCCACAGCATCTGATTAACTCATTTTGAGTGGTTTTGCAAACATAGGAAGCATTGTTAGGACGGTATTTCAAGTGACCCTCTACAGTAACATCGCCACCTCGAACACGGTAGTTTAAGCAACCTCACAAAATTTCCTACACCTGGACACGAGTAATTACCTATTTCAGGGTAATATTTGGAATCATCCCGATGACTGCGTAGAGGCAGATTTTATTGACTCAAAAGAACGACCGTGTTAACTACAGGAAGCAGTTTACGACGATTAGCTAAAATCTTATTTTGTAAATTAGAATCTAACACCACATCAGTTAGTTTCATTTTACCTGAAGGTAGGGAAAATAATCCTTATATAAAGCAACCATGTCGTAATGTAGCCCCAATACCAGGGGAGGATCTAGGCCATGGCGAAAGTGGCTTGAGCCACGGTCAGAATTCTGCCACTTAAGTTTTTCCAGGGTTGACTTTTTCATGATTAAAAATTTTGCTCAAATACAGCAAAATTCGATCAAAAGCAAAAATTGAATGAATATTGTAATTTTTTGTCAAAAATTTGTGTTAACAGAACAAAAACTTCAAATTAAACGTCTTGTTAAAATAGTATTGTCATCCAGTTAAACTCTGAACTGTAAAATCACCGAAAGCGTCTCGAATCTTGCCGAATACGCCAGGAATATGCTCGGAATATGTTCGTAAATTCGAACCTGCAATCTCAGAATGAAATGCCACGCTCAGCGTTAAAAAATTTCGCAATAGTTGCTAAATATAGTAACCTTTAGCCACGGTGCAGCGTTGCAAGCCAATCACAGGGAACGTTTTGGTCATGTGCGCCACGGTGAGCCACGGTGAATGTATTTTGATTGCGCAATAAATGCAAGTCATATGCAATAGCTCGACTCTTGTCGACTTGAAAAAACGTTACTTCTAGTTCTACTCAGCGATTAGGATCAATGGAAACTTCTAAAAAGATCGATGTTCTTGAAAAGCTCGTCCAAATCTTTCAGCAAGAGAACGCTTGCGAAATTATTTCTGGTGAATTGTCTAACTTGAGACAACACTGTGGTAAAATAGTCAACAATGAAAGGCTTCGTCGTATAAATTCTACTGGCGATATTATGCTACGAACTTCTTCATTTTCATAACTGCTGTTCCCTGAAAGCCAAATTGAAAGATCGGGACCAATAATGTCCCTGTTAGGTAGGAATTTACATGTATTGGTGTATTAATTTATATTTTTATTTGCGTTTGACATCTTGGCCTGAAATATATGATCAATCCGTTAATTTTCAGCATTTCATATTTAGTGAATCATGTAAAATATATGTCTAAAGCTGTCATTATTTTGCATACTCAGTCTGTCTAATGTACGGCCTAAATAATTTTAATTGTTACTGTCTGTTAAAAAAATGTTTTACTTCAATATTAGTCAAAGCTAGTCCTTTTTAAAATTTAACCTAATCAATAATGTATTATCCTTGTATTCCTGGCATTTTATGTTATCCCCTGATTAAAGAAACTAACATGTCATTTTGAATAACTGTTACTTTCTTTCGTGATTTATATAGAATATTGATGCTATAGTAGATGGAATCAATAAGTCGTCTGAATCCTGTTCGACATGCCTAGACTACTTCCAAATCTTAGACTACCTGCCTGTGAATTTGACATAATCATGATGTTACCAAATTAACACAAAGAGAAAAAAAACTTTCTAAATTTCAATATTATTAGTCTGTCTTTAACAGTATTGGTTACCCTTATTTATTCTAATGTCAGAGTCAGTCTAGCAGATTTGTTTCCAGGTATAACTTGGTATAACAAAGCAGCCATTTATACTTAAATACTAATTTTTCTTTTAGTACTTTAGCCAATGGGAATTTCTGTTCAATGCATGTTCTATTGCATTAGTTGGGAATGAGACTCTCTCTATTTACTTGAGATTCCTAACTAGTGTTGAAATGTTTGAGAATGCAAAATTCTATTCTACCCATCCTCTCATCGAGTCCCAGCATTAAAATGGTGCGTTCACTTCACTTAAAAATGCTTTGCCATGTGTATATCCGATGCAGCCCTAACCTCTTTAGAAAATGCGAATGAAATTGCAGCAGTTTTACAAGAAGCAGTAGAAAGAGCGAATAATTACACCTTTTCACCCTTGATGTGTATGTTTGCTTTGTCCACAGTAATCCAGTGTGCTATTCAGTCATACTACCCAATTTCTAATGATGCTGAAGAGAAAGGAAATTGGGATTCGTTGGTTAAAATGTTCAATTGTACAATATATCCAAGAGATTTTGTTGATGGGAGTGCAATTGACTATTTCCATATCTTTCGTTGTGCTGCGATGCCACCTTCTTATTTGGTAGATCAAAAAATCCCATCAACCAAAAATCATTTTGTTACTTTGTTTTTAGAGGACCACCTTTGAACATTGCTTTCATTAATCTTGCCATCTTTACCATTGTATGATAAACATCTTTGCTGCTGTTGGAAGAAGACCGCCTTTGAACATTGCTTTTATTAATCTTGCAATCTTTACGATTGTTGGATAAACATCTTTGCTGTTGTTGGAAGAAGACCACCTTTGAAGCCCACTTTTATTAGTCTTGCCATCTTTATGGCTGTTACAAAAGGCATCCTCGCTGCTTTTCGAAAAAGACCATTTGATGGGGCAACAAAGATGGGGAATTATTTTTTTGTAGTGAACTGTCTTTTGGTTATTCACTGCAAAAATAACATGCTTCATCTTTCTCTCACTTATGTGGCAACAATCCTGTGATTACAGAAAGGTACGGAAACTGCGTTCATTTTACATCAGACACCACAAGGTAAGTAAAATTTTTATTCTTCTATCCGAACAGAATTAAAAAAATGGCGATGTTAGAATTATTTTTAGATGAGATTATAACTAAATTATTGTTATATTCTACAGTTATAATGCCGTAATTCGCTTTTCCGAGAGTCTAGATTTCAAAATTTTCTGGGGGAGCATGCCCCCAGACCCCCCCTAGCTTTGGCTCGCGCCTTCGGCGCGAGCTTCGTCACAGGGCCACGGTCATCCCAGAAGATGGATCCGCCCCTGCAATACTGCTTTTCATGGCGTTTGAAAGCCGCGTTCAGGCCAATATCCAAGTGGTTCAATAAAAAGCTTTTTTATTTTAGCAAGCTTGTTTGGAAGTCTGTGTCCAAACAACACAAGGAAGACAAAATGCACCATATAGTTTGAGTAACACAACCAGAAATAATCTTGCAACCAGTCAAAACAAAACCGCCTGGCATTAGCATATTGAGGTAATTTATAATGAATATCTGGGGCCGGTTGTATAAAAGCGCAGTTAACTTTAACTATAGTTAACGCTAACTACCGTAGTTAACTCCTTAACTGTAGTAACTTAACTGCTCGACTTAACTGCGTTGCACAAAACGTAGTTTGTCGGATAGTTAAGTAAATGCGTAGTTAACTTGCGTGGAAATTGCGTGGAGTGTTGTTTACGTTAAATGACATAAAGTTTAATCAATTTATGCTTTGTAATGGCGGGCAAGTGAGCTATAAAATGACTTCAAAATCAAGAAAAATCTCTTGGCTTATGTAAAAATCTTAAAATATGGCAAACTATTGTCGTTTTTACGGATGTTGAAGATGCGAAAAGAAAATTTAATAAACAATTCACGGTGACATGGTAAGCGAATTAAATTGCAGCATATACTTTGGACTTTTCTCAAGAAAATCGACCCTTATCTTCTGTGTAATACAGTACAATGTTGATGAATGATATGAGTCTCGGCAAGGACTGCTTTATTTCAAGTACCAATTGTATATAATGGACTTGGGCAAACCAAACAATGAACTCTTCTCAAATTGATTCATATTGTGTTTTATGTGCAAGGATTTAAATATTTAAATGGCCTTGCTTTTACAGAATTTTACAGTAACAAAAGAAAAGGTCGCTTCGTTTCTCTTTATAACAGCTGAGTAAAAAGCTTGAAAGAAATATGTCTGTACAGACATAAGTCACACACATTTGTAAAAGATGACAGTGATGGACTTTTTTTTATCAGAAAACATTTGTTTGAGTCATCAGAGTTAGTAGCCATGTAATCCAGCAACTGTCTTTTCTCTGCTTGTGACATGTTATATTCACAGCTATACACAAAATATTTATTTGTTCTTAATTCTGCCTTGCAAAAACTGAGTTATAAAAACTACTGGGTATATTTGTTATTGAGCCTTAGCTATGAAACTTTTGTTTATGCCTTTGTTATATATTAGCCTATTTTTGTCTAAAGCTTGGGAGTTTTAATTTTTTTCATATTTTTTAAATCATCAAACAGAAGCTAGAGCTTTCTGCTTCTTAGAAAAATATTGGCAGCCAAGATTGTATGTACATAAAAAATAAACATTTTTACATAGGAAATATATGATGAAATATCAATAAAACCCACTAATTGACTGTCATGTATATTTTCTGCTTGTGTTATATACCATGTGCAATGGATAATGTATATATATATCAAGCAACATGGACCTTCACCTTGCATGCTGATGGAATGTTTTATGTATTTAAGAAACTAACATCATTGCATCTCATGCAGCTGATACACAAAACAGTAGTCATGAATAAAAACTGTTGCAAAGCTCATGTATCTATACGTATTATCATTGGTATATTTAGCACAACATTTATACTGTAGTACCTCTTTGTTTTAACATAATCTAGTTTATTTTCCATGGAGCAATGGGTTTATATGATGTATATGATATTCAATCAAGCAAAATGCATAGGGAAACATCCAAGGCTATAGGATTCATTACTCGAATAACATTCTTTTTTTTTTGTCATTGAACGAATTGTACCTGCTTGTAAGACAATGTCAGCGAGTTATGTGCACTAATCTTAAAGAAGTGGCTCTATCTCAATTGAGAGTCTTACTTATGAGTTGAAAAAGCTACCGGACGCCAAAAAAAACAATACAAAATGCAATTGCTCTTGTGTAAAAAGGGATTTGTTATGCGGTAAGTTGATGGTTATTTTTCGTCAGCAAAACTTGGGATGTTTACAGCACTGACGAATGTAGTACACCGTCCATAAAGCTTTTATTCTAAAGTCCTTTGCCATGGAAGATAAATATGTGATTAAAAACTCAAGGTAAAACCTTGTTGATCAACAACATCTAGCCCATACATGTCTTTGAGAAGCTAAGCCGCCATATTTAACTGTTTTTTGAAAAGTTAACTATGTTCCATAGCATAGTTAACTTTAACTACCTTTTAACTGCAGTTCGCGCTAACTACTTTTTTATACAACCGACTTAAACGCGTGGTTAAATTTAACTACTTTTTATCTGCAAAAAGTGTAGTTAAAAAGTAGTTAAGAGCTTTATACAACCGGCCCCTGGAATAAAAACATTTTTAATAAGCTTCTCAATTTCAGAAGCGTTAAGGATTTATTTGCATTAGCGAATAATAATTTTATTGCTTCCGCGGGTTACTTTGTAGTTTAAATTGTAAATAAGAGTTATGTTAATCAGGGGGAAACAAAGAGAGTGTGGGACACACTCTTAGCATATATAAAAGTACTGGGAAAGTTTGTTACTATTTACTCAAAGCAGTCCGCGTGCTAAGGTCATGGAGTCCAAGGTTTATTGCGGACGCTACAAGAGCAAACAGGATGTTGGCTACAGTTATTTGCATTTTTTTCACATGCACGTAGTGTGATTCACGTGCACAGTTATTAGTCTTATAGGTAATGCACAAACAAATCTCATATCATTCAGCAGGTGGCCGTCGCCAGGTGAAATTTATCGAAAAATCCACCCTTCCATCCCTCCCTTTCTCTATGTTGATTTTGCATGTACTATTTAGACTTGTTTCCGAGGTGGTGTTTTTATCACCCTACCTTTTCTGTGCTATACAGAAAAACTTTATTCGTAAAGATTTTTGTTTAAATTGTGTAAAATAATTAATTTATATTACGTTATACTTGTTATTTCTATTTTAATAAATCGGCATGTGCTATCACGCATTGCAAATTTTTACCCAAAAGAGAGTACTCTTTTGCACACAGAAAGTCTCATACCGAGAAAGTCGCATGAGAGTCTCATGCGCACAGAAAACAGAGCTCATCAGTCCAAGAACCTCCTTGATTTTCGATTTGTTATGATTAAGCGGAAGCGATAAATGCCTTTTACTCTTTTCCTAAAAGAAGCAACATCAAATTCAAGATCACAGGTGTTATTAGATGCCGCTGGGGCTCTGCTAGAAAGAGAAGAGTGAAATGTATCAATGGCTACCTTTTTTAAAGATGACAGGAATGATGTTGGTGTTTTAATGTACTTATCAAATTTGGTTACACTTGAAGTGCCTTGCGGTTTAAGAGTTTTTGAAGAAGACAAAAATGACAGTTTGGACTGAGTTGTACTTTTCTTTGGTTTAGAAGAAGGAAAAGTGCATATTCTCTTGAGCCCTTTTGAAATTGATATTAATGGAGCACAATTATTGTGCTGAATGAAGAAAAAGAATCTAGTAAACCTTCATAACAAAATAAAATTCTTATATGAGCAAAATTTGTAAGTTCTGATTTCAGAGATCTGGGATCAATCCTTTGATTAAACAAAATCTGGTATTTTTCAGAGCAGGAACCTAAATCAGGATACTAAGAGTATATAGTTCTGGATGTTACAGAAGCTAAAGCCAATAAATAAATGAAACCGTGCCACCTATTATCTGCACAGATTAGTATAGCTAATTGAAAGATGCTATAATACCTACTGCGTCCATTGCCTCAAATGATACACCCGTAGCTATCATACCCAAGGGCGTATTCTTAAATTGTGTCTGATGTACCACTGCAAGCGCCAAAGGCGCTAGCTCTGTATAAGGGTCTGGGAGGATGCCACCCCGGAAAATTTTATATTTTAGACCCTCGGAAATGCGATTTCGTGCGTTTTGATAACAGAATTTAAAAAAAACGCGGCTTTACTCAGTTTCTAAACTTTTCGCAAATTTCAAAGATATAAAATCTAAAATTCCACTAACCTTTAAACATTTTTATCGCTATTATCAGATTTACAAAGTTCATACTTTCTCCAAAACTTACAATCAGAAAGGCATCATTCGAATCCACGAGTGATTTTGAAAAGGTAGAAGCATCGCACATTTTTTGTCGTGAAACGCAAAGAAACCTTTTATATCTCACAAATGAAGCACAAGTTTTTGACGATTAATCACACTTAATACCACTCGTGCAACAACAACAGAAAAAGATACGTAGACATAGCAAAGAAATGTTCACGATGTAATCATCGTACCAAAAGCAGGCAACAAGTAATGATAAATGTTATTCTTCTTCTTTCGTTGATAATACCTCTCCTCCAACAGAAGAAAAAGATACGTAGACATAGCAAAGAAATGTTCACGATGTAATAATCGTACCAAAGGCAGGCAACAAGTAACAATAAATGTTATTCTTCTTCTTTCGTTGATAATATCACTCCCCAACAGCAGCAGAAAAAGATACGTAGATAAAGCAAAGAAATGTTCACGATGTAATCATGGTACCAAAGGCAGGCAACATGTAATAATAAATGTTATTCTTCTTCTTTCGTTGACTCTCACAACAACAACTGGAATGTGTAGAGTGCAGACGTACTATAAAATATTGAAAACGTTAATCAGGTGAATTAAGGTCACTTATCATCAAAAATATCAACAAACTGCATCCTGGTAGGGTTTTGCCTGGCAAATGTGCCGATAATCTCTTCCACATCAACGCTAACGTCATTGTTAATGTGCATCATAGCGAGACCGTCCAATCTTTCATTTGACATAGTGCTTCTCAACCACGTTTTCATTCGACGTAAGGCCGCTTGAGACTGTGCGATCACATTCACGTGTATTTTTCATGATCACTCGAACTATACTCTCACAAATCTTTTTTGACCTAATAAACAAGATGTCTTGGCCTTAGATATGTATATTTTACTGACGTATGATTGACATGTTTTTCTTTTCTATTGTGCATTTATAATTATTAGTCCAATCTGTCTTACATGTAGTAACAGGAATGACAGCGAGAATTTTTGGAGCAGCGAAGATATTAGGAAACACCCTATCATTGCTGTTATTAAGGGTATCAGCAAAGTTGTCGTATTCTACGTTTTCATAGCCAATCTTCCAGCTCATCTCCCACAACTCTAGCTGTGCATGAACAGCAAGTGAGGTATATCATCTTTGTAGGCAGTTAGGAATTTCATGAAGTCGTTCTTCCAGTTAACACCTTCGCAATG
Source organism: Xenia sp. Carnegie-2017 (assembly GCF_021976095.1). Lineage (NCBI taxonomy): Eukaryota > Metazoa > Cnidaria > Anthozoa > Malacalcyonacea > Xeniidae > Xenia > Xenia sp. Carnegie-2017. The sequence continues at coordinate 11,334,286 of NW_025813526.1, forward strand.
AATGAAATTGTGAGGGATAACATACAAGCCATTGTAAAGTAACACATTTCCGTTGGAAAACGATATCGAATTTCTTCAATGACATGGTCGAGAAGAGGAATAGTGAGTTTGAATCTGTAATAATCGCGTGGTATTGTAACTTTAAAGTTTTCTCTGTTCGTTTGCCTGTTGCATATCCGAGGCATGGACTCGGGAATGACGAGTTTTACTTCTCGAGCTAGCTCAGGAGCAGCGGATGGAACTTTGAATAAGTTCTTAAGATTTGAGTTTGTTAATGATATACATCCTTTTACGATATTTATGCGGAGAGTAACGTAACTGACAGCCGGAAGTAATTAGAAATTCTAGATGAATCAGTTGTCATGCATAGACAGAAAAAAATGTTGTTGTACGATTGAGTTAGTGCGAATAAAAGTTGCAAAACGACGGGTTGTGAGATATTTCGTAAACTCTACCAAAAGGATGCTGGTAGTTTGCGAAAAGGCAACATTCTAATGATTTAACTGACTGAAATATATTCATGATATTAACCACTTTGGCAATGAAAATCTCCAACATCGACAAATGAAGATTATAAGAAAGTGCTTGCGTAGATGAAGTAATGACTCCTTTTACTCATCACTTTTGCGATCCACAAAACACGTTCGTTCGTAAATCAATTGCAGACCTTCACTTTATAAAATACCAAAAGTAAAGTTGAAATCTTCCTAATATCCTAGCAGCTATAACAGTTTTTGTTGTGGCAATGGATTTTTTGCCACATAAAATCCATGTTAATCAACTCTTAAGGCAATATTTCAACATGGCGGCCACTCCGTAAGTTGGCTGATAATTTCGCACACGATGTACCCTTGAGTTAGACATCTGCTTAGTGTCCATTCTGTCTCCCGGATTAAAACACAAAGTAAACCAATGATGTTTTTGCCGTCTTCTTGGATTTTTGAATTTTTCAATTTAAAGCGTTAGTAATAGCTTTTAGCGAGCTGTTTTTATAATTGTATAATATTTATAATCTCCGTGTGCTTTGAATGTTTTAATTAAAAATTACGCAATGAAAACTTTTGTTGTTTTTTGTTGTTTTTTCATTTTTAAAACCTACATAGTTTAACAATTTTTAAAATTTTTTCGGTGTGGATGACAAATATATGTTTTTTGAAGTCTGTTATTTGCTGAATTAATAACGAAAAAGGGCTTTTTATCAAGCGATGATTGACTGACTTATATAATTTAAAGGAGTAGTCAGACCTTAACACAACTTTCACTAATATGAAAGTGTATATTGTTCTTACCTCTCTCGCGAAGTCTTAGGTTTCCAATTCAAATTTAACTCGAGAAATAATGCCAGAAATGTGTGTATTTTTGCCTTTCGTTTGATCGCCATTGTGTACATGCAAGCGAAGCCGCAGTGCAGCAGCGGTTTTTCGTCGTTACGTCACTGCACGGTGATCGCTGTCAACATTGGACAAAATATACTAGCAAAAGTAGAAATTACGCATAGGTATATTCATAGTTGCATTTTATTTTCTAAGTTTTTAAATTATTTTGCGCAATGGATACCGATTACTCAAACGATTCCTCTAGATTCTGTATATTTTTTTACATTAAAACAGCAGATATCTTCCATCATACCTTGCACAAAAGAATATGACATACATTTTCATATGAGTGAAAGTTGTGTTAAGGTCTGACTACTCCTTTAACTTAATCCAAATATGAATGATTGGTGAACTTTTAAGGTGCCTCTAACACAATTTTTATATTTGTCCTATCGATTATTCTGTTTATTGAGATAGTTTTAGTAAAAACATTAATTAATTTAGACAAAACGTCTATTTTTTATGGCGTGGCGAAGTTAGCTTTTTATGGCTCTGTTCCGTGACAATTAAGGGTCTGGATTTAGCGTTGGTTTCGATGTTACGCAAGGTAATCGGCATTTTGCTTTGATGCTTTCATATGTTACATACATGTTGAGACTTTGTCGTAATTCCGACCGATTTAGACACTGTAACATTTGTATATTGCCCGATAATTATCTCTAGCAGTGAATCAACAACTGATAGTTATGAGTCTGATAACTCGGATATAAATTATATTCCGTGGTATGTTATATCGAAGAACCGTGAATAAATGACGATGGCAATATTTATCATGACGATACTGATGATTCGAATGTGGGCGCTTATGCCGGTCTTTAATTTTGATAATTTGGCTTTCTTTGGCCAGGCAAAATGAAAAATCTTTTCGAAATCTTCGAGTTGGAAATGATCAGAGCAAAGCGAAGGCTGGAACACCCGTTTTGACTGGACAAAATCGACCCAAAATTTTCTTCGCTTTTATGCTTCAGGCTGGTCATCGTTACAAAAGGGAATAGTGTGAATGCTAATGGTATATTTAAGACTAGCCTTATCTGTACAGTTAGCAGCTACGCAACTAAAAACCATCTTTTTACTAAGTAATATTAAAGACGCTTTTTATATTTATTTTATATGATTTGTAGAGGACAAATGCGCGAGTTTCTTGCGCGACGTCACATAATACACCCGTTTCATTCCCCTACAAGTATATTATTCTCACGGAAGTGAGACAGTCGAAAGGGCTATTTTGCCATCATTAATCTGCCACAAAAACTTAAATACTGTTTAATATTAAACTCGGTTTTCGCAAGATTCTAGAAATTATGAATATGTTTGATATCGCTCAAAAAAGACGTTTAGTTCATACGTCGAACTTTACATGCGTTGAATGCATTCAAAACAAAAAATAACGAGAAAGTTTAACTCGTTTTCCTTGTCCTAAATGTGTTCGGTGCATTTAAAGTTCGTGGTTGAAACTGGCCTAAAATAGGTTATTGATTTTAAGCATTTTACTGTCAGGACTAATGTTTGGAACTCCAACTAACTCTTCCCAACAAAGGCTTGCGCGCTTGCTTGCGTTCCAGTCACCAACAAACCTCAGAAGCAAACACGCTTTTACCTACACCAGGATCAGCGATCAAAACCATGATATTAGAAACATCTTCAACTTAGTCTTTAAACCACGTTTCAAGTTTTTCAAATAACCATTGCCTAGTTCCTTTGAAATATTTGTTGTTACGATCTTCACTTTCAGTTTCTCGAGATTCAAACATGTTTTGTCTTCCAACACATTTTTTGTTGCCACTAAATCTCTTTTTATTTCTGTTTTATATTTTTTCGTTTTCTCTCTCAAATTAATTGTAACACTTTTAAATTTCGTAAAAGCACTATTGCTAATGCATATTTAATATAAACGACAACCTTTTTGAAAATAGACATGCTCAATTACGTATGTAATATAATAAATTAAAACAATAAAAAGGAAATAAGATAAATTAATAAACTAATAATATCATTATTACAAATGACATTATAACGAATTTTGAACCACGCGTTGCGTTTTTTGTTGGCAGAGTCAAAGGGTTTGCGCTTTTTAGGGGTGCCCAACAAGATAAAACAATTGAATATGTTGATTTTACATCGTAGTATCCTTACGTTAACAAAACAAAAGTTTAACCTATAGATCATGCATTCAGCAAGAATTCTCGAGAATTTTGAAACAATTTCGAATTATTTCGGACTAAAAAAATGGAAGGTTTAAGCAACCAGAAATTTGTATCTTCCAATTTTAGCTGCACGAATAAAGGATGAACTCTTTTTTTCCTTTATGTAAACAGTGTGTTGTACAAAACTCTTCAGTGTGTACTCATTCGGAAAATGAGCGTGCTTTTTGGGTACTTTTACCACAGCTGAATTGTTGAAAGCTATTGAAAAAGGACATAAGGTTAATATAATTTTTGAATTTGGCACTCACACAAGCTTAGATTTGTTTTCAGATTATGTGAATATTTTCTCCGTATAAAGCAAGAGAGTTCAGGATTTCCGAGTCGTATAAAAACTCCCGAGGACAGACAGAAATACGTGGCCAACTATTATGAATACGAGGAAATACTGTTAAGGCATGATAAAATAGACTACAATCCAGGTTTAAGAGCATTGGCTAAGCTATGTCTTAACAGATTGCGGGTGAAGTTTGTTAAATTTTGACAATCGACTAAATACAGAATTCATTAATGATCCTCTACATTTCTACAAACGTTTGAATGGGGCCACATTGAAATGCACGATCTTTGCATGTTGAATGATGATTTATTCGAAATTGTCTTTAAGAGAAAGCATGTGTATGAAGTAGAAAACAAACTAACAATTATCTTCATAGGAATTTTTACAACTGCATGGGCTAGATTAGAATTTTTCAGTGTGATGGATCTGTTGCAGGAAAGTCTTTTATATGTCGATACAGACAGCTGTATTTATGTGAATAAACCGGGGGATCCAAGGCCACTCTTATGGGATTACCTGGGTAATTTAACAAACGAAATAACTCAAGAACATGTGGTAGGTAGTTACATTACAACATTTGCATGTGGGGGTCCAAAAAATTATGCGTATGTTGTAAGTAATGGGAAAAACATTGTAAGATACGAGATTTTACTTTGAATTCTTAATTTTCATTCTATGTATGAAATGATATGTAGCTATGTACGTTCAGATGCCGAAAATAGAAAAATAAAATAGTTGTTGTAAATAGCAGTAAAATAACAAAAGAAAAACGGACCCGTCGGCTTGTCAACAAGAAAGAAGTAAAGCAGTATCAGGTCGTCTACGACAAAGGAATAATTGTCAACTCTGGTGAAGACACAATATTATACGGATATTATTGGTCACCAACGTGTAACTCTGCTAGTCCGTCTGTAAAGCCCATTATACAATGGTACATGCTTTATACAATGGTACAGCCCACGGCACTAGGGTGTAGAGTAAATCACAGATGTGTTGATGACAAGGCTAACGATATGACATGTAGTTCATCGGCCCTATTATAGCGCCATTGTCAAGATTTCCACGGTCAGCTTTCGTTACTTTTGCTCTGACCATCAATATTGTGTTAGACAAGTAAATATAATCTTCTGTACCTGGCGCTAAAAAGGTAATCGGACCGCTTTCAGATACAGTAGCGACCGGTGGATGCTCTATCCATTGCCCTTTTCTAAACTGGTTTGCGTCGGTGGTACGAAAAGTATATCAAGTTCACTTTTAATACATTATGTTGATTTTGGATTAAGGAACTCCATATTTAACCGAAATTACCTTCTGCTTCTTTAGCTGCTTTATGTCTCTTGGCTGAACGGTAAATGACATGAGAAGACGATGATTTCTCTTTTTAGCTGTTTTTTTTGCCTGTTTCTTCTGGGGTTTTCCTCTTCCTGTTTGAGCAAACTGTTGTACACCGTTTACAGATTTTTTCCCTGTTTCCTTTGCTGCTTGATTAACACGAGATTTTGCAGGCTTTTTAAAACTTTTCTCTGAGATAACATCACCCAAAACGCTTGCACCTGTATCGAGGGCAATTTTACCAAATTTTTGCGCCGGTTTTTGCCAAAGGTATTCCAGCTCTAGCCAATCTACGAAATGAACCACCAAGACCATAACCCATCTGCCCATAACCTTTTTGCCAGGATGCTCCCCTAAAGACAGGTTATGATCCATAACCTTTTTGCTGATTGAGATAATATTGAACATAACGGTTTGTTCTACTCTTATTCTTTTCTTTTGTAAAATAAGATGAGGCTTGTTTTCTGAAATGATGTGTCACTACCGACTTCCCTCGCTCAAATGCGATGGGATTTCCTTACTCGTCCCTTAAAAGAATTTCGATGTCCTCAAAATATTTTGTTTACACAGGTAAGTATTGGATATTTGTGAATGTTCTTCATAAAATGTCCCCATATTCTCCTTGAATAGCAACTGCCTTTAGTAATTTTACATTGATGTCTCCAAAAACTTGCGGTTGTACAATGTCAAAATATGTGCAAATCAGTAGCATAAGGCTTTCGGTTGCTTTCGAAATCTCTACTTCTTTTCCTCCAAAGCCGAGTAAGATTGATATTTGTTGTTTCAATAATACTTTGTAACCTTGTTTTACAAGGACTTTGACTTTTTCTGTTCGGGTGTCAAAGTTCAATTGAATATTGTCGTTTATTTCGTTGCCAAGAGTCTCATTAATTGCTTTTACAAGGTCGAAGGCTTTTTCATACATGCCATAGTGGACAAATACCGGAGTAACGAGACCTGATTTGTAAGTTACATATATATGTGTATCAAAACCTTTTTTTAACGTGTACCATGTATGAGGATATGTAATTGAAGACAATCCTAGTTCCCAATTACCATTTAAATTCACAACGTGAGGTAATTTTACACGATAACCTGAAACTCTATTAATTTGAAATACAGGCAGAGATGCATTACCATGTAATGTCAAATAAAAGTGTTTGTTGTGCTTAATGAGAAGTGCTTAAATGCTTAATGAGAAGTGCTGCCATGTTTGTTATGCTTAATGAGAAGTGCTTAAAGAAAAGAAAGAATGTGGTAGTTGTTAAACTTGGTGGAGTGAAGTATTTTATAGTTTTTGAATACACTTATATAGATTTAGACCTAAAAGAATTTCAGTTAGGGCGCATGAAGAGAAATATTCTGCACAAATTAGACGAAACTTTCGCCTTTCTCAAGTCTGACAAGTGAAATGGCATTGTACTTATAAACTATTCTGATTATTTATCTTCTGCCGAATCCCTCTTCTCTAACCCCTATAAGTTTAAGAAATTGCGTCACGACCCGACATTGACCAGACTTCATTCTCTTCAAGACTAACTTCGTAAACTCAACAAACGTGCTGAAATTACTGACGAACAAGTTAAATCTCTTAAACCTGTTACAGCACAATTCGTAGAGCGCATGGTTTACCAAAGACACACAGGAAATATTATACTTTACCAAAATTCAGACCAATAACTGACACTGCTAACACTCCTCACTAGAAAGTTGGCAAATTTTTATCTTCCCAATTATATCCTCTCACACTAAATTATTTTTCCCTTTCTGACTCTTTTGACGCAGTAACTAATATTAATAACATTCCTAAACATCTGTTCGCTGAAGGCTATTAATTTGTTTCATTCGACCTTGAATCCCTTTTTACCAAAAAGTCTACATTAAAAAATCATGTTATATTGCTGCAACAAAACTGCCTTTTCTTTTAATTACACCATTTATACCTAAAAAGACGGCGTTTCTATGGTTTCCTTATTAAGACATGTCCTTGCTAATATAATTTTAACCGAATTTGAAAAATTAATAGCTTCCGATCTCATTGATGATGACACAGTGAAATTCTACAATAGTTGCGTTGATGACACGCTTGTTCTGATCAAACCCTCCAATTTTTCCGCTGTCTCATCGAAATTTAATAGTTTTGATGCCAATCTCACATCCACAGTTGATAAATATCACAATGACATAATTCATTTTCTAGATATAAAAATTTCGGTTGACGGAACTGACATTTACCGAAAAGACACCCACAATGGTCAGTACTCAATTTTTTTAGCTTCGAACCTTTTTATGGAAAAATTGCATGGGTAAAATCTTTTCACCACGGTGCCTTCAAAATTTGTAGCAATAAAACAGCTTTCAACAATCAAATTGAAATAATCAAATCTTACACACCTTGGAACAGTTATACCAACAGCGTTAAAAACTTTTTGTTTAAAAAAGAAAAAAAACCAAATACAATAATTACATTCCCATTGACAACCGCACTTCTTTAGACGATAATCCACCTAAAATCAGGGTTCATATTCCTTATTTTGGCGTGCGTGGCGATTTCCTCTTAAAGTCCTGTTTTAAGAAAATACAAAGACATCTTTCTCAACCGGTCAAATTTGTTACTATTTATGACACTAAAAAACTGCCCTATTTTGTCTCTAACAAGGGAAAACTTCCTTCACTTTCTTGCAGTAATCTTGTATACAAAATAACTTGCCTTGGCTGCAATAAAACCTACATCGGCATGACACAAAGATGCCGGTCTGTACGGCTCAGAGAACATGCAACGAGACTCTCTTCTAGTGAATTTGGCTATCATTTATCTGAGTGCAAAAGCGCTCAATTCCTGGCGACTCTACAAAACCAGTTCTCACAACTCAAAGATCTCCTTCCACCTCCCAGAACTCCCTCTCCTGTAGAAAACCTTGTATTCAAAAACTATAAGATACTTCACACAACCAAATCTAACAACTACCACATTCATACTTTTCTTGAAGCACTTCTCATCAAACATAACAAACATTTTTTCAACACGGGACTTAAGGCTAGCAAAGAATTACAACTCTTCTCTTAAATTGAAATACACTTATTCTATCATTCTGGTTGGCAGTTTCAATTCACCATTATCAAATACTTCACCTCTTCCAAATCTGCCTTTGTAAATACAACACTATTTAATTTGTTATGCTTACTTCCTTTTACTTATTTCATGCGTTCTAAATATATATGTGTATGAATGGTTTTAAATATCATTCTGTCTGAGGATGACTGTAAAACAGGGGTCTCCAAACTAAGGCCCGCGGGCCAGATGCGGCCCGTTGGGCCTCTCAATCCGGCCCGCAGAGCCACTTGAGAAAAAAAAATTATTAAACAAAATAAACTTTGTGCAGAAAATTCACGTTATGACGCAAGCCAACTTGCAAGAGTGGCTTACGTCAATTTTTCAACCAACTTCCTACTTCCGTTTCAAGCACATTGCAAAATTTAAAAAGCTGAAGGATAACGTGGAAATTTTTTGTATTCTTCGGCCCTCAACATGCTGGATGAATGTTCATGTGGCCCTCTGGCTGTAAAGTTTGGAGACCCCTGCTTTAAAATAAAGTCAAAAGTTTATAGTTCACTTCTCCTCTTGTTTTGATTCACATTTTGCAGCCTCAAGATGTCTTGCTTCTTCGGACTTTGTTTTTTATTATATTTTTTATGAAGTGCCTTGTGGTTGAAGTGCCTTGTTGTTTATTGTTTAATGCTGATATTTAAAACAGACATTCACACACTTAGTTTTGGTTCACACATGCTGCTAAGAAATCTTTCATTGATAAGGAGAGAAAATGTCATTACTTTTTGTCAGTTCGAAATGGTTTGGAACAAAAGTTTTTGCCCAATCCAAACATGAAATGACTGTTCTTTTTCCGCATGAATGGACCTCCCTAAAGTCTCGGTCCGTACAAGCGAAAAAACAACTTGACCAGTATCCTCCTGTACGAACCTCTCGCTCAGTCATTAACATATATATCTTTTTAATTTAATTTTGATTTTTTGTACTTGAATAGTTTGACTCAGCGGGTATTTTAAACAATACATCTGATCAGCTGTTGAAGGCATGTGGCATAAAAGGAGGGCAAGTTATACGAATCAAAAATGCATTGGCAACTATTAACAACTTGGACAAGCTTCTACCAGTAAGAAATGCTCCATCCACCATTGAACCATCCACCCAGAATATCGCTTTATCCACTAGTCATTCCTTTGCCATAAATGACAATGTCAGCAATTCTTCAGCGTCAATTGAAGAAGCTCATTTGTCACCAGGCACACCGTCACCTACAACATCCAGTACACCTTGACATACCATAGCATCTGAAATGAGTGATCAACCTCCACCAAGCTTTGTACTTCTGGAAGAAATGAAACTGAACAAGAACTGGATAAAACATTTTAAACTTCCTATTTCTGTATGTTAAATAATATACCTCATAATAGGTCACATTCTAATGTTAAATTTTATCTTTTGCATTTTACAGTTTTCTCCAATGGTGAATGAAGCACTGTAAGCAGGAAAACTTAATGGAAACCTTAGGGATGAGTTTACTAGGGACATTTGTTCTTCTATTAAAGCTCATACAATGTTTCCATCCAGAGAAGAAAAACAAAGAGTGGCGTCCATGATTGTAGAAAAATATACTTTTCTTGTCGATTCACTTGGAGCTGGCACAGTAAGTCATATTCATATTATTTAATGCATAAGATAATCTTTAGAAGAAATCCTATAGCTTTGCTCGCTATCTCTTATAATGTGCAGCATGAACTTTCTTCGTTACAGGGGTCATGGTTGAAACCAATCACTAATCGATTTAAAAACATGCGTAGAAAGAAGACAAATTCAACAACAAGATCTGTTTGTGTGTCTCAAACTACGCAAAAGCAGCCAGAAACAAAGATGTTTCTAAGATGTTTTATATATTTAATTATATATATACATTTAACTTTACTTGTTTCATATATTGATTGTTTATAGTATGTTTTATGTTTTGTATATATTTATATGTGGGAATACATGCATATAAATCATTTATTTTTTTAAATTTATTTATTGCTCAGCATTTTTGTGTTGCGTGTTTAACTGACCTTACATAAAACAATAAGAAAAGGGGTTACAAAATAACGCCGAATTTAACTGTCATTTTGACACCGGACGTTAAGGGCTAAATTAGAACTTTAACAAGTGCTATAATAACACCAAGAATAGGCGCTATTATAGTACCTCGGTGTTAATTTAATACCAGTAAGAAAATAACACCCGAAATGTTGTTATTCTGTACCTTTTAATTTAACACCACTTTTTAGTGTTAAATTAACACCTTAAAATTTACAGTGTAGTGATCTTGATTAAAACACCACATGGGTACATACGAGTGACATAATAATATAAATTGATTAAAAATAAAAAATAGCACAATTTCTTCAATAATACATTAATATTTTCATCCACGTTTGCTTGTATTTTGTCTGGACTCATGGGCAACCATTTCAGGATTTAAATGCTGAAAAGATATTTTAATCGCACATTCATTTGTATGTTTCAGGAAATGTTTTTTAACAAACCAAAGTTTGGCAATGTAATTCTTTACAAGAGTTTGACACCCTAAACAATATGTTTTAATTAACGTCTTCAATTAATCTGAATGCTTTGTGACAGTGCAATTATATTTAAGGGAAATTTCTAAATATGGCAAGCATTAGCATCGTAAATTTATAGTACCTGCTTTTTTAAACGCAACTCTTTTGGAGGAGTTTGTCCGAGTTATTGCATAAGTCACAGTGAAGTATAATAATGCTATAACGCTTGTTTGAATGACGACAGCACTAATTAAAGCTTACGAGCAATTTGCGAACAGTTACGCAGTTTTATGCTGTTTTTACACTATACCTATTTCGCTTGTCACGACATCTTCATTTGCTTTATAAAGTTAACTGTTCGGAGTAAAAGCTTATTAAGCTGATAGATTTATTGTATTTGATCGCGTTTCTGACAATGAACAATATCATTGCCTTTTATAAAAAAGAATATTTAACCTGCTACAATATTAATCTGGTATAGTGTAAGCCAAGCCTTGAAGTTACGTAAAGTTACGCAAAAGGTTTAACTCAATTATTAAGTAGCTAAAATTAATTCAAAATTCATATAATAAACCGAACAATTTCTAATAACTTTACTCAAGAAAACGATGCAGTAATTACTACTCAAAAATATGAATTTTGTCAAGTACACTAATGGTGTATTTGGAAAATGGTTTGAACCCAGGAGAATCGTTACATGTTTGTAGATGTAGATCGTCCAGGTTGATATAGTCCTGAGAATGATTGTTTTTGTTGTTGTTGACGTTACGACAATCATAGCGGGAGTCATTTTCAGAGTCAAACGAAGAGTAAGCGTCAGGTTAGCCGTATTTGTTATATGGTTCTTACGTCACTGTTTTGTATGTACAGGAAATATGTGGGTGTCAATTGTGTATTGTCATTGTGAATTAATATGAAATGGGATGTTTATAGTTGTGATGTGTGATTTAGTTGTTATGTTCTAATTATAATGTGTGGGTGTCAATTGTGTGTTGTCATTGCAACTGTCGAACGTGGTTAGGGATTTTTCTCCTTATGAAAGAAATTTTTTGCTAAATATTTCTGTGATATGTCTTTTTATATATATACTGTCTTTTGGCATTAATGTGTTCTTTTGCCAGTTTTATGATGGAAATATGTTTTTAGCTCTTTTATAAGTAACAGCGGTTCTTTTTGTGATATGTGTTGCTTTTATTGTCAATTATAACACTACTTTGTACCACTTGACATACAAAATACAATAAGTGCTTCATATTGGCAAAAGGTGGATTGATTTTACAAATAAGGATCTCATTTCCATTGATATATAAATAAAATATTTTGTGTTTTTGTAGAAGATTAACGCTTTAATAACAACAATTGGTCCATAATAATGAAAGTTTGTATCAAGTATTTGCTCGTCGCTGTTGGCTGTTTGGGAACGTTGTATACATCCTTTATTCTAAAACTAAACAGGTCTTTTGGTATTATCGATCACGAACATTTACCTTCAAAATTAAACATTTCTCAGTCTCCCAAAAAGAATACAAATCAGGATCATCCTTCAATTTCACTCTACATGAGAATGTCAGGTAAAAGAGATGACCACAGACGTAGATTTTACTGCAATATGTTGAAGACGATTTCCCTTTTCTGGCCAGGATGGCTCGGTAAAATGGTTCTTGTACTTGATAAAGAATCAGAGAAGGATCACACCTTTAGTGAAATACTATTGAATCAAACGAGAGAACATTTTCCCTGTCAAACTGTTGAAATAAAATACGAGCCACTACGAAAAGATCCGTATGCTTTTTAACTTATCCTGGTCAGCTAAATAAACCTGGTTATAATCGTCAGTTGTGGAGCAGCTTTTTCATAGATCTTTACACCAATGACGAGGTGATAGCTTGGTTTGATAGTGATTCGCCATTTATTTTTCCTGTAACCATGTCAACTATAAAGACAAATGGCAAAATAAGAATTCTTTTTTTCAGAATGTGCAATGAAAGTTGGCTGGGGGAGAATCATGGGCAAAAAAACACAAAGTTAGCGATAGGACTGCCACAAGTTGCTGATTTTATGACATACTTTCCTGTGTACATCTACCGTGACACGTTTACACACTGCAGAGACCACATATTAAAAAAGTTTAATGCAAGTAACTTTGAAAAAGCATATCAGCAATTTCACGAAGCAAGCAATGCTCTTTCTCCAGTAAACGTTATCATCAGCTACGCTTGGTTCTTTGAGAAAGATCGCTACGACTGGAATATAGAAATGTGCAGTGATTCGACTGTTTACAACAACCGTTTACCCGAAGGCCACAAAATTCAGAAAAATGACACAGTTAATGGAAATAAATTATTAGCTCAACCTCAAACAGCCTACCATGGACCGTTGAATGCCCAAGATTACTATGCAAAACTCATTCCAATTTCCTACTGTTTGTCAATAAGTGAAGCTGCCAAGAGTGAAGACATGTGTATAAAATTTTCGGGAATGGATCTTAATCGCTTATTTAATCTATTCAAATCAGATATGCACAGCTCAAACAAAAGGTTAAATATTCCCCATCCATGTACTGGAAATCACACTCAGTATTACTTAAAGATCTTAGAACGTCATATCAAGAATGTTGGTGTTGAAATCAAAGAGAACAAACGAAAAATGACATGGGAAGACGTCACAACAGTTGATTCTATAGCCCGCAAACTAGGTGTAAATTGTCCACCCCAACCAGTTTAATAATCATAGTTACTATATATATGTCTGTAGTAAAATGGGCATATGGCCATTCTTATCGTTGGACGACTTTAGATAATTTTAAATGAAAAATTATATCTCTTTATTAGTTTACTGTAAAAAAGACTACCTCAGACTACCTCAGACTAACTTTTTTAGACTACCTCAAAAATACTCAGTCACGAATTTTTAGTTTTACCTTATCACACACACACACACACACAAACGTTTGGTTTTAGTTTTACATTTTTACTATTGGTGAGGAAAGTGATGGCCTTTTTGATAGTACGATGTGATGATTTGACTAGTGGGTGCAGAATATTAGAAAGATATACTTTGATAGTTCATACGTAGGAGATCCAGAAAGAGATACAATTTTTTCATAGAGGGTTGTTTTCTTTGTGAATTTTTGGTAGTCCATAGAAATTGGCGGTGAAGGAGTCGTTGGGTCGGATTCTTTTTTAGACGGTTTCGTTAAGTTCCTTTTTGTCATTTAGTAGTTTTAATTTCCTGTTGATGCGGTTGGTAGTGGTTTTGTTTTGGTCTGTTTGTAGAGCTTCATACGTGTTGGTGTCTTGTAAGAGGGTCTTGCATGGGTGGAAAAAGAATGCATTGGCTTATGTCATTAATTGTAATAAAGTAAATGCAATTACCGGCACCTTACGAACGACTTATTCACAAAAAAACAAACGATCAACTAAAAACATTACACTTCACACTAATCCACAATGATAATACAACATATCCTGTACACACAATACAATTACGTAAGAACCAGATAACAAATACGGCTAACCTGACGTTTAGTCCTCATTTGACTCCGAAGATGACTACCGCCAAGGTTGTCGAAACGTCAGTCAACAACAACAAAAACAGTCCTTCTCAGGACTATACCAACCTGGACGATCGACATTTACAAACATGTACTGATACTCCCTGCTTCACAGGGGCGGATCTAGAGTATGTCAAATCCGTCGCGCGACTGATGTTTGAAATTCAAAAATTACCTATTCATATTAGTTAAAAATTCATTAATTATTCTTACTGTATTATCGCATTTACTTCGTGATAAAAATCCAGCTTTATTTATTATTGAAAACTAATGACTAATCCAATGAATATCTCGTTGGTAACCAGATCAGTTGAATTTTAATTGACCTGGAATAACCGACTGATAAGCGGGGTGGATTGACTGGTTCGACGGATAAAGATGTCTATCAACGCCAAAAACGCTTCTTATATTGGTCAATGGCCAGATCAGTGGATAGTCTGGAATGGTCTCGACTTATAATAAGGGTGGCCGGACGTATAAGGGAGTCCAATTTCTATCTTACAATTGGTTCATTTGAATTTTTGTTTTATTGTGATTGGTTTGACGGATTTCGACTGATAGCCAACTGAACTAACATAGTCAAGCGTGGTGTCTGGAATGCGAGATAGATCATCACATTGTAATTCACTTTAACGTTGTTTGTAAAATCTGTTTCATTGCATTTATTTGGAAAATCGTTTACAAACTACAATGTTAAATATTGATATGTATGTTGCTGTTCAGACTGCAAGTTCGCAAGAGAATGATAAATCTCTGAATGAGTTAAAATTGCGTTTGAATGAGGAATATTGTGGGGCGACTAAAATGCAGAGAGCGGAATTCTTATCATTGCTTTTGAAAGGCGAAACATCATTGAACAGAGAGTTCTCAGCAGAAATTTACATCCCCAAAATCGTGCGTAAGCAACACGAGGACAAAGGAAATGTATGCATGGCCTTAAGGTATCCAACCATTAATATCAATTTATGCGACTATGAGATGTGGTTTTTGTCTATTGACTGTTGTATGAATTTTAATGTAGCAGATTTCATTCATGTATACTGAAGATCTACGGCTTGGGCTTTTAATTTTATTATAAATATCGGCATAAATTCAGCGAATAGTGAATTTATATCTGAACTTTGAATTATCTTCTACATGTAACTACGTAGCTATGTTAGATATTTCCTGGCCAGTTAGTTAAATTTTTGTTGGATGACTTATAGGAACACGACTTTTTTATCCAATTTGGATCAGAAGTATCTGACAACTGTCTCTACAGTTCAGTGTCATTGCTTTTGGCAGGTGATAACAGTTTATTGCATATTTTGAGCAAGTTAACATCACTTGAGCTGTTTTTAAATGCTACTTTTTAATGCCAACATTCTTTATTTTCCTCAATTGTTGAACAGAATAAAGAATTCAACAACACCTCAAAGAATATTTTACCTTTGACAGTATCTCAAGACTGTCTAGATTCTGGTTTTTTAGGTGTTCATCTTGTCAAAAAGGAGGCCTTTTTGAATTGTCATGACCAAAAGTGGTCATCGTTTCTATGCATTTTATCTCTTTCATCTCTGTTGGAGACAAAAATTTTTACCTACTACCCAGATTGTGGAGAGAGCCGGCCTAAATCAATATTCAACTCTCTCGTTTGTCCAAGAAGAATAGTTAAAGAATCATCAGATGCAATCCATCTTTTGTTTTGTTATAAAGGGGTAGTTAAATCAGATCAATGTTTTCAACCTAATCATTTTGCTCCTCTAGTTTTTTTCCTAGCAAAACTAAAAGGACAATTTATTGTCCAACATACCCAGTGCCTTCAAAAAAAGCAAAAGCAGAAAAAAAGTCTGGGAATATCAGTAAGTTTTTTTCAAAAATGGAAAAACCAGAAATCATTACAAGTGAGGTTTCTTGTACTAGGTTTCTGAACAAACCATTGAAGATTTACAGGTAAAGCCTAACTTTAGTCACAATTTTGATGTACCTACCTACTACGAAAGAGCTAAAGGTCTGAAAATGTCTGATATTTGTTTGCTTATTAAAAATGTTTTTAAACCAGATGAAAATTACACTTTTCCTCCTTTAAGTGAGAACAATAAAAGGTCTTTTAAATATGAATGGCTCAAAGATTTACCTGGCTGTGTTATTCACCAAAGGAAGTTGGTGCTTATTGCTTATCATGTGTTCTTTTTCGACATCATTTCCCCAGTAAATGCTCGAGAATAAGCAAGCTATTTCGTTCACCTTTTCGTTATTGGAGTGATGCTGTAGGTACATTTAGGCGACATGCTGGAAATTGTAAGGGGGAAAAATGGGACTACATGCATTTACTTCTCCAATTTTGAATAATATACGATCTCTAATGTCAGGTGTAGCTCAACCCATTGAAAATATCTTAGATACTAACATAAAACTTGAAATTGAGCAAAGTAGGAAAATTCTTAAACAAATTGTTGATACAGTTCTTTTTTGTGGAAGGCTGGCATTGGATTATGAGGTCATCGTGATGGTGCTCAATTTCACTCAGAGGTCGATTGCTATTCAGTCAATGGCAATGTTGGTAATTTTGTTGAGTCTTAAATTTTTAGAGTTAGAGCTGGTGATCAAACTTTGGAAAATGTGGCAAGAATAAAAGTTATATTTCCAAGACCAGTCAAAACAAAATCATCAATTGTATTGGTCAGGTAATATCAGAAGATATTATAAACGAGATAAAAAAAATAGATATTATTCTATCATTGCATATGAAGCTGCTGATTCTTCTCACAAAGAGCAATTGTCCCTTGTTCTAAGGTTTGTTGACTCTTCAATGAATGTTAAAGAAGAGTTCATGTGTTTCCTGCATTGCAAATGGGGGTTGAGTGGTCAGCAACTTTCAAAGCTTATTTTAGAAACTCTAGAGAAATTTGCTTTACCCATTATGGATTGCAGGGGGCAAGGTTATTATGGTTCAGGGGATGTTTCTGGGGCATATAAATGGTTTAGCAGCCCATATTTTAAGAACTAATCCTAAAGCTCTTTACACTCACTGTTACAGTCATCGACTAAATTTGTCTGTCTGTGACACTCTTTCTAACGTTGAAATTAATAACACGTTATCTGTTGTTTCTCAAGCTGCCAATTTTATCAACATATCACAGACACGCAACATACCCTTTGCTGAGCACGTTAAAAAGTCAGATGCTCAGACCAAAAAGGCAAAACTGGTAAATCTTTGTAAAACCAGATGGGTTGAGCGAGTTGAAAGTCTTGACACGTTTCAACAATTGTTTATTCCTTTAATCGACACTCTTCAGGACATGATAAACAATACAAGTGGCGAGGTGAAGCCTTCCCTTGCTGCTGATGCTTCCCAGTTACTTTCATTAGTTACTCAATTTCATTTTATTGTTGCGCTAGTTATTACTAGAAATATTCTTGATGCTACTCTTCCAGTCAGGCAATTGTTGCAGTGAAAAACTATTGATGTCACGGATGGTTTTCATTTGATAACCACTTTGAAGAATGATGTGGCCAACATGAGGAAAAAGCATTAATTTTTATCATAACACTTGATATGAAGACGCTTTGAAACTTGCTGAAGAGGTGAACGTTCAAGAAACAAAAAAGCGAATTTCTGGAAGACAAACTATGCGATATAATCCCCCAGTCAATCATTCAAAGAGCATTATAAACTAACCATCACTATTCCGTTATTAGACCATCTTCAAACATCTTTGAGCGCTAGGTTTAACTTGGATAGTGTTAATGTGTACTGGGGATTATCTGTCGTTCCCGTCAAAATGATGACTCTGTCGGACAAATGAATTGATTGGAAGGAACAGTTTAAAAGTGTTGCAAAATTCTATCATGATGACTTGCCCAACCCCCTTGGTTTAGATGCTGAATTAAGGCAATGGCGTTTATACTGGGAAACGCACAACGGGCCTTTGCCAGAAAACATCGTCAAAACGCTGAAGCATGTAACATTTCCAGGATTTGAAAATATTAAATTTATTCTTCGCATTTTAGGTACATTACCAATCACCTCATGTGAATGTGAGAGATCAATTTCAGCACTGAGGAATCTAAAAGCCTACCAAAGGAGCACTATGGTAGAGGAACGTTTAAATGGCCTGGCTTTAATGCGAATTCACCCAGAAATTATTCCTGACATAGAAAGTGTGATCAATAAGTTTTCTGAAGGTAATACACGTTTGAAATTTGCTTAGTGTGTTATGGCTACGTTACTGTAGAAATATTACTGACTTTGCAACTGGTTGCTTAATGCGCCGTTGCTGCAGAAATGTAAGACAGCACAACTGGCTGCTTAATGCATCGTTGCTGCAGAAATGTAAGACAGCACAACTGGTTGCTTAATGCGCCGTTGCTGCAGAAATGTAAGACAGCACAACTGGCTGCTTAATGCGCCGTTGCTGCAGAAATGTAAGACAGCGCACAACTGGCTGCTTAATGCGCCGTTGCTGCAGAAATGTAAGTCAGCGCACAACTGGCTGCTTAATGCGCCGTTGCTGCACAAATGTCTTACAGCACAACTGGCTGCTGTAATGCGCTGTTGCTGCTAAATCAAAGACTGTCCATGTCCAGAATCACATTATTGCTTTGCACTAGGCATGCTGAAGAGCCCTGACATTGGGCGAAACGGTCTTAGCGTGTTTGTCCTCAATATTTTGTAAGAAAAAATGAAAAACTGCGATTTAATTCACTTTGAACATTTGTTGTAAAGCTATTCCAAAACGCTGGAAATCGCATTTCTGGGACCCTAGGCTTCAACATTTTCCAGGGGAGGATGCCCTCGGACCCCATACGGCGTTTGCCGGTTTAGGACTGACGTTTGAAAAATCCTAGATCCGCCCCTGCTGGTTCAAACCATTTACTTTGCTCAAATACGTTAACTGCCTCAACTAGGTATTTGTGAATATCGTTATTTTACGATTAAGGGAGGTATTGCGATAAATTTTCAACTATATCCGCCATTTGTTTGTTTTTATAAACATGAAAATTTCTGTGACGTCAATTCCGTGCGTATGTTCTCTCATAGATCATAGCTCTATTCCTTGAGATTTTTGACAAATATGCACCCATTCAAAATAAAAAGATTCGAGGAAAAAATCTTTGATGGATGACAAGGGACATAAAAGAACTGATGAAAAATCAAGATTATTTGAAACACAAGGCAATGAAAACAAATTTAGAAACAGACTGGCTGTGTTACAGGAAAAGCAGGAATAAAGTAAATATTAAACTAAAATATGTAAAAAAAGAGTACTACTCTTCAAAGATTGTTGGTCAAAAACAAAACCCAAAACAGGCCTGGAAAACTATTAATAATTTATTTGGAAAACAAAAGAATGAAACAGTTATAAATGAATTGATTATCAATGACAATACTTTTATAACCTCAGAAAGCATAGCAGAGGGCCTTAATACATATTTTTCTAATATTGGCCCAAAACTTGCTGAAGAAATAGACAACACAAAAACTAATTTTGAAAATTATATAAATACAACTAAATCAGAGTTTGCTGCCTTTCGGCCATTTACTGTCCATAATGTGTACCATCTCATTTGAGGAATTTCGGCAAATAAGGCAACAGGTTGTGATGGAATATCATGTAAAATTTTAAAACTAGCTGCACCTGTCATATCTGAAACATTAACCTATATTTTCAATCAGTGCATAACTTTGCACTGATTGAAAATATAGATGAATGGAAAACAGCAAGAATTATTCCTCTTTACAAAAATGGACACCGTAACTTGCCTGGAAACTATAGACCAATTTCAATTCTTCCAGTCGTCAGTAAAATCATTGAACGTACACTTTACGATCAACTCTACAACTACTTTTCTAAATCTGAAATCCTAAGTGATTGTCAGTTTGGTTTCGAAAAATCACATTCAACAACAACTGCCTTAATTGACTGTACAAATGATTGGTACACAAACATGGATAAAAGGTTGCTCAACCTTGTAGTCCAAATTGATCTAAAAAAAGGCTTTTGATACTGTTGACCACAAAATTTTGTTAATAAAACTTGAGTTGTATGGAATTAAAGGACAAGCCTACAACCTAATTGAATCCTATCTGTCAAAGCGAACTCAAAGATGCCAAATCAAAAATTTTATTTCATCCCAACAACTCCTCTCCTGTGGAGTTCCCCAGGGCTCTATTCTAGGTCCGTTATTTTTCTTAATATATATAAATGACTTACCCTCATGCTTAAAGCAATGTAAACCAAAAATGTTTGCTGATGACACTAGCATAACTGCTTCAAATAATGATATAGTTGAACTGGAAAAGACAGTAAACTCTGACTTGAATAATCTTGAAAAGTGGTTGATAGCAAACAAACTTAGTTTGAATTCAACCAAGACAAAATATTTGATCATAGGCTCGAAACAAATGATCATGAATGTTTTTACTTCTAATTTGCATATTGCAATTGCCAATTACGTTATAAATAGAATTTATGAGTACGAAAGTTTGGGTTTAATAATTGACCAACACTTATCTTGGAGGAGTAACACTGATAAAATTTGCAAAAAAGTAGCAGCCGGTATCTCCGCCCTTAGAAAATTAAAGCAATACACAGACAAACAAACACTTATCTCTATTTATAATGCCCTGGTACATCCTTACTTCACATATTGCTGTGACGTTTGGGGTGTATTGGGGGAAAGTCAGTCCAAAAGACTACAAAAACTTCAAAATAGAGCTGCAAAAATATCATAAGCATGGGCAATGATGTCGATTATTGTAACGCATTACAAGAATTGAAATGGGAACCTCTTGAAATACTTAGAACAAAAGCTAAAGCAAAGCTGATGTTTAAATTATTAAAAAATGCTGACTAAATTCACTTACTAGATTGTTTACCTATAAAAAAGATATCACTGATTACAATCTACGCAATATTACAAGTTGTCTAAATGTTCCTATGCCTAGTACTAACTCCTTGAAGAAAAGCTTTGCGTATGATGGGGCTTCTGTTTGTAATTCAATTCCAGCAGAAGTCAGAATTAGCAAAAGCGTGTCACATTTTCAAATGAAAATTGCTGCTTGCATTTTATGATTTAGTTTAACATGTAACTGATGGAATAAACCAAACTCTGTAAATATTTAAACTTCTCTTCTGTAGATAATTTATTTCTTAGTAAATTTTGTAATTGTTTTTGAACAAAAGCACGCCCCTTGTGGAAATCAACCCCAGTTGACAAGGCCAGCGTGTCAAAATAAAGATTTTCATTCATTTTCATTCATTCATTCATTCAAACACAAATCAATTTTTTTCGTTTTTAATGAGCACATGAGTATTTTGTTGGTAAATTGTCACCCTCCTACAACAATTGTCATCTTCCTTCTAGCCTAAGAGAGGTGCGCACAAACTGTTTAACATCCTAAACAGCTCATCTTTTACATCGTGTTTTTTGTGAGTAGAAATGATCTGTCAATTTATATTTTGTTATGCACTTGTTCTTGGGATTCATACTCATGCAAAAGATTGTAAAAGATTTAAGTTACTTGTCGTTTCTACTTTTCTATTACTGCTCACATATGTATTGTGTTTAGGACTCTTTTTCCGGTTTACATTTCTAGACTGTCAATATGACAGATGCGTTGAAATATTTTATCGCGTTTGTTTAGGATTATTCGAGAAATCATAAACAGCAGAATGCAAGAATTGCAGAGCAATGATGCAGAGGATCGAAGTGGCAAATGAAAGTGAACGTCGGACGATTGAAATAAGTCATTAGTGAGTGAGCCGACACTCATTGTGCGTCAGTGGTGGCTTGTGCTGGAAGTCGACCATTGTGTTTCGTAAACATGTGCTCACGCCCCAGAACTACGGAAAATTTTGTTACAATCTAAGAAATTATTGTCTATTTAGCATCATCCTACCGCCAACAATCGCAATGCTCGTAAATAAGTTTAGGTGCACTCCTTGTGAAATGAGAACTACATATTTATCATTCAATCATGATGCAATTTTTTCTGAGTTAAATCTTGCCTTCTCAAAATGATTGATTAAATTACGAATGAACATATCATCTTTTTGACGAACTTTTTCATACAGTTACAGTCAGTTGATATTTTGAGTTTATAATAATTACTCCGCCCTCCCGCCCCCTATGTGCTTAAAAGTTGAATAAACAGCAAGATTGCCTTATAAGCTACAACTCAAAACGAATAACTTCTAAGTAAAATCCTTTCTTATCCCATCTCTCTGCGAAGTTATACAGATTGGGACTTGTGGAGTATAATTTCGCTAGAAGTGAAAGAATTTTTCTTCTCATTATTTGTTCATTTTTTGAGTATCTAGGTTATGGCATGTCAGCGTTTTAGGTTGTAGCTTGTTGCTATGAAGATTACTCATTACTTTCAGTATTATATAGTTTTCCTTCATTGAGTCTTCTCTTAATGATAGTTATACATGTAAAATGAAATGTATAAAATCGCGTCCATGTCTTTGACACAAAGTATGGAAAAGCCAAATGGAAAATAATTTTTGCAAAGTACGTTGGAGGTCATAGACCTCTTAGCCCACGCAGAATATGTGAATTAATGTAGGTTTTTGAAAACAGTAGCCCAAGTCATGACAGGTATGCATTTCAATGTCAGTTTCCGTATACCGACTCCTCTCATAATGATAGTTACACATATTATAGAACATAAAAACACAAAACAATAAACACTCCGTGTAAAGTAAACATTATTTAACTGACGCCTTATGCTTTTTTTCTAACATAGCATAAATAGCTTATAGTCTTGGAATCCTTTTTAATCTAGAAAAAATTGAGTGGGTTTCCCGCCAAGGTCATCAGAACGTAACTAGAACGTTAATTGGGGTTGTGGGGGGTGCATATTCATATATTCCGTTGTGCCCTACTGGTTGCTCTTTAAAGTGTATTGAATTTTAGAAAGAAATCAATAGGCACAACTGAATATATAGACATCCCCCCCCCCCACCACCCCCCAATTAACGTTCTAGTTACGCCTCTGAAGGTCATACAGTAATGTCTGGTTGAAAACATCTGGTCACCATCTTAGGCCTAGTTCAAACATCGAACTTTACATGAACTGAACGCTTCTAAAACAAAAGATAATGAGGAAACTCATCTCATTTTCTTTTGTCTTTAATGCGTTCGGTGCATGTAAAGTTCAACGTTTGAAACAGGCCTAACTTAGATTCCAACCTCACCTGCCTTCCCACTGAATAAGTGGGCATGTATCGGAAAATGAAAATTAAATTGGTCCATATTTTTCTAAAACACAGAGGACGTGACATTTGCATACTGTTCAAAGCTGACGCGACCTAAATGTTGAAGGCTGATATCTTAACTGTAAAAACGTAATTTAACGTTTTGTTGCGAAGGACTTTCGGTATCGACATCAAGGGACAAATTTGGTTCTATTCTATCAAAAAGATAACTTTCCTAATATATATTTTCTTTAACGTACTTCGAGGATAGATAATTTGTGTAAAGTCCTGGAATGATTGAAACTATGTCGTTTGCTTCTAAGATGTAAACACTACTTCCGCTATTATTCATTATCGGTTAAAGCTTTACTAAAATGAAACGATGAAATTCATTGTCTTATAATTATGACCATATTACAGGTAAGATAAAGACGTGATAAGACAACGTTTAAACAAACCTTGTTCCAGACATAGATTTTTTCAGTTGTGTTCGCCAATATCTGTTAAATATGGCATTGGCGTCCTCGTTTTTAGGTAAATACGTACGTAATTATGCTACAAATTACAATCAAAGCTATGAAGGCCATACAACATTTGCGTAGGAAAACATAAATACAGAGTAAGTTTTGTAGTGATGGGCGATACCGATTACTTGGTATCGATATCGCCCCATACCGAGCCTAATCCGGAAGTAGTCGATACTGCGTGGTACCGAAAAAGGACTTCGATTACTTTTAAAATTTTATTATTATGTAAGTTTGTCTTCCTTTTCATTATTGGTTTTGACAAACATTTTTTTCTGTTTTATTATTTTCATATTTTATTCACTTTTACTAATCAATACACTTTGAGATCTCACCTTAAGAATAATTACATGTAACCAATTTTTTTAATTCGAATTTATACATCTTCTGATATAGTTTGTAATTTAAGACAAGGAAAATAAAAATTTTGTCGTATTGTTGAAGTATATAAGGCCACACTTTAGCAATTCCGCTATCAGATCTTTATCAATTGACTCAGACGTTCATTTTCGAAATTGGAGAAAGTAATTGCTTTAGTAATTGATACCTCGATACTTTTAAGAAAAAGTAATCGGTATCGTATTGAATCGATACTAGCGGTATTGCCATCACTAATATATTGAGTGTATATAACTGTCGCGGATAAAATGTTGCGGGTAGAAAAAACACTTTTTGCACGGAAAAGTTTGAAAGAAGTCAATGTTAAATTGTCAGGAATTTTTTATTTCTATTTATGCCCACTTGAATGTGCTCTATGAATCAACGTTCTCTGCTGTCAACATTAAAATATGTCACCGGTGCTTTGGATATTTAGGATTTGTCTTTGTTATACCTTTCCAAATATACATGTGTTGGATTTAAACTTCAAAGTACTTGCTGTAATCGTGCATACAGTTGTGCATTTACCAACCGTCAACAAGTCAAGGAATTACTCGTGTACAACTAGACATGTTGCTAATATGACACTCAGACGATACTGAATAGCATTGCTTAATGAAAAAATTCGCATGCATTGGAAATTGAATTACTTATAGTTATAAGGGAAACGTGACTTTCCAACAGTCAGAAAGTGTAAGTTATACTCATGATATACACAATGTACCTAGTATGCAAATTCTATAATTAGAAACTGCAAGGTTTACGGACATTATTAACAGCTCCGTACATCCACTTCAAGTTATAAGCTAAATTCGTTTAGGATCATATTTCATAAGCTATGGATAGAAAGGCGGCTTCCACTTTTCCTTGCCCACGACTGGCAAGTTTCCTTTACTTAGCAATATATATTATTTTCCGCCGACTGAGGAACAAAAAAGGCGGAAAATGTTTTCTCACACAGCTGTTGTTGCATCCGCACAGCTTGACTAGAATATTTGCTACGCAATTTATCGAATTTTTCTCGCAATTCTTCATCGTTTTCGTGTTGGTTCTTTGGGTGTACGATATAAAAAAAATCTAAGCGCTCGTGAGCAAAGTCCTCCATGATGTTAACTCGACTCGAACCGTTTAACAAAAGCCCTGGTGCTTGAGGGAAGGGCTCTCAGTGCTAGCAATCGGCATGAAAGCCTTTCTTCCCCACGCAGTCTCGAGCGGAGTTATTGTAGCAGCCGTATTAATGAGAATCATAACGATAATACAAACCGACGTTCTCGGGAAGCAAGGTGAACCAACGTGAGTGGCAGTTCACCACTGTGCTGTCCAGGAGTCGTGATCAAAGTGAACCACGTACATCTCATTCAGAAGTCAGCTCTGGAGGTTCTTGTATGGAGCCCGCAGCCCCACCAGCGTGGGCTATTGAAATACTCAGAAACCAAAAGGAGAATGGCAATGAAATGAAGCAGTTGAAATCTGAGTTGGCCGCAGCGAAGTCTAAAGCAACACTTGTGTCAACAATTACAATGGCCAAGGCCACCGAGACTGTTTTTCGCTTCGAAGGCAATAAAAAGTAGTACGAGCTGAACAAAAATGTGCTTGGACATGTGGATCGGGCGTTTGCTAGCACTGACCTATGAAAAATATTTGCGGAAATGAATGAAGGTAAGAAATTACTTGCTGAGCGTAATAAACACATTCTGCTCGCTGAGAAACATGGCTGGGATACAGTTAACTGTTAATAAGCCGAGCCCCTGACCAGTGATTCAGAGGATGAAAAGCCTATCAAAAATGCCATAAAGAAGAGCAAGCAGCTTAAAAAATAAAAAGAGGGCCAAATCACTTTAAGTAAAAGGAAAAAATCCGTTCCGTGCTTTTGAGAGAGAGAGGCAGACTTCAAGCAGCAATAAAAATATATCGGGTCAAATTTCACGCGCGGGAAAAATTTTCAGTAAAAGAATACGTGATAGTCGCATGACGTGTTTTCGTTGCCTTAAACCTGGACGTATCGCAAGGGAATGTCGCTTATCCAATTCAAGATTCGTTATTGCCAATTCCAACCCAATCAACTAAAATGCCATCGCTAACTAATCACATATTTTTTAACAAACCTAACCACCTCTGATGTAGTCAAAGGGCGTCTGCGGAAAAGTCTTAAATTTTGGTGAAACATTGAAGCTAGTCGCTGGATCTTAGAGATTATATCGTGCAGCAAATATGGTCGGCATCGCCTAAGATCGAAGTGCTTATACTTACTCGGACGCAAGCAATTTAGCTTGGGGTGAATATGCCATTCAACTCGGTGACCTTAAACCAGTGGGTAGCTGGTGGAAGGAAGATAGTATGAAGATAATATCTTACATAGACTGTAAGATACACGTTCTCTTTTGTCATTAGAAATACTCTATGTGCCAAAAAAATGAGTCAAGTCCCAATATTGGAAAAATTGTGGGAAAAATGTGTCTTTTAAAATATATAGTTATAGTAGCCACTTGAAAATGCTCAGTGAGACCTGAAATTGTCTCCCACAATTGTTTGCAAGATATTTCACAATATCTAAGCGCATGGGCAGTACATTGGGAAATGGCTAAAGATTTAAGTGAAGGAGTTAGAGGACAAATTGTTGATCTGATTAACGAAGGTTACTCACAACGAAATGTTGCTGCAAAGCTGGGAGTGTCCAAAGGAGCTGTGCAGTGAACCGTGGAAAGATTTAAAAAGAGGCAATGTTATTCCAGATTATCAAAACCTGGGAGACCACGTATAACAACAAAAAAAAGAAGATCAGTTCATAAAGCTAAGTTCTTTGCGCAACAGACGAGTAAATGCTAGCAACATTCAATCGTCAATTAACGCCATCCGAGAGAAAGCAATCAGCAAAACAACAGTAAGAAGGAGATTGGCTGCAAGTGGTCTGAACCGAAGAGTTGCAGCTTCCAAGCCGTTGCTTCGCCCGATAAATAAGCGGAAGAGATTCTTATTGGCCAAAAAATACAAGCATTATAGCGTAGACAATTGGAAAAAAGTACTTTTTACTGATGAATCAAAGTTTGAAATACATGGAAATAATCGCCGTGTTTTATGGGAGACGAAGATGTGGTAAAAAATTGTCAAGTCAGTGCCTCAAGTCCACCGTGAAGCATGGGGGTGGAAACATTCTAGTCTGGTGCTGTTTCAGCTTTAATGGTGTTGGGAGTCTTTACAGAATAAAAGGCAATCTTGACAAAAAGCAATACCATTCTATTCTCCAAAGGCATGCTGTACCATCTGGCAAATGTTTATGCGGGAGAGGATTTACCTTACTTCAGGATAACGATCCGAAACACAGCTCCAACTTGTGCACAAATTATTTGAGGAACAAAGAAAATCAAGGTGAATTGAAGCTGATGGCGTTTCCGCCTCAATCGCCCGATGTTAATCCAATTGAACACTTATGGGATGAGTTAAAAAGAAAAAAATTGAAACATGACGTAACAAGCCAGGACAGGCTGTGGAATGTAATCGCTACATGTTGGCATAATATTGAACCACATACACTTCAAAATCTTGTTAAATCTATGCCAAAAAGAGTTGAAGCCATTTTGAAAGCTAAGGGAGAACATACCATGTACTGACATTCCTTTTTCGAGAACTTAAAACGTAACATTGTCGTGACAGAGTGGTGATATGGTTCAAAACTAAAAATATGCATTTGATATTTAGTGGCCTCATTTCTTTGGCACCTAGCGTACCTCATAAGCGTTGCGTAAAATCCTGATTCATTGACAATGTGTGTTTGTTTTATGTATTAGCTTTTCATTCCAAGCATCACTAACCATTCAAGATTTATTTGGATACAACTCTTTTAATTGTAATGAGCACTTAGTTGATAGAGAAAAGCAAATTTATAATCGTGAGTGCAAGTTTTGCATATAATTTATGAACAGAGTTTTAAAATTTTAATTGTAAGAGAATTTTAACAGCTTTCAAAATTAATAATAATTCCTCTTATTGACAACGCATCGTTTTGTATATTTGGATAGGTATAACAAACACAAATCTTAAGTATCCAAAACACCGTTGACATAATTTAATGTTGACAGCAGAGAACGTTAATTCATAGAGCACATTTAAGTAAGCATACATAGAAATAAGAATTCCTGAGAATTTAACACCGACTCTTTTCAAACTTTTCCATGCAAAAATAGTGTTTTTTATACGCGCGACGTCACCCGCGATATTTTACACTCGACACGTGACTTTACCCGCGACCCGCGGCAGTTAGATGCACTCTTACAGGATGCGTTCAAAAACTACAATCGTATTATTTGCCTGACGGCCATTGACAATTACTATACCATTGCCTGCACATTATCAAATACATTTTAAATTCCTTACGTTGAGTAAATAACAATAATATGGCGCATTGAACCTTTGCAGAATGAATAATAATAATATTTGTTGAAACATAAGTTGAAATTAATTTAATTAACTTTGCAGAGCTTAACTCTAGGATTTATTCCCAGCGTATTGCATGTAGAAATGAATTAGGTTGATTTTGCCCTTGTGGAACATGAATTTTTTACCAATTCATCAGCATTAGCTATGGAAGAGAAAATCATCTGTACGGTGGCTCACAAGGGACACTGCAAAAAAGAATAAGAATTATACAAAATAAGATATTAATACACACACAAAATATATTACACACACACAAAAGTATTACACACACACACAAACTAAAAATATACACACAAAATAAAAATACACCCACAAAATATGATCGCAAGCGCTTGCAGTGTTTGCTTACTCTGAATTGATCGTGTATGTTTTCAAAAGTCCAATGGTTCCAACTTTCAGAGTCCATAACAAATTTCACTTATTTCACTCTGATCAATTATTTTCAAAGTTGCTTACGATATTGTTCTCCATATTCTGGTTAAAATTTAGGCTAATGAGTTGTCCTGATTCGCTGGTTCCGTCTCAGTCTCGGAATCAAACCCGTACTGTGATGATTGTTTATCAGAACAAAGAATAACCTGTTATCAGCATGTTTATCAATACACGCTTATTAACAGGTTATTTCAATCATGGTTATCCGTATGGGATAATCGTTAGACTTTTGAAAACCTCTGATATTCTGATGTTTATACGGAAACGCATTTGTGATAAAAAGAAGCTTCGTCAAGTAATTCTGCACCACAGTTGGCACTAAACATAATTATGCCTGGAGCGTGCGGCGCAATTAACGCTAGGTATTTTTCTTATTTTTTTTCGCTTCACTATCGCAAGAGCTTGCTTTTGCAGTTAAAAATGTTAAATACGACGACAAGTCGACCACATGTAAAATCACAATTACAAATATCTGATTACAATCTAATAATAAACTAATAGTAGTCAGACTATTCGACACTTCAAGCGCCCGCGATCATATTTTGTAAGTGTATTTTTATTTTGTGAATTTGTGTGTGTATTCTTTTTTGTATGTGTCTTTTTTTTGCATATGTATTTTTATTTTGTATGTGTGTAATGTATTTTGTGTATGTATTACTACCCTTATTCTGTATAATTATTATTTTTGTGTGGTCTCCCTTGTGAGCCACCATACATCTGCAACGAAAAATGCAGAAACTTAAAAACACCTCATAAGAAAATGAATAGCTTTATCGCAATTTAAATGAAAATATTTTGTTGCAAAGTACTTGGGAGATCGTAAGCCTCTTAGCCCACGCAGATTATGGGGTATTAATTATCATGCAGATACTTGTATGCACACTTACTGTTTTTTGGGACAATTCATTATTGTGATAAATGTGTATAGTTTAAAGGGTGCTTAACAATATTCCACATGTTGGACATCTTGGATTTACTTGAGGGATGATTCCAACAACATTTTTCGTCCCGCTTTTATGCAAATTAGTTGGCCATGTTTAGTTTTTATTTCATGACAAGAAGTGAGCCCACAATGAATTTTGACCAGCGTCTGTTAGAAAATGTCATGTAGTTAAGTACGCAATGATCAGATAGCAAGAAGGGACGTCGCAAAGATCTTCAATTTGGGGGGACTGCAGAAAACATTTACCTGAAGATTTTTCCAAATTTACCTGAAATTTCACTGTTTCCTGACATGTATTTCGCCGAAATTAAGAAACAAGACTTCAAAATTCCAATTTTAAAAAATAAGTGATTAATTTTAAAATATTTTATTCCATCATAAATTTTAGTTTGCATAATCAAAAAATATGCAGCCATATATGCCACTCAATAATTTAACAAGTAACATTTCTCTCCTAACAATGGTAATAATGATGACGGCCTTAACAACGATAGGCGCACAAGAACGTTGATTTTTCAGAGGGTAGTGGCTAACTTGCCCAAATTTCAAACTGATCTCAAAAGCAATTGTAGTAATTTTTAATTCCATGCAGATTTTGTATTATCAATTGGTCGTTATACACAATATAAATCCTAACATTGTTTTTATATGCACATGAAAAACTTGGACAAGATTTGAGCTCGCACCTTCGGGATACTAGTCCGCCCCTCTACCTGATGAGCTACTAAGCCCACAGGGATTGAGGACGAGTCAAATCTCTTTTAAACTGCGTATGGACGAGAGATTCTCGCCCCAATAGCAGTTACAGGATGGAACAACCACGATCACAGAGAACAAACCAAAACCACCAGTTAGATCTGCTGAAATGTCTAAAAAAACTCCGAGTAAACCAATCCCATTACTTAGATCTTCTAAAGAATTTTTGTCACCGGAACAAAAAGCTTCAGCTAATGAAATAAGAAAAGTTTCATTGGAAAGTTTAAACAATCAACCACTGAGAAGTGACGAACAACCTCTTACATAACAAGACAGGCAGAAGAAAATATTTTGTTTGAAAGATTTTATTCCTGTGGATGCCACGAAGCAAAAGGATGTGCAATCTTTACCTGTAACTATAGGAGCAGTAAGAGCAGTTTCTTTGTAAAATATTACCCAAACATTGCCTGGCGCGGGTAAAAGTTATGCAGCGAAGAAATCAATCTCCAATTTTTACAGAGAAACACCATATGAGTATGCCTCTTTTTAAATGTCTGGAAAATATGATCGTCAAATTGATGAGCTATAGACAAAGCTATTGTATTTTATCAAATATTCCACGTAACTACATTACACCTTATGTTCACACAAACTCTCTTAATGAAAACGATCAAAACAACACAATTGCAAAAATACCCTTTTTGGATACTGTGCAATTATCAATTTTAGCTTATAACAAGAAAAAATAGAACTAAGCAATTCAGTTAGTTATGTCTGCTTAAAAGCTATTATTATTAGAGCGAAAGGCTTCAGTTGCTGCAAAAAGAGAACAATCATTCGATAATTTGAAAGATAAACCACTGAGATACAGCAATCCACGCTTTACGTTGCAAGAGAGGCGGAAAAATTATTTAGATTTAACGGGTATGCTCCTTTGGATAACGACAAAGAGCTAAAAGTTGTACAGTGTCCAATCCCCGTGCAATTACTCGCCTTTCGAAATCAGAAGACAACATTGTTGTAACCCCAGTGGAAGAAAACTACAAGTAAACTCCATTTCCAAAATGCAGAGAAAAGACGCCGATTCAATCTGGAAATCGTTTCAACGAAAGCATTAGAAAACAAAATACATTATCCAGCAAGCTGCTGCCAGTTATATCCACACACCCCGATTCACATAAAGACATACCTATCGAACCATTCAAATCCATTAGAAGTGATAAATATGAACTACCACCACGAAAAAAGATTACAGCTGTTACAACAATGCCACCAGTAGGTCTTTCCTATAAAGTAACGACAGAAATCAAACCAGACAGAAACACTGAATTAATTTAAAGCAAGATGCAAATGCAACATAGGTCATTTTACTCCACTGAGTGCTTGATTTGAAATACCAAGCAATAATATCGCCATTGATAGAGAAATAAGTTTGCAATCGTTTAGCAAGATCTGGATTTCATTGTTGCACTGAATGAGTATAAGTGTTAGTGAGCTTTTTGAATACTTGCATTTTATTACTCAAAGTCATGTCATAAATGTGTGTCAAAATCATGAAAAAGTAAAAAAGTGCCAACTAAGATGCATTTACCGTTAGTCACAGCGTAATATCTATGTTGTGCGCCGAGAAAATAGCGGAGAAATTATACACCAAACTTAGTAAGTTGTAGCCGGATACAAAACAAATTTTCAGTTCTAAATTCTTTGCGAGGGGGTGTATCTCCTCTGGCACAGCTGGTAGGTATAGAAATGTGTGAGAGGGATGGCAGATATATAATGGCTGTCCTTGCAGGAGTGTAATCAATGGGTAGCAGGTTTGTGTTTTGGGGATTCGGAATCACAATGCTGCCCATTGCTTGTTCTTGCATAATTTTTTGAATTGTTTGTAAATTACAACTAAAAGGAGGGAAACTATAAAACCTTAGATTTTTCCATAGAATGGAAAAGCATCAACATGACTTGCTTCCGGGTCTGGTATATATGATCAGTATTTCTTGAATTGTTTGTTTAGTCGTGAGACAAACAAATCAATTTCAGCTTTAAAATCAAACATTTGCAGAGCTTTTTCAATGTGGCGTTTGTTTAACATCCATTCACCTTATCTTAGGCATATATTTCTGGATTCTTTATCTGCAACAATATTTGTCGACCCAGGTAAATGGGCAGTTGTAAGTTTAATCTTATTTAACCTGCAAAATACCTTAATATCTACCACCAAACCATGTAACTTCTCATTGGGGCTGGTACCCATATTGTTTATGGCAAATACCGTTGTGCTGGTGTCAATAATTATTTTGTCATGTTTCCCTGCTAAAGTTGAAACAAAACATTTAAGTGCCAATAAGGCTACTTTCATCTCATGGATATTAATGTGGTCAATAGTCTCCTGTTTGCAGCAGTTTCCCCCCCTCTTAATTGGTGTTCAAGAGCTGCCCCCCAGCCAGTCAAAAAGGACTCAGAACAAAGTACCAAGTCAACGAATCGTGTCAAATATTTTAAAACATCCCTGTAAATCTTCAAGCCACAAACGCAATTCAATCTTAGCTTCCTTATAATAACCACGGAAGCTTGCTAGTTCCCTTATTTTTCGATAATGCTAGGGTTTTATCTTTTTCAAGTTTGTGATAGTAAAGTGGTTCATATTCTACAGCAGAAAATTTGATACCATATGGCCTATTACTTGGGCAACAGATCTTATGTCAATTGCCTCACAGGCCAGCAATGTTGTAATAAGGGACATAAGTTTACCTTTTTTCTCAGTTGTAAATCGTAAAGTCATTGTTTGCTAATTGATTAGAAAACCAAAAAAACTATTTCTTGGGTTGCAATTAATACCGACTTACTACGGTGGATGACAAAACCAAGATTCTCTAAAAATATTAATACTTCAACAACATTATCAATACAGCGGTCATATGTGCGACTCATTAGAAATAAGTCATCAATATAAACTAAAACATTAAATGAAGATATGATCTTCGAACTTTGCTGGACAATTTAAGCAATTGTCTCATGAAACTAAAAAATTCAGGTGACTCAACGGGGTTCATCCTAATTTCCAAAAATTTGTAAACTTTTCATATAAAGGTAATTTATGCAAATTTACTGTTTTCCCCAATGAACCCTCTTCTTGCTCTAGAAAGTTCGCTAAACTGTTCAAACCCGTACTAGCTTCGCTACGGAAGAAAGGGCACATTATTTTAGTTTATGAAAGAATATTTTATGCATTGCGGTGTTTGAAATTAAATGAAGATATGATCTTCGAACTTTGCTGGACAATTTAAGCAATCGTCTCATGAAACTAAAAAATTCAGGTGACTCAACGGGGTTCGAACCCATGACCTCTGCGGTCATGGGCTCGAATCCCGTTGAGTTCGAATCCGTTCGAATCCGTTTAGTTCGAATCCGTTCGAATCCGTTGAGTTCGAATCCGTTCGAATCCGTTGAGTTCGAATCCGTTCGAATCCCGGGACCCGCAGAGGTCATGGGTTCGAATCCCGTTGAGTCACCTGAATTTTTCAGGCTCATGAGACAATTGCTTAAATTGTTCAGCAAAGTGCGAAGATCATATCTTCATTTAATTTCAAACACCGCAATGCATAAAACATTCTTTCATAAACTAAAATAATGTGCCCTTTCTTCCGTAGCGAAGCTAGTACGGGTTTGAACAGTTTAGCGAACTTTCTAGAGCAAGAAGAGGGAAAACAGTAAATTTGCATAAATTACTTTTATATGAAAAGTTTAGAAATTTTTGGAAATTAGGATGGATTGGGAAGCTATAATAATCATCTTTTAAGTCTAATGATGCCATACAATAGTATTTTGAGATGAGCTTTAGAGCAGTATGTATATATTGTCCATTATGAAATGGTAATATTGTACAGATTCATTTAATTTTTTAAGATTTAAAATCAGCCTACTTTTGCCATCTTTCTTTGGCATTGTAAAAATAGGGGAAACAAATTCAACCAAGTCTCTATTGCATGGAAGACAACGTTTTTCGTCAACAGTTCTTTAATAGCTGAATCAATGAGGTTGGCTTCTGCCTTTGGAAGCATATTTGGAAATCATTTGTAAAATGTCTGGATCTGATGCAAGTTTTTTCCATTCCTTTTAAACTTTTGAGATTTCACCTGCCTGGATAGAACTAGTTTTTTTCCAGTCAAGTAAGGCATTAGTATAAATTTAATAAGGACAGGAAATTTATTTACCTGATGTTTTAATTCTTCTATTATTTTGTGTATGATTTTAATTAATTACTAACATCAAGCAGTTTCATTGCTAAACCAACCACTATGCTGACTGGTTTTATAAGCTTTTAAAAGTTGTGGGTGTTCCATACTCTATATGTTATTACACACAATAGTTTTATTAGTAATGAAACTGAATATGCTTATATTTCATTTTGGTGTTCTTCTTTCAACGACATCATTTCATCGTGAAACGTCTTTTCATTGATTAGAAAAGTTTTGTACACCTTTATGTAAAATCTCGGCATATTAGCCATATTTATATGTCGTAAAGATTTGAGCGAGCAATGCATGGAGTAGGTGACAACCACATTCTACAATTTACTTGTGCATGATTACATAGTGAGCATAGAAAGAATACTGTGCACAGTGAGCATTTAATATATACATATCAATGTTTTTATGCATTTTAGATTTTATTATTGCCATGTTGCTACTTTTTGTCGTAGCACGTCTTTCGTTGTCTCCCTTTGCAAGACCCTTTATTATGCCTGACCGCAGATGGAATACTAAAGACTCGGCAAAATCCTGCCATAAAAATTACGCCTGATGTGCACTTTCAGAAAAACTTGACTGTCCTATTCACGAGGGCACTTGCCTATATGTGGACGAAGCGGGGATAACATTGCGGAATGACAATTACTTACGCCTGAAAATTCTTAAGTACTTATGGAAATAGATTATTTGTGTCATATCATTTGTATTAATGTCAGTCACTCGATGCATCACAAGACGCAACACTTGTAGTTTGTCTTAGAGGACTCGACACAATCCACTCTAAAACACAAGCAGGAAACTCCGTGACTCACAAGTCTTCTAATATTATAATATTACATAATTTACATCGCCTAAGACATCGATAATGATGAAGTTTTCATGATAGGGAACTGAAACCAAAATCATAATAAAAATAGACTGCTCACAATGCCCATTATTTTGTACAGCTATTTGACTCTTGAATATTTGTCGGCGTAGTGCTCAAAGTACAAAAGACACAAAAGTGTTTCCGTGACCTTCCTTTGTGCTTCGTTTCGCCACTTGAAATTTACAAAAGCAAAACTACTCTTATCATAAGACAAATTAAAGGATGTGGTGTAGCATTTATAAGTCGACATCGACTTCTTGTCAATTCCAAAATAAGGCTTCCGCAAAAGCACATGGGTCACGCTTATTTATGAACTGTACTAAAAAGTGTCGAGTATCATTTTTGGTGCTTTTTTTTAAATTGCTTTAAATTCAGCGTCAGCAGAAACATTCTTAACTCGTTTTGACAAGCAAGCAACTCTTGTAGGCGAATGCTATAAGGATTACAATGTCATTTGGCCCACGGAACTTCATTTTTTTATTATGTATATCCTCACAAATACGCGTTTCTTTTGCTGTCAGTTCGTAGGACGGATACGATTTGCAGAGAGGCACTGATGATGAGTTTAGGAACATCGAATGCGATTCAAAACAAAGCAGATGCACTATGCAGCAATGCGAAAGGCAAAATGTTAAATGTTCGGACAATTCCTGCCGTGTATGCCCATGTCCTAACCGTTGAACATTTCTCGTTTTTCCTGATATATGGCCGGAACGTGCTCCAAAGACGAAGACCTTGTGAAAGCATTTGGTAAGAAAAAATATGGTCAAACTGTTTTATTCTATAAATTATCCATGCATGTTATTAAATATATGTCTAGTCAAATGCTATCAAAAGGCGAAATTCGATCACAATTACAAATCCAAGTTTGTCAGTTCGGGAATGTACAAAGCTAGAACAATTTTTGGAAAAAGAGAAAAATTTCACCGGATTTGTAAATAAACAAATGGAATATTCGATTTACATAAATCGACAAGGAATCATAAGATTGTTTATTAACCAACTAAATCAAACTGTAGATTGTTGAATAATTACTATTCGTGTAGCAATGGCTAATTTTCTTGGAAGTTTCATCCCTGTAAAACGGCACTAGCGAACGCACTCTGGAGTAAGATATTTACAGCACTAACCACACAAGTTATAGTCAACTAACCTCAGCCCACACGGTATCACTTTCAATAGCGCCGACAGTCACCATGCCAGTGACAAACCCTTGGAAACGATGAGAATTCAGTTTTGTCGATGCTATGGTCCCTTTCATGATAACAAATGTATTTTTGGCTTCTATAAAAAACATGTACCTTTTCCCTTTCAAAGATCGAGACTTTTTTGGGCCTTGCTGCACCTTTTCCCTTTCAAATATCGAGAGTTTTTTGGCCCTGCCCACACCCTAGAGGTAATATCTATCCGCTTTTCATTATTTTATTTAAATGTCTCGTGATTCCTACTTGCTGTCTGATAAGTGGTTTCAATATGTGGTGAAACATAAACATAAAATTAACAAAAATTAACATAAAATGGATTTCCATTTTGTATATCCAATGTGATGTTTGATGTCGCAATAGTAATGACAGCGTATTTATCAGTTCTCAATGAAGAGATTCCAGGACTTTGTCTCTGGATGAATGTCTGATTGAATCTTTGATTGATGTTTGCTATAATCAAATAATCAAATAAGTAAGAAGTGTAAAATACAATCACATCATCACAAAAAACAGACGTGCTGGGCTGAAAAAGTTACACTGTCTTAATGAGATATTACATGGGGGTATAGATTTCAATTTTCAAGTAAATTATCCTGTTTATAAATAGATATTTGGATAAGTCAAAACTTGGTCCGATCTACTGGTTGTTGGTCCCCGAAATGTCCTTAAACCATTAATAAAACAATTTAATCGTTATGCAGTAATCTGAAGAATAATCTAAACGCAATTGAATTATCTTTCGTTTATTTTGAAATTTTATTACTGTACTTACATTGTATGCACTATATGCATATTTATTGAACGGTGCATGAAATCATTATCATTTGTAAATTTGCATACATTTAAAAATAAATCACCAAAACGCATTGTCTTTACGGTATAGAAAAAAATTAACAAAATGATACGTTGACACTTCAATAGACTTTCATATTTTTGATTATTCTGATTATTTCTGACGTATCGATTTTGTTTTCAGGAATAGTTAAAGCAAGTATTAATATAGCTATAGGCTTACTATAGAGAAGAAAGTAAAATTTCTATTCATCACTGTGATTATATGATATCAAGGACTCGAGGACGCAAAGCATGTTGAAAATACGTTGTTTTAAGTTGGAGTGTACATAAGAATAGCATATAAAGAAATGGAAAAGATGTACGTAAATTGGTGTTTTCCGCCGACACGTGTCATGTATGAGGTTTTGAAAATTGTAGTCTGACAATTTTTCTATACTTCCCTTAGCCAGAGGTCTAACGTAAACGTTAATTGGTTGGGGGGGGGTGCATATTCACATATTCCGTTGTTCCCTTCTGATTTCTTTTGAAAGTGAATTGAATTTCAAAAGAAATCAGTAGGGCACAACTGAATATATGAATACAACCACCCCCCTAATTAACGTTCTAGTTACGTCTCTGCCCTTAGCGTAATATAACCTTTATATAGTAATGACATGATCGAGAACTCTGAAAAATTCTTTGTAGTTTACATAAAAATTTATGGCGTAATGGCTACGTGCAGTAAGGGATCTTGGCAAAAGTTCCTCACGTAAATCAATAAGTATTGTTGCGTTATGTTGAGTCCATGTATAAGTAATGTTTTTGACAGTAATAACGCGTATAATTTATGACGTATCATTACAAACTAAAGTTGCATATACTTCATCCGACCACATGGGATAACGGCGGAGCTCTTTAAGTTATTATTTATTAAAATTTTATTTGTTCCTTTTAGGATGCTATCATTTTGAAAAGCTAGTCGCGCATCTGAATAGAGCGTTATGCGAGAAGAGCTGTTTTCGTTTTTATTTCCCTGAATTGACAGGCGAAAATGCTTGTTATCTGAATTGGTCAGAGTCAAAAGTAATGTTCCAGAATGATCAAGAATGCACTCTATTTCGAGCTATCTAAACGAAACGCAGAACTCTATTACAAGCATCCCTTATGGAAATTCTATGAATAAACTAAAGGTAAGATTTTTGAAGTTGTAATTGTGCCTATAGAAATCTAACAATGCAAACAATGTCCGATAAATCTCAAATTTCACATTTAAATCATATTTTCTTCGTTTAGACAAAAAAATAATGCAAGAAAAGTGCAATAAGCAAATTCTGTATAAACACAAATGTAATTGAGTTAGAAAAGATAATTATTTACCATCGTCTGAATTGCACTCCAAATCATAAATTCCATTGCAAGAATGAAGTGGACTCATTAACTATGGGGCATTGTTTGATCTTTCGACCGATTTCTATAATCAAGTTCTTGGAGAATAGTAAATGCTTTTAATATAATTCTCCTCGAAAGCAAGTCTTATGTTTGTGATAATTATTGTGTCCTGTTAAAGGAGAAGTAAGAGGTTTCTATGTTATTTTCTTTTTAATATTTTTTGAACGTTAATTGCGTTAAATACAATGTTTCATCACCCATTGGCTACATTTGGGTCAATAAGATTCCTGAGCTCTGATGCATGTGAACAGTTTTTTGACATGCACATCGCTATATATATTTACTGTATAGTATAAAGATATGTTTTCATATTGTGCATACTATTAAGCGATTTGTAACTATGATGTTGCGTACAAATTAGCATATTTTTCTCGTTTGACATCGATAGTCATTTTTAAAAAGTACATTGTCAAAATTAAAAGCACCTTACTCCTTACAATCGATTAATAAAAATTAAAAGATGATTTTTTGATACACCGAGGCTAAATAACGTAACATATTAAAGAAATTTTTATCATTGATACCCTTAGGTTAAATAATTGTAAAAATAACTTTTTTTGAAAAGCATTGTTTAATAATTTAATTTGAATATTTTTGATGGCATAAAAAGTGAGTACTTTCAAAAAATCTAGTAGGAATCCATAGATTTTATGATTGATGCACGATTATACTTAGAAAATTAATGAAGACGTCATAATATAATTTAGGAATAATTATACTTAAAACCTAAAAAGTTTAGGTCATGGTTGCTACATAAATGCTAATCAGCATTAAATTTTCTTTAAATGGCATGCAACTCAACCTAGCATTATAAGCTTCAATATTCTGTACAAAAAGTGACGATGTCATCGATATCTATCACATAACGAAATGAGATGGCCATGTGTCTTTCAAAACCTTAAATTAATAAAAGATGGGTAACATATGTAGCAAGCTTCGAGATTAAAAAATAATAATTACTGTAGTTCTTGGTCACAACACTATTAAATATATACTATGTAGTAAAAATATTTGTGCGGACGAAAGAAATTCAAATAATATGGCACAAAACTTATTGTTCTTACATATTATGAGATATTGCATTTAATCCTGTTTAAAGGACGAAAGAACATGGGCAGCTAATAACAGTATGAACAGAAACAAGGTGAC
The DNA here is from genome assembly GCF_021976095.1 of Xenia sp. Carnegie-2017. NCBI lineage: Eukaryota > Metazoa > Cnidaria > Anthozoa > Malacalcyonacea > Xeniidae > Xenia > Xenia sp. Carnegie-2017. The sequence goes on from NW_025813526.1 coordinate 11,374,922, forward strand.
AGCCATAGCAGCCTGCTTTTCCGGTGGTATTGGCGTCTTGGTTGTGCTTGTCTGCTTGTTTGTCAAATGGAATAGAAATAGACTGAAGTAAGTTCGATAAATGACAATACATATACTACAATTGAGTAACAATACCGACAATGTATTGCTCTTTTTTCATAGGAAATCTGCTAGCAAACAAGTGAATACAGGTTATTATTGAAATTAACTAAATATGAAATTTCAAAAAGATTAGTTGCACGCTCTTTAGAGGTTACTGTAGTGAAAACATGAAGACACAAGATTCCACATTACAGCTGTTGCTTTCGCAAATCCTAGAAAGCTTCCCAACTCAACTATTTACATCAAAGTTTTAGGCTGCGGCTAAAATATTTTTCTTTTAAATTAAAAATACTTTGGTTCATTGACGCAGCCAGCCGGCATTTTTGGTCCCGCCATGCAAGTTTTTTTTGTGTTCACTCACTGCAAAAACAATAGATGGCTATAGAAATAAACAATGATCTAAAATTTAGATAGCTATACCAAAACTTGCGGACTGGCTACGCTACTTCTTTGGTGTCATACAGAATCTGTAACGATTGAAAATCATTAGACTTTCAACAAAATAGCAACATCTCATCTATGGCTCACAGTGGTGTCACAAAAGCCATAAATAGTGGGGGTATTTTCTCATATGCATGTTTTGTTGTATTAAGGCCCGTTACAAACGTGTAACTTTACATTTGCCAAATGCATTGAAGAAAAAGTAAATTAAAGTTCGACGTTTTAAACGAGCCTAGGTTTTTTGAAATTAGTTGTTTGGTAGGGGTTATAATAGGGATGTATGAGTTCACCCGCCCCAATTATGGAGATTGCAAGCTAGTCCTGGCAAACACAATAGTTTCAATTCGACTTAAAACTTATTGATGTTATCTAGTAAAAGTCCTTTTGATTTCTGAAGTGCAAGCCTCTGCTATATTAATAAATTTTATTTTAGATGCACAAGATGCACAAGAGACCATTGAAGCACCAGAGACTTCGGAAGAAGACATGCTGTGTATGCACCCCAATCCTTTATACAGAGAAAACCATCAACTGATTACAGCTCAAAATGATTCAAGAAAAAAAGCACAAAACGACAAAAAACGAAATGGACTTCATAAAGTAGTATATTCTGATGAAATATGTCCGGTTATGACTGATGATCCCATTTCTACAACGAGCAACACCATCGTGGATAGACCCGTTAAAAGTTTTGAAAAACCACCATCAACCAAATACTATTCGGAGATGGAAGAATCGCTTGAAGAATTGGAGCTAAGCGATTCTATGGATAGAAAACGGCGTATACTCACCAAAGCGCTGTCAAAATCACCTGGTACTCCTCTTCAAACTGCTGACTTCCCCTATGGTCAGGGTATAGACACATCGAAGGCATTTGAACCTTATCATTACGTTACAATTGACCTATCAATGAATTACGACCGTGAAATGGAAGAGGAACTCCAGTTACTCGTGGACAATGCGAGGTGAGCAAAATTTGCTGACGAAGAGTTGCAGGATGGGACAGGGGCGGATCTAGGGGTAGGCACCATAGGCAAGTGCCTATGGTGAAATTACCAAAATATACTTCGACTTAGATTCGATACGAATTTATCGAATTATGAAACTATGAATAGCACTTTATCGCAGTCAAATCATCTGACTTTTGTTTAGAAATGTTGTGCAATTAAATGACGTAATTTTGATATGAATCGTAGTCCAGATGCGTATGATTATCTATAAAGCTCCGTGTCGTTAGGCAAAGCAGCCATTTTGCCTAAGTCAAGAAGGCGATCTAGCCATTTGATTGGTTGTTAGCAATTTGCCTAAACAAGATGAATATGCCTAACTTGACATCGTGTATAGGTATTCTGATTGGGCAATTTTTTGCAACCGTATGCTTTCATTGGTCAATTTTTTTTGCCTAACTTGAGCAATTCCAACCAATCATTGCTGTTGATAAGCATAGTTGAGCTAGGCAAATTAGGCAATTGAAAATTAACATACACTCGTATTGTTTCTGAACAGCCTCTGTGCTCAGTTTACGGTTTTGTGATATTTTATAATGTCTTCATTGTGTTGTGGTAATTTATACGAGACTGCTCAGTCTGCGTTGGCCAAAACGATTTAAAATGCCTTAATGAGCTTTATTCTCGTTTATTGGTCGACGTTCGACCTATGTTTACTAACGAGCAGCTGTTAGATAGAATTTATGACCCCGACCATACTCTGTGTCGAAATTTTGGAGCTGAAATATATGTGCCAAAGCACGCTCATGACGGAAAGACTTGTACTGCAATAAGGTAAATATATTATAATTATATATATCGTATTGTAGTATTTATATATACGTGTAAAATGGTTAAATCTCAATTTCGCTAGGCTATATCTTTGTCTACAGTCAGCAATTCATTCATACAATGCAATCAATCTACCAAACAAAATATTAATTTCTTTTCTTGAATATTTTTTAAGATCTGAAACTTCTGGCAATTGCCTCTACAGTTCAGCTTCCCTAGTTCTGGTAGGTAACAATGCATTGGTCCCTACTTTGCGAATTTTAACATCGCTTGAGCTATTTATTCATGCTGCTTTTTATGTTCAACACCCATGCTTTTTGTCTGTTATAAGTGAGCACAGTGATTACTTTGCCCAAAGCTTAAACAATCTTTTGCCTTTGTCAGTGTCTAAAGAATGTTTAGACACTGGATATACAACAGATGAACTGGTAAAACAGGAGGCTATTTTAAATTGTAATGACCAGAAATGGTCATCTTTTCTTTGTATTTTGGGCCTATCTTCTGTTTTAGGTAGAAAAATTCATACTTTTTATCCTGATTCTGGTGAAAGTAGATATAAATTGTTATTTATTCGTATTGTTCAGCCCCGGTTATTAAGCCAAAGAGGTTTGGATGCTATTAATATTTTGTTTTGTCATGAAGGATCTGTACAACCAGGTGAGACTTTTCAGTCTAATCATTTTGTGCCTCTCATTTTCCATGCCCACAGGTTGAAGCGAAAATTGTCTAATTCCTGTACACAGTCTAATTCTAGCAGCTCAACAACAGAGAAACGAAAATTTGTCAAAATTTTTCCAAATATTGCACGAAAAACAGTTAACATTTCAAATTTTTTTACTTCAACTAATAGGCCTGCTGCCCAACCAACTTTTAAAAGGATGCCCAATGAGAGTTTTTCTTCTGCTGCAGCTCTTGCTCAGACATTAAATAAAGCCAATAGTCTTTTGCTTCACACATCATCCCAGGAACTATTGCCTGGTATTCCAACTTCTGGTGATATGCAACCTGTTGTTTTAACCCATAATTTTGATGTTTCCTTGTATATGGAGAAAGTTAAGGGTATGGATAATTCTGAAAGATGTCATTTGATAAAAAATGTATATAAACCAGATAAAAAGTATCATTTTCCTAAATCTAATGGCAGATCATTTAGGCATGATTGGCTAGACCAGCATGAATGGCTTTGCTATTCACTTTCACAAAATGGTGCGTATTGTCTATCGTGTGTGTTGTTTGGCAATAGATTCCCAGGCAAGGCCAGTAAAGTAAAAAAGTTGTTTACTGAACCTCTTCAAGATTGGAAGAATGCTAAATGCTCTTTCACTCAACATGCTGGAAAAAGTAAAGGGAGGGAAGTCGGTTTGCATGCATCCACATAACCAATTTTTGATGCTTTGCTTTCCCAAATATCAGGTACTCTGCAGCCTATCGAGATGATCATGGATGCTGGTATCAAGAAAGAAATAGAACAGAATAGGGAAATACTATATCCAATTATTGATTCTGTCATTTTTTGTGGACGTCTAGGTTTACCTCTTCGTGGGCATCGTGATGATTCCAAGTATCACCCTACTGTTGGTTGTTATTCATCTGGAGGGGTTGGTAATTTCATTGAAACACTCAATTATGGAGTTAGGAGAGGGGATAAAGTTTTAGAAAATCATTTAAATAATTGTGGTAAGAATAGAAGTTATATTTCTAAAACAAGTCAAAATAAAATCATTAAATGTTGTGGCCAGGTAATCAGTAATCAGATTATTTCTGATATCAAAAAAAGTAAGTTTTTTTCTGTTATTGCTGATGAAGCATCTGATTCTTCACATAAAGAACAAATGTCTCTTGTTTTGCGCTTTGTTGATACCGATATGAATATCAGGGAAGAATTCATTTCATTTCTTTTTTGTAAATGGGGACTAAGTGGTGCTCAACTTGCCAAGCTACTTTTAGAGGCTCTAAAGGAACTGACTTTATCAATAGATGATTGTAGGGGGTAAGGTTATGATGGGGCTGGTTCAGTTGCTGGTTGCACTAATGGTCTAGCAGCTCAAATTTTAAAGCTTAACCCAAAGGCTCTTTATACACGCTGCTATAGTCATAGGTTAAACTTATCCATTTGCGATTCTTTGAGTATACGTGTTGTCAATGATATGTTGAAACATGTTAACAATGCCACTAATTTTATTAAAATTTCCCAAACTCGCAATATTCCCTTTGGAAAACATATACGTAATTCAGAAACAAACTCGAAAAAGACTAGATTAACAGACGTTTGCAAAACTAGATGGGTAGAACGTATCGAAGGTTTAGATACATTCCAAGAGCCTTTTGTACCTGTATACACCACCCTTAACGATATGTCTGAAAATCTAGATGGTGAGTTCAAACCGTCGCTTCAGTCTGATGCCTCATCTTTGTTTCAGCTTATTGACAGGTTTGATTTCGTCATTGCTTTAGTTATCACGAGAAATATTCTTGATTCAACTCTTCCAGTAACACAGTTATTACAGGGTAAGAGTATCGATATAATGGATGGTATTCATTTAATTTCAACTTTGAAAACTGAGGTGGTGAACATGAGGAATTCATCTGATTTTTATCATGACACCTGGTATGACGAAGCGCTTGAACTGGCAGCAAAAGTTGGCATTGAAGAATGGAAACCAAGAACAGTGCGCAAACAAACGACCAGGGAAAATATTCCCCACACAACCATTTTTGAGTATTATAAACGTGCAATTACTCTTCCTCTACTAGATCATTTGCAGTCTTCTTTAGAATCACGATTCGACCTTGAGAGTGTGAATGTCTATAAAGGCCTTAGCATTGTACCGACGAAAATGATGTCCATGACAAGAGATGGGGTGGATTGGAAAGAGCCATTCAAAACTGTGGCTAACTTTTATTATGATGATTTGCCAAATCCTTTGGCCTTAGATGCTGAACCTAGGTTGTGGTACACTTATTGGGAGACCCACTGCGGCCTCCTTCCTGATAACATTGCCCAGACTTCAAAATCTGTTCATTTCGCCGGATTTGAAAACATTAAAATTTTACTACGTATTTTAGGAACGCTCCCCATTACCTCTTGTGAATGTGAACGATCCATTTCTTCCCTTAGGACACTTAAAAACTATCAGCGAAGTACCATGGTTGGGGAACGCTTAAATGGTTTGGCCTTGATGCAAATTCATCAGGAGATTGTACCAGATATTGGTGAGGTTATTAATACTTTTGCTGTTGGAAATACAAGGCTAAAATTTGCAAGAATTTATTCATATCCTAGTTTTTTATTTTGTTGAAATGTCCATATGTTAACCATTTATTGTGCGTTGTACACAATAGTAACGTCAAGAGAATTTGCATCAAACTAATAGCTCGCCCGATAAAGGTTTTTTTCCCTATATACATTCCAATCTTAAAACTGTTGAGTACGTGTATGGTACTCGACCGTTGTGGACATAAATTTACTTTCACAAAAATTGTTAAGCATAAATAGAATAATTTTTCCTTACACCAAATTTTAGTCTTCACAAAGACTCTTTATACAAAGCTTTATTTTGACTATTACATTACATTTACATTCTGCTCATTTGTTGGCAAATGAGAGTGCACATTTTAGGTGGGGGGTAAAGGGTTGGAATTGACTGGGATGGTGTAAGAAACTGAGCAATCTTACATCCATGAAATGTCCCACATAGTCACCCATTTCTAACCAAACTCCTTTTGCTATTTGCTAAAGGTGTGAAAGGCGAGTTTCTGGCGCCTTCAAAACCAGAGTGCTCATTTTAGGTGGGGGTAAAGGGTTGGAATTGACTGGGATGGTGTGAAAAATTGAGCAATATCACATCCATGAAATATCCCATATAGTCACCCATTTCTAACCAAACTCCTTTTTCAAAGGTGTGTAGGCAAACTTCTGGCGCCATAACCAGTCTGCTTAATTCGGCTCTCACAGGGCTGTCCATGCCGGATCACGATTTTTTGTTTTGCGTTAAAGTGTTCCTAGGCATGCTGATGAGCCCTGATATGGGGAGAAACAGTCTTGTGTGCATTCAATATTCTGAATAGTGAAAATCAACGACCTTGTGATATGTAAGTATAGATATACAATGTTTTTATGTATTTATACGATTGAGATCTACAAGATTCTGCATAGCTGAATGATTAGACTGTTTGATTTAAACAATTTATCGAAAGCATAAATAGTGTAGTATGTTTTGCAAAGTATGACGTCATAGGTTTAGCACTGAATGACGTCATAATGTTTTGCCTATGGTATCCAAAATCCTAGATCCGCCCCTGGGATGGGATACCATCCATTTCTAGCAATGGTTACGCCGTACCCCGAGGATGCAATGCCCAGTCAAATGAAGAGAGGAAAGTGGACAACGAGAACTCTAACTTCAATTTTGAAGCCACACAATGGAAAGCACACTATGAAAATCTACAACCAAGCGATCTCGGTTATATTGCTCCTGAAGAAGTCAACGTTCCTTCTCCCAAATACAGATTTCACAACATACTTAATGAAGCAAACGAACATTACGACCAACCTTCACCTCAGAAATATCTGTCAGCAAAATCACGTGATCCTACGACGAAGACTACGTATAGCGATAAACATTATTATGGAAACAACACAAATGAACATATGACAAACGAACATTACGACCAGCCTTCTCCCCAAAACTACCTTTCAACAATATCACGTGATGCTATGATAAAAACTTTGTATACTGAGGGACATTATTATGCCAATGACACATTCATTAGAGTAAACAATTCAAAAAATCTTTCGTTGAAAGAAGGAAAGAAGATAGACGAAGAAAATTACGTTGACATGAATTGCGTATGATCTCCTAAAGGTTCCAAATTTTATCTACGACGAGCGTTAACGACATTTGCAGACAGACTAAGCCCTGGTGGACGTTCTTATTCGACGCTTGCCATATATGCATATTTAAGGGCAAAAACCAACTAAAGATATAAAAGAATGTTTAGAAAACAAAATATTGTTTTTCGTGCAGGAAGTATATATAAACTAAGAGTGGCGTGGTCACCATGTCTATTTTGGTGTTATTTTGTGTTTTATTTTTCAAAACTTATCACTTTTTTAGAAATCGTTTGGCTTTGTTGTACGTGAGTAAACTAAATTGGCATAACAGGAAAAAAAATTCGAGCTAACTACGCCATATTGCGCTTTTCTTTTTTTATCGATTTTTTATTTCATTAAAGCTTCAGTTGATTTTTTAGCATGGGCAGCGGAAAAGGGGGCATAAGGGGGCTGCAGCCTCTCAAAAATTAAAATGGGGGGCTAAGCCCCCCATTCAAAGAGCTATCTTCTTCAATATTTTCCCTGATTTCTGAGATTTGGCATGATTTCTGGAAGAGAAATTAACAAGAATACAAAATTTGATAAAAATTCATTATAAAATATATACTAGAAGTGGATAGTCCATTATGGCCGCTGTTGTCAAATGTTGGCTTCAAAGTTTTCTAAGCACCATAATTAGGTTGCGTTATCCAGTCTTTATATATATCAGTGGGTGCAGTTTAATTCATTTCTACCCATTTCTACCTATGGACAGATAACGCAGCTTTTTGCGTTATCTGTCCATAGGGCCAAAGGTGATACTTTTTGCAATGTATTTGTTTACGAAGTGAAATGTAAATCTTCAAATATGATTTAAAAGTGACGCAAATTGCTTAACAAGAAAGCAAAGTGTATTTAGATGAAAATTATTATAGTAAGACTGAACCTTACTATCCAGACGAAATGAATTTCGTAGAAAACAATGCAACTTTAGTCTCAAATCAAGTTGCATCGGCTATTTTGCAACGCAAATTTCTTCATAATAAAAAAATGAGTATGCTATTTACCGTTTAGATCGGTCTGTACTTAAAAGTATTTTTCCGCACGGAAATCCATCCGGTCAATAACGGAAGTTAAATTATTCACTGATTATAAGGTATAAATAAAATAATTAATCATTAACTAGTGATAAGAGATCAAATGAAAATCTGTAAAAAGTGCAACTTTAGTCATTCCTTGTTTGAGGCAAGATCAGAACAGTTGTATTTTGTGACATTCGGTTGTTTTCACTTTTACCTGATAAAAAATCAAGCGCCACTGTACTTCCAGTTGCAAACTTCTTTTTTGTGTGGGAATGACAAAGTGAAACAAAGCAGTTTTTGCGTCATGTGCACATGTTTTGAGTGCGTGGGAAGTGAATTATTTCAGTGTTTATTTGTCAAAAGCAATAAAACTCTAACGCCTGTTGATTGGAACATTTATTTTATTAAAGTGCAGGAAGTCATGCCATAAGCATGGAAAATTGATATAAGTATCAACTTTCTATGACAAAATAATAATTATAGAAAGAAAATTCTTGACTTTTTGTTCAGAAATATGAAATATTTGATCGCATTAGCTGTTCTTGCGTTGCTGAAGATACACGTACTCATAGGCACGGAAGTTGAAATCGTTCGAGGAAAGTATGACAAATTCACCAACATATTTGGGTGTAAAATATCAAAAGCAGTTTGCTTTAATTCAACCTGTAACTACTGCACATGTACAAAGCATGAAACGTTCGTAATGACGCGGGGTAAAAATGGCGAATGTGTTAAGACGGACCTCTTGTTGTATGCTACAGGTAAGTGATCTCAGACATCGGATATCTCGTAAAATGACCTTCGATATATTTAACTCCTAATACGTCAGATTTGATATTCTTGATAAAAATTCAGTGGAATGGTATACGATCAAACTCTAAGCAGAGCTTAAGCGATTTTTATACATTTTCAACTTGTACACAAGTGATGATATTCTCCGTGTCGGCATTACAACTTTTCCCAAATTTCTTGTTCAAAGGAAGGATGAAAGCCAAAAAAGTATTATCATTGCCGACAGGCTTGCCAGGACAACGTAAAATAATGTGAGATGAGATGTAAAAACACTGATATATTATCAATTTGTGCTATTTCATAATATGTTATATCGACTATGTTTCACGGTTTCAGCAAAGTTCGGCCAACCACGAACTGTATTTGTTGTTTTTTAAGGTCAAAAGGCCATCTTTCCGTTATTACTATTGGTTACCTCTTGGGAACACTTTGTCTTCATAAGTACATTGTGAATTAATTAGTTGTTATGCTTTGACTTTAAAGACGTTTTTCAAAGCATATAATTAAATAAGACTGCACTAGCTTTAAAGGATCTGGCTTTAAACGAAAATAAGATTGTCGAAGCGTTGTTTTTTCGTATAGCATGAACTTTTTTTAAAGTATAAGCGTATATCTGTATAAAGTATTATATAGTATACAGTATTTATTATATCAAAGGTACGTCTGAGACCATCTCGCGTATCTTACAACCAAACAACATACGTGTAGCACATAAACCAATCACAACGCTACGACAAGTACTAACGAGCATCAAGGAGAAAGAACAACCAAACGAACGACAAGGTGCAGTTTACAAAATAAGCTGCTCTGAATGCCACCCTTCCTGACAAAACACAACATTGACTAAGACTGGACAAAATGTAATACAACAGCTCTATATGCAATGGCTTACATTTGAAAGTTGGCAGAGGCCGCGGAACCGGGGGGCATTGGGGGCAAGTGCCCCCCACACACACACTTTTTGCAACAGGGAAAAATGTTCCCTTTTTCATGGTATAGAAATGCCCTTGATTTTGGTGAAATTGGACTGAAGAATTTTTTCTTAGATACAAATAGGGCCCGAGAGTAGAGCAAAGTCTGTCGGCATCATGCGAAATCAGCTATAGCTTCGTTTTTGACCTTGATTACCCAGATGGATCAAAAATCGCGTTTGTCGATTGGGGTTGTCTTCGCAGACGTCCACCCAGTAACTTAATTAACCAATGAGAAGTAGCAATTTATGGTCCACATGAGACTATAAATTCTACGGCAACGCATTGCTCCCGTCGTATTGTCTTTCAGGCCATTGGTCCTACAAAACTGTTGAAAATTCATAATCATAATAATTGAAAATTTTGCTGTTTAAATCACTTCTACTCAAAATCATCATGCCTAGAGCTGCTAGGCGAAAATGAGAAAAGGAAAAAGAGCTGGTAGAAACAGCTAAAAAGATGGGAAAACTGACGAGTTTTTTTGGTAGTGCTCCAGCAGATAACGTTGTTGACCAAAACATCGACTCTAGGTCTAATTTGACACTGCCGTTAGCTACAGAAACTCCATCAACGTGTTTATCTCCTCATTCTCATTCCAAACCAAAATTCGGTGATTCTGACTCTACATCGTCTTCATAGAAAATACTCGCGCCGCCGACCGAACCAGATCACACACCTTCTCAAAACCTAACGTATGCGTCTTTGACAAGTTCCACGACTACCGCCCTATTGGTAGGAGCTATGCAAATTGAGTCAACGGAATGTTTGCTAGGACTCGATTTTAAGCATTTGTGCTGTACAGGCCGACAGCCTTACCATCCTACCCTCGAAGAAATAACATACACGTCTAGAAAGCAAATCAGTACAGGAGGATCGTCGAATGTACGAACTTGTCCGTCTTCTATATTTTTGAAATATACATGGGACACATACTGCTTGACAAAAGGCACCATTGCCTGCTACTTATGTAAAAGGGCGATGCGTCAAGACCTTGAGGGTGTACCTGATTTGTTGGAGTGGATTGACAACGGAAGATATCTCAGTCACGACGTCATAAACGAGTTGATTAATATGATGGGCAATGCAGCCCTGAGATCTATAGTGGCAGACATCCGTAAGGAATCACAATTATTTAGCCTAATTGCAGACTAAGCAACGAGGAACAAGTAACATGTGTTTTGCAATGGATATCTAGAACCGACTTGTCCAACCACGAAGATTTCCTCGGAATGTACGAGCTAGAGAAAACCGATGCTGAAATAATCACCACTTTGCTGAAGGACATATTGTTGTGATGCAGTTCGACGATAGACGACTTTTGATGGCAAACTTATGACGTAGCAGCAAATATGGCTGGAGGCAGAAGTGGGGTTGCTGCCCAAATATCTTCTGAGAATCCTCACGCCCTGTACATTCATTGCGGTAACCACAGTCTTGACTTGGCTTTGGGTAATTGTAAAAAGGAGAGCGGGATTATCAGCGATACGTTGAATAAGCTGGTATTGCGCCAACACGAATGGCGCAATACCAGCTTATTGCCAAAGAGATTGAAGACTGCGGCACGCAAGTTGAGAATCCACATTTGCTGTGTCCAACTCGATGGACAGTAAGAACCAAAGCCATCTCAGCTCTCCTGCACAATTACGAAGCCTTCTACTCTGCATTACTTAGCATTGCCAAAGAATCTTGCAAGTCCTCCGTTCGTGACACAGCATCGGGTATGGCCAGCCTATTGAAGAAGTTTTCCTCGTACTTTGGTTTAACTTTTGCGCAGAATATCTTTAGCGTGTGTGAACAAGGGGCAACTACCTTGCAGAAGCCTTCAATAACTGCACAAAGAACTGTTACTTGCATAAATGCCTTGAAGACAAACTTGCAGCGTCAACGTGACAACTTCTCTTTGTTTTACGACCAGGTAGTTGCTTCAAGCAAGGCTATCAACAGGCTTTTCCTTGTAGGCGATCCAACACAACCAAGACTGAAGAAAGTTCCGTGGCGACTTCAACACGGAGATGGAGAGCAACATCATTTCCAAACTGCGAAGGACGCCCACCTTGTCCAGTATGTTGAAGCAATTGATGCGTGCTTGGCTTCGTTACAGGAGCGCTTCGATCAAAAAACATATTCTGTATTGATGAACATCGAAACCGTGCTCATTAATGCAGCAAACGGGCGTAAGTTTCAGTTGAATGATAAAGTTGAACACCTTTACGACAATGACCTCAACTTTGACCAGCTGAAGGCAGAGTTAAAGCTTCTTGAAAGAATTATCTCGCAGCGACTTCCATAAGTAAAGAAGGTAACATCAATTGACACCATAACATCAATATTCTCAACCGAAGAAAATGACTCATCGCAGATTGTCATGGCAATGTCTAATGTTGTCCGACTCTTGCAGATTTACCTTCTTGCTCCAATGAGCGCAGTCTCTACAAATAGTTTGCAGACTTTGAAACTTAATCATGATTCATGAAACAATGCATATCTGTAATATACTAAAACAGTAAGCTGTAAACTCACATGCCCTTTTCGTCAGTGTGCGGAGATCAAGCAGCAAGTGCGCTGTAAATGACAAAAATGAGCACGCGTGAGATTGAGAAAACAAAATGGCAGACCAAACCTCTGAACATGTGGCGGACGTTATATTAGAGGACCAGCTTCTTGATATTTGGCCTGAATATCCATGTCTTTACGATGTAAGATCGTCGGAATTTAAAAATCGAAACGCAAGAGAATGCAGAAAATCTTGGGCAAACAGGTTGTTTTTTGTTAATAATAAATATCGACTATATAAGTGTTTGTTATATAGTCATTCTCCAATCTTTTAGTTCTTATATTCAGTCCACGCTATTGAGAAGAGATTTATTTGCTGGAAAATATAATTAATAATCGCAATGGAACTCACACGTCAATTTCTTACTTAGTTCATTGGGTCAAGGCTAAAGTAAAAGCATTGAGAAATGCTTACACTAGAGTGTAAGAAACCTCCTCAAGTGGTAGCGCTCGCAAAAATCTTACGAAGCGAGGTAGCTGGCTGCTGGATAAACTGAAGTTCTTCTCTCCATTCGTGGCAACAAGAGTTCCCATTTCAAGTATTGATACTGTAAGTGAAATTCTTGTTTTATTTTAATTTCCCAAACAATGAATATTTAGGATAGCATTATATATATATAATTAAGAGTAAGTGCTACTGCTAGATAATGCTATCCTGCCATGACACATCTCCGCAAATGTTAAAATATGTCGTCAGAATTTCACGTCGCATTTTGGCACTATTAGAAGGATTTCTGTCTGCGTTGAATGAATTCATATTTGTCATGCATGCATCTCTTCTCCATGAGCCAGGTGTGACAAGATGATTGTCATACTCTACATCTGCTGGTGCTGTATAACCTGATTTATTCTTTTCTATCATATCATTATGCAAGTAACAAGCAGCTAGAATTAGATAAGTAACCTTGTCAGGGCACAATCTTATTGTACATAGTTAGAAACACACGCCATCTGCTGGCAAAAATCCCAAAAGTATTTTCTACTATCCGTCTGGCACAAAACAATCTGTAATTAAAGATTCTTTTCTCTTTATTTAAATTCCTGTCACGTAATGGCTTCATCATTGTTTTGCTCAATGGGAAAGCATCATCACCCACAATGTGGTAACGTATTTTTGATGAAACTCCAAGAATATTTTCAACAACAGCTTTTCGCAACCTAGACTCGTTATACACGCCAGCATCTCCTGCACGGCCTTCTGCTCTAACATTAACATAGACAAACTTGTAGTTTGCATCTAATGGCAATGTGTTTCCCATCTAGAGCTCCAATGCAGCCAGGATAGTTCCATTTTTTTTCAAATTGGTCTGCAACAGCCTTCCATTCTTCTGCACAAAGATGGAGTCTATAATTGAAGAAAATAAAAGCAATTACATCATAAATTTGCTTATGTTAAACTAATGGATGTTCATTTATTGAATGCTTCTAGGATGATTCCAATTCACCATCGTGCATAACAATTGCTGATGAAGTTGATGATCAAAGCAATGATGACGATGATGACGGTTTTAATGATCCAGCAACACCAAGCAACACTCTTGAGAATGAGGTTGACTGTCCCATTTCTACTACTAAACAGCCAATACAAATAAAGCCAAATAGAAAAAGGCAGGCTGACCAAGAATACAAGCTCATGACTTGTTTTGCAGAAAACATCTCAAGAAAAAGAAGCAGGGAAATGGCTCACGAGCAATATAATAACCCGGATGAAGCATTTGGTCATTATATCACGCAGTCGTTGTCTGAATTTCCGCCCACTATAAGGCACTTGGCACAATGCAAAATTAATGAAATACTATTCCAGGCTCAATCAGGGGAACTTACACATCATAGCACAATAGTGCCAGTAGCTATGTACCAACATATGTTTTAAACACCTTATGCACAAAACAACATGCACCCCATCAGCCATCATATGACAAATAGTCAACGATATAACACATCTTCCCGAATAGATGGTGGATTGAAACATCCTGTTATTAATATGTGGTCTTCACTAATCTCTAGAGAGCTTAATTCAGGTCAAGACTCATCTGCCTATGATAACATGAGCTCTTAATGGGTGTAAACAGTTATATTGTTAATAATACTGCCGATATTTGTTATAAATGTTTAATAACTTGCCTCCAAACATGTTTCCTTTAACGAGATATACAACGCATGGCATGTTTCCTCAAAAATATTCGAAATTGTACGCTCGCCAATTCTAAACTGGAATGACAGACTACGAAATGTTTCACCTAAAATGGGAAAATAATAAAAACAGTAAGAGAACTGCTTTCTCCGACCAAGTGTTGAATCACTATACGTAATTCTACGTACCTGTTGCAAGAAATCGCAGGGTTACCGCCAGTCGTTCGCGAGGTTTTAACGCTGTCCTCATTTGCGTGTCTTGTTTCACAATGTATAGAAAAACAATCTTCAAAATATCTTCAAATGATTGCCTGTCCAATCTATGATACTGACGGAACTGTTCAGGATCTTCTACTGCTAGCTCTCTCAATAAATTGTCACAGACACCTTGTGTTTTTCTTCTTAAAAGCCACTGTTTAGTCCATATTTTACGATTTGCTGCCCTTAACCTTCTGCGACGTCTTCGTAGCAATAAAAGCAGTAGCAGCGCTTCTTCGTCCTCTGAGAGATATTCGTCGTCCAACAATGACTTCAACGCGTTCA
The DNA here is from genome assembly GCF_021976095.1 of Xenia sp. Carnegie-2017. NCBI lineage: Eukaryota > Metazoa > Cnidaria > Anthozoa > Malacalcyonacea > Xeniidae > Xenia > Xenia sp. Carnegie-2017. The sequence continues at coordinate 11,390,130 of NW_025813526.1, forward strand.
ACAAATCTGCCATTTTGGTTTCTCTATTTCGCGCGTGCGCATTTTTGTCATTTACAGCGCACTTGCTACTTACTTTCCGCACACGACGATTTTTTGTCACTCGTGACAAAAAATATCAAACTCGTTTGATATTTGACTTATCTGTCACAAATAACAAATGTTGTTCAAAACTTCTCGCACACCAGGAACTTTTGTCGATCACACTTGTCACGAATAACAAATACACGCGGCAAGTTCACCAGTGTGCGGCGGTCTTAATCCACGACATCAATACACAATTGAAACCCACACACCCACAAATTTCCTGTACACACAATACGATGACGTAAGAACCAGATAACAAAATACCTAACCTGACGTCTATTCTTCACTTGACTCTGAAATGACTACCGCTAAATTTGTCGAAACAACAGTCTACATCAATACCAACAGTCCTTCTCAGGACTCCACTAAGCAGGACGATCTTCATCCACAAACATGTTATGTGGTTCAGTTTGTCAAAAATGTAGAAATGTGGATGGCTGTGTTTATATGATGATGATAAATGATAAACCGTATAAAATGAAGGGTCTAAATTTTCAAAATAAAAGCTAATTCCCAATTGGTCGACTGCCGTAAAATCCATAGCAACATCAGTCGTCCGTCGGAAAATTTGACTGATGTCCACTTTTGATGTCCACAATCATGTAACTGTAGCTAGTTCCTTCAACATAGACAATCAAACAAATGAACATAGATAATATGTTGCTTTGGCATTCATCTTATCCAACTCTCTTTCAATTTTTGTTGTTTTTGGTGATCTACACAACATGCAAAGTAGAAACAAGCAAAAATCTTTTTACCTAGATATTTTTCATTTGGGAGACATTATCGCTAAAACAAATCTAAAGAAAGCACTGGCTATCAGTAACATACTGCAGGTCACCATTTAATAAACTAAAGCGAAAATACCGCTGTCATGCGTGAAGTCGTCAAGTAAAAGTAGGCTTAGTCTATTCTTAAAAATAGCAAATATTACAGCTTATTTTCATGAAAAAGAAGTCTTAGTGTTGCTAAAATTTTTATCTAAGAACTTAATCGTTTTTTTGTTAGATGGGCAAGCGACATTTCTTATGGAAAATAATGGTGTTTGTTTTCATCGATCAAAACATGGAAGCAACATGTTCATTACCGGTGGGCAATGCAGTGAAAACGATGAAATGCATTGGATAATTAGTAAATTTGGTCAAATAATACACTGGAAGACGTTACAGTGTCTTTCAGACACTTATCACTCCTGGTCCTGGGACATAACACGTTCTGTATTGTTGGATGAATGTGTGAGAACCAACAAGAAACAATTATGGAAGTGTATTGAGCGCACATATTATGTTGAAAACGTTAACACCCAGAAATATCTAACCTATGAACAAAGCCAAGAAGAGGTAACAACATCTTCATGGTATTACGTTCACTATAATGGAAAATGGAAACCGCTGCATTCAAATGAAAGTATCTGTCAGAAAGGTTAGTAAGTGACTTTATTAAATAACATTGTTTGGTTTGATGCAGTGGCCATGATAAATGATCACACTGATGTCTGGAGGTTTTATTACATTTATTTACATATAGAAGGAAGACTAGCACACGACAACTAACTGATACACATAATGATACAGCTATTTACATACGTGACGCTAAACTATGATTGGTCAGTTTATTTCCTCAGCTCTTGTTACAAATAATATCGATTACGTTTACAACCATTTCTATAATTAAACATGTAGGAGGTTAACACACACTTTACAAGATACACATATACACATCATATGAGAGCATAACCTAACAAACATAACCAAAACACGTGCTCTGATTGGTCGATGCCCTTGTTTGAATCATGCCTCAAGCTAGGAAGCCATCATACATATATGTACGATCACTTCCATGAGCATTGTAATTGACAAGCGTTGGTTTAGTCAATTGACGTAACTTATAAGGTGAACCTCCAATACACTATTTCTGTGACGTTTGTCTAAAGATTTGTGAAAACATTTGAGCAGAACAAAACAATGACTACAAAATTGTCAACAACAATTTTCAACCCCTTGGCGAGAAGTACAAATTATTTTTAACCGTATGTATTGAAGCGAATTGTTCGTAAAAACGTCTTGATAATTTCCATAGTAGCGACCCACTTTTTAGTAAATGAGCAAATTGAACTTGTGTTTTGTGGTTTCCCAAGAGCACTTTGTGCGTTATCTGAACTGATGCTCTCCGGTTTCATCAGCCATAGGTTGTGAAATATTTCAAGACGGAGAACCTATCGTAATTCTTGATAAAGAGGAGTGTGCTAAAGAAAAGTTCTTGTGTTTGGGTGAAAAAAAGATGATGTTGCAAAAGAAAAACGAGTGCGTAATACAACACGATAAAAGTCAATACTTATACAATGATACGTGGAAAAATTTTGTGATGAAAGACAAAAGTTTGTCAATCGATACATGGTCCTATGGAGTTACACTGAAGGTAACATGCTTTGCTTGAGAATACCTACTTGTCGAGCCAAGGATTCGAGCTCGGAATGGAGCTTGGAATAGTTCACGGGATCAAGTCAGGGGTTTAATTTCATTTATTCCAATCCTATGTTTCCGTGTTAAAATCGATTTTACTTATGGACAAAAAACAGCATTTTTTGCGTTACTTCTGTCGAGTAATCCACTCCTTTTTTGGTTTACAGGTTTTCAATTCTTTTATTTAAGTTTTTCATTTGTTTTAAAACTAAGAAATTCACTGCAGTACTGTAAAATTTGTAGTATTTTGGCTGACATGAAATTGATTATTTACTTCTTAAATGACGGTACATAATTTCTGCAAAATATGAGTTGATCTTTCTTTTTACCTCATTAGCAGTACTCAGTCTTTCATCGTGTTTCAAGCTCTTACTAGTTGCAAGATAACTTTATTGCTATGACAACATTGCACCATCCCGCAACTTATTTGTAATAATGTGGATATTAATGCATGCCATTATGCCTGCACAATTTACGCCATATATAATTTTTTTTAAATTAAGCGTTTATGACGTACACATGCAGCACATATTTTCTCTGAGATCTATCTTGTAACGTTATATGTTCACTATTTAATTGCTTTCATGGGCGTACGAGCCAACATTTTAAGGGGGCGGTTGAATCATTTTCAATCTTAAATGACCTGAGTTGCCCAATTTTCCTTACTGGCTTTCTCTGCCTAAAATTTAGGGGTATATTGCCTGCCGTCTCCTTTACCTATGTTTGCTTTTGATATGCAAAACGATTCGAGATTATCTAACATATCAACTTCCAAAATCAATTCTGAGTTCAATTCCAAATTGGATAACGACTTCATTTATGATTTAAATTTCAAAATTACTTAAAAGCTCGGTTCTGAGCTCAATTCCAAGTTCGATGCCAAGCTCAATTCCGAGCTCGATTCTGAGCTCGAATCTTCGGCTTAGTAAATTGTATATCTCGTTTTGCTCAAATGGTGAAGCACAGAGGCGGGCTTTACAAACTGACTCATCTTAGATAAATCATTTGGTTTCATGTCGGAGACGTAGATTCAGTTTCATTATATGTCAATTATAATTGTAAATAATTTTATTTATTTTTCATACATGTTTTTGTTTTGCTCACTTGTTCATTTTGTTTTTATGCTTTTGTTAAATTTTAATGTTTTTATTTGATTTTTATATCTTATTTTGTGCATTTCTATTTATATGTTTTTGTTGCAATGGTGTAGTTCATCGGATCGAAAACATTTACATAGCGTTTTAAATTATCTTGCGATAAATGATGTTTTGTCATAACAAAATTTAACGGAATAACAATACACTTTATTCCTTATTAGTGGAATTTAACAAACACGCCACAAGCTTGGGAAGGTTTGATCGTCCAAATAAAGTTTCGATGCCAGCAAAGATATAGTTCTCGAGCGACAGAGCATTGCGCGATGATAAAGTATGCAGGAACCTTTAAAGGTACATTTCATGTTCTTTATATCTTCTTACCAGGAATATGCGTGACCCAAAAGTTCAATATATACTTATTACAATACAACTTTTAGACATTCTAGCAAGTATTAAAAAAATACTGAGAGATTAATGGTAATGTCGTCATCAATTGGATTGTTGCTTTTAAACTTTTGTCGTGCTGCCTGTTGTATTTGATAAAATGCTGAACATCTCTAAAATGTCAGTTCAAATTTTTGAAAAAACTCATATAAAACTAATAATATTCAAAGATATAGCTGTGCACAGGCTGCAAATATTCACAGAATTTCTGAATTAATTTAGATATAAAACACCAATTTTCATTTTTTATTCAGGATTTGTCGAGGCTAACGAAAACGATGGCTTAAAAAATAGCATTAAAAAAGAAGAAGGAAATGGAAGTTTGACTGGCTATAAAATCACGACAAGCAATGAAAGTATGGCAAACAACGGAAATAATAAGATAAATAGAGGCGAGACTCATGACAAGAACAAAGCTGGAAAGAACAACATAGAAAAAATTGACAGCAGACATAACAATGGTAAAGGGGACGGTAATGGAAATAACACTGGAGATGGTCACAGAAACGATCGTCAAAAAGAAAAAGAGACAAAAGAGAAAAAGGAAATCAACAGAACAAGTTCACTGAACAAAGGGAGACGTCGAACTGAAATCATAGCAATCACTTTAATTATTGTTATGGCGGTAGTCTTAGTCGTCAACCTTTTTCTTTACAAAAAAAGACACAGGTAAATTTTAATACATAGTAATAATGGTCAATTTAAATGCATCGTAGAATCTAGCAAAATGTCTATTTAGATTCCCTATCCCACTTCATGTTCCTTTCAGTATACATATTGTACGACAAAAAGCTTTTCAGCAGATAGATGTTTGGGTGGTGGAGGTGGTTTCACGATTATATTCATATAATATAATCCGTAATCGCGATTGATTTCAATTTAAAAAGGTAAAATAGAATATGCATAAATGAATATCAGCCTCAACCCCAACCATCCCAACTATCGAGCATCCGTTATTCCTGCTTTTAATATTCATTGTACGACTTTATAATGCTTTCTGTACACGCAGAGAACATGGCAAATGGTACATGATGGCAATTATTTATTGTGTATCCTAAATTTCGCGATAACGCCGAATGCACTGTATTTATATTACTTTTTTTGGGAAATCTGAGAATTTAATTTAACTACAGAACTCATCAATATTAAAGTTTGAATTTGTCACTGTGCGTGAGAGAGCATATAAAATTTTCATAACTACAGCTCAAAGTGAAAGATATCGAAGTCAGGAAAACTGCATGGCTATACAATATTGGAATATATTGAGTGAGCTTGCACTGATGATTTATCATACAGAAATTTCAAAATAATGTTGTATACAAAATTAATTATTTTCAAATACTGAGCGAACTCGACTTAATATCATTTAAGAAAGTCCTGTGCACCTATACTTGGTGAATCATCTTCCCAGCATGGCTTTGCACATCTGTAATTGCTGCTTCCAATATCGTTATGACTGCAGATGTTATAATGAGCTTTGTTTTCTGTCTTTCATTGTCTAGATTTCCATGTGTAAACAAGACAGGAAAAGCAAGCAAAGGTAATTTTTACAAATTAGAAATACTGAGAACAAAAAGTAGGACAAATATCAGATGCTCAGATGCAGTTACATTTATACAAAAGACAAAAATGTCGTCACTTTTAAGTTTTAATTTTATTCAAAGGTTCTCATATATTAATTACACACGATGTTTAAAAGCTACATTAGCCCACTCTTCCTATCCTAATTCGAAGTTATTTTATCCAAGAAGACAGTTTTTAAAAAGGGCCTCATGGAAAACAATCTTTTTATTTGCCTAAATGTAGTGTGCATACCAACATTAACATTTCAACTTTACTTAGTTTAATTAATTAATTATTAATGCAGTTGTTCATGAAAAGAAAGAGCAACATTCAGAAATGATAAAATCACCAGAAAACCCGACTTATCAATCTACAGAAGCATCGCCAAACACAGTGTATCAATCTTCAGAAGTATCACCAAATCTGGTGTACCAATCTGTAGATGCAACATCCAACCCAGTCTACCAATCTGTAGACGAAACACCTGACCCTATTTACGAATCAGTAGAACTAAGCGAAGACAAAGGAAACGACGAAATTGGGAAATACGATTACGCAAATGCAGAGAACACATTATACGAAGGACTGGCAACAAATGCTAATGTTGAAAACTTGACATACGGAAAATATAGTTAACACAATTCAAACATGAGGATGCTTACCAAAAATCAATTTTTTTGCCGCAGAAAATGTAATCGAGTTTATGGATATCAGATTGAACATTGTGAATATCTTCATTGGTCTTCATAACTTGGGGTTGTCAAATATCACGACGTTCTCGCATTCAGGAAACGATGTTTGGAATTGGCTACTTTGCACTTGCACATATTAAAAAGAGTGACGAAGCCAGCCCGTTTTAACAATGTTTAACCCTACACTGTTCTTATCATTCCAATTTTTCAGCAATATTTTTATTCATTTCTTTAGAAAATTAAATTTATTCATTATTGAACACAAAATTGACTGAGAAAAAACGGGCTGCCTTCGCTAGCTACTGAGAACAGACATTTTGTAAAATCTTCTTGTATATTTTTTATTGTTTGTTTTACGGATTTCTCAATCCTCCTAATAAAAGAATAAACTATCTTGCCTTGTGTTTTGTGAGTATTCAAAACATGCTTTGTGTCTTGTCAAATTGCCACTTTGTGTCTTGTCGCATTACTGTCTTGTCAAATAACCTTGTTACAACTTTTCTTTGCATTAGAGCCTGAATATATGGAGACGAGCTGGCGCGGATAGTGAGCTAGGCCGATGATTTTATGGGATTGAAAGGAACTAAAACTTCATGGTTAAAAATGACAACTGTTTGCAGAGCCCTACACGTCACTCTGGTTGTAATCCTTAAATTATGGCAAATTGGTTGTTTCAATTTTAAAAGTTTTGCGTAGTTATTAAATCAAAATATTGTGAAATTGCTTGAGAAGATTTATTTGATGATAAGTATTGAGTCGTTTCCATTTGCCAAAATTATTCAACGCCTCCCTGAATTCGGCTACCGGGCTCATGTAATTGCAGCCCCTTACCCGAACATCGCTTAACATTGTAATAATTTTGCGTTTTGATATAGCTAAACTGATTGCTAACACGGACATGCAGTAATCAGCTTTTGATGTTACGCTATGGTCGAGATGTTGGTTAGAGATTAGATTAAGAATCAAATTCGCGTATTTCTTCAACGCGAAAATATTCATCACAATAATACGTAATCCGGCCAGATAATATGTGTAATTCGTGAGACCAATGTATAAAACTCAAAACATAAATAAATTTGTTTTCTTTGTAGCTTTTATCAAACTCATGCTCTAACTGTATATATTATCACCAGAATAAACCAAGCGATAGAAAAAGATTCCTAAGCAATTAGTACGCAATTACACTTTCGTGAATATTTTTAGATGTGATTTAAGCCTGGCCTGAAACGATTACATGACAAATTTTCAGTCCATCCTGGACTAGAATTGTTCTCATGTAATTTCGGACGCTATTTTGATAGGCTATTATAACAGGCCCCAACTGAAATTTCAGCACGGCCAACCCAGCTGAAAATCCGCCCAGGCTGGAATTGGTCAATGTAATAAGCCTCATATAGCATGGTACGGAAAAAAGTGGGTTAGATTTATGCCTGATCTAAAATCTTAGAAAGTAGTTACACCGATGAGAAGCAAGAGAGGCACTAAAGCCGAGATACACTATTGCTGTCGCTTGGTCGCTACCTGTATGCCATGTTACAAAGGCATGTCGCTAAGTCGTTTCAGCCAGTGAACTCGATAAAGAGTAGCGAGAGACTTGCCGAGGGGGATTCCAATTCGTGTGATAAAAATTAATGCCCAACATAAAGTTCTGATTATAGCCATAGAAATAGACGAAAAACCAAATTGTAAAATTAAATTTATTGTAACATTTCGTCTTTACTCAAGACATCTTCAGACGAATAACAAATAGGATGTTAAGACAAGACATTATATTTACAAAAAGTTGTTAAATTACTACTAAAGGAGGCGGTGTCAAATGGATTGTATGATAAGGAAGTTAGGAAGTAAAATAAAGAGAAATTAAAGAAGGATAAATGGAATGGAGTTTCCTTACACATTAAAGTGTTAATAATACGAATTTTAGCCCCCCTTTTTTATTAGCTAAATTGAAAGACCTTGTTCCAGTGATTTTAAATTTGCAATTATAATTGAAATTGGATTGGTGAAAGCGATTTTACGGACGTTCAAAGTCACGATTTTCAGCGTTTTTTTTGCGAACTTTTTGATCGGTATGCTAATGACTTGTGACGTAAAAGTTGAACACATATATCAACATGGCGTATTCTACTAGTAATCGCAACAGGAAACGCGGAGGAAAACGCTGTGTTGATGGCGGACCTAATCAAATTAGTTGCGCCAATGATTCACAAACCGAAGAAACGTCGATGCATATGTTTCCTAAAAAAGAAACAGAGCCGCAAAGACATAGAAAATGGGTAAATTTTGTGCGTAAACATAGACCGGGTTTTGAGATTTCCTGTACCTCGTGTCTGTGTTCTGCGCATTTCGAAGATTCTTGTTTTGACCTTAATTTGAGCGTGCAAGTCAAGGTCAAAAGAAGGTTGAAGAAAGATGCTATCCCAACCATTGACGTGGCTGGGATTCCTGAACCATTACATAACGAAATAACCGATCGAAAGCGAAGACAATTAAGTTTACGCTTGTTTATGTTAATTTTTCTTTTGTCACATGTAAATTCGATATACGTTTTGTAGATTATTCGACATACTCTCCATAAGCCATCGCTAAAGGAAACATGTTCTCTCGATGAGGAAGTACCATCTAGTAGTGATGGAGCTGGGCATGTTGAAGTATGCACTCGGGAAACAAACTATTTGCCATTTGAAGAAGAACTACATGCAGTTGGTGAAGATATTTGTGATCCCAGTCTCCATGTAAATCGTGCCATCGTCTTAAGAATAAACTTACGTCTTTACAAAAGACTTTAAGCTGGTATAAAAAGACAAAAGCATCTTAGAAGAAAAAGGCCCAGAAGTTGCAAAATGAATATCGAAGCGAAATCAGGGAAAATCGTAATACATCCGTGGTGACCAGCATTAATATAGACGATGGAATGCAGGGGAGTGCTGAAGAGCTTTTCGAAGGAGAATCATACATGGACTACACTTCTTTTGAAGAGTCTAGTCGGAGTGAAGATTTAGATGAAGATACCACAAGTAATACAGTCAGGTATTTTATCTTATAAAGAATTAGATCTCTGTTGTATTTCACAATAATGAATTTTCTTAATCGTGTTACAGAATTGATGAAGGAGCAAGCTCGCATGAACAACCTATGTTCATGGTATTTTACATCTCATTGGTTGAGTTATTTGAAAAATTTTGTTTTAACTGCAAGGCTGAAAATCCAAAAGTACACATTAAAAACATTGGATCGATGGCCCTTGTACAGCAAAATTGTGGTAAATGTGTTGAAAAAAACTTATGTAGAGAAGTCAACCTATGGTTTTGGGGAGATATCCAGCGGGAAACGCTATGACTAGCTTTTATATATTGATGTCTGGTGTCAGTATAAGTCAAGCCCCGCTGATGTTCAAGCACATGAATCTCTCAGCAAATAGTGACTTATCATGTGTATCAACGCACCTTCTTGTTTCCAGCTATTCTGAAGCATTGAGAAAGCTATCAGTCAAACTTAATGTAATCAGTCAAAGTAAATAAAAAGGTTGGACTAATTATTGTTGATGAAACAATATTGATGATAACATTGTTTCTCATACAATTTATAATCTTACATAGTTAATGATTGCAAATGATTACATACTGATTTTTCAATTTTCTTCGTATGTGAGCTGTTTTGTTCTTTAGTTAGTGAATTGAAGGCAAAAATGAAAAACCTGAGATATACATACAGGCGCTGCAAAGAGAAAAATGATGTAGCTATTATATCTGTTACCTACAACACGAAATTGGAAGTTCTGGAGCATTATGACATGGTTAGATGACTTTGTGCGAAGACAAAAGTGAGTTTTATCAGTGTAGTTTATGTTACAGTTTCAAACAACTCCTTAAAATCATACTTTTACGTTTTTTAATGCTTAGGACTGTCAGCAATGTTTCTATTAGCTGCCTTGAAAGTCAACCACGTACCTCCACTTCTCACCATGTTGAACGATTACCAAGATGAAGATATACTAACTGCTGAAAGCCCTCCACTTGAAAATATTCAGTGAATATGGAAGTTATAGGAGCCCTTCACCAGCCCTGCAAAGCCAACTGGGTCAAACACTGCCACAAGAAAGCAAAAAGGCAGGAAGCGAGCTTTCTTTTTACCAAAAAAAAATTGATAGATTGTTTGGAGACATTCAAGAATAGATCTTCAAAGATGGCTGCCAAACCTCATGATGAGTACGATTATTTTGGCATGAGTGTTGCCGAAGAAATTAGGAACCTGCCCACTGCTTTTAGCAGAGCAAAAGCAAAGAAGACCATTCAAGATATTCTTTTTAACCTTGAATTTCCTAGTGGACAACACTGATAGTTCATGCTATTTATAGTATACTGTGGTATAGTCTGCTCACAAGTTTAGTCCTGTTATGTTAACATTTCAGTGTTCAATGACTGTACGAACAGTGGAATTGCAAAAAAATGAATAATGCTGACTATGGTAAATTTATGACCAGCTTTGTGCATTGGCTATGCCACAAAAATTATTTCAAAATATTACATTCTAAGCAAAATAAATGTGTGTTCATGTGATGCCTAATAAGTGTGGAGTACATAATTTTGATGCCATGACAATTCACCAGGAGTTGAAGCCAAAAAATTTGCAAAGTCATCCCGAACCCTTAGGGCTGATTTTGTTTGGTTCCTAGAATTTGGAGTAAGTGTATGAAGAGCAGCCATTTCTTCTTTAGCCGGCCTTAAGCCATCGCTGATTTGACAATTTTTATTAACAGAATCTGCGAAGTCTGGTGGTGTGTAAATGGAAGCATTGATTCGCCTTAAAAAGCTGTGGTGTACACAAATAGCTTTACTCATTTTTACTACATTTGTAGGCTCAGCATCAGTTGTACTTTTGAATAACCTCCACTTTGAAACCATGATACCTGAAAAAAATTAAAGCATTTTAACTTTGATCATTTTCCAGTTACATATTTGCTGAAAAATTAATTATCATATTATTCTTACCAAATGCATTTTCTATTGTTATTCTACATCTAGATAGCCTGTATTTAAACTTTCCTTTCATATGGAATTCAGGGATTTTCCAGGGTAAGGTCTCATCTGCCAGGTTTTCTGAGAGAGAGCCTCATCACCAAAAATGCAGTGTGGCATGCTTTTGCCATTCTTAGTCAAGGCCTTTGGTGGAAGGAGCAGTACCCTACCTGAAAAATTCATGACATTACCCAAGTTGCAGCAGTGTATGAAGTATGTTAATACTATTTAGACCCTTTGGTCTCACCATTTAGCAATGCAGACACAAATTATGTGTTTTCAATTGCTCCAGAGTCAATCTATCATCCTGCTTCAATACCATCAACACAATTAAAACGGTATTCAGCATCACACATAGCTATGAGAACAATGGAGTGAAACTTCTTGTAGTTAAAAACGAGGAACTAGAATTCCTTAGGGCTTGAATAGCTATATGCTTTCCATCGAGAGCACCAACACAATTATGAAAATTCCAAATTGTAGAAAATCTTAAACAAAAGCATTGAATGTGATTATGTGACAGGTATCATTGTTAGTGAGGTACAAACTTGACTAATGTGAGCAGTACCTTCCATTCTCAATTGTTTGCCATTCTTGAAGACTACACGGTGCTTTCATATAAATTGGCATAAGAATATTCCATAGCATATCACATGTATTATAAACAATGCATCGTGCTGTGCTCAATCCACGAACATATGCAAATGCTATAGATTGGGGAGAATCGCCAGTTGCTAATCTACGAAAGGTGATGGCTAATCGCTCTGCTGGTGAAACTGGCTGCCTTAAATGCGTAGCTAGCCTTCTTAACGAGGGACCGACTAAACTAAATAGCAAATCAAACGTTGTCTGATTCATTCTTGAACCAGATTTAAAAAGTTGCCTTGCACTCTGTTTCGCCTATTAACATCTATCACCCAACAACGTCTGGGTGATAGATGTTAATAGGCGAAAAGACATTTCGCACTGGATCACTGGGGAAAGCCGAAATCATTTCTGAGTAGGAAAAGCTGAAAATATGTCGAAGCCCAGGCGTAACAATTGTCAATCGGTTGACGATTTGGGAAACGATGTCAACAAGGAACTACATTAAGAATATGTTGGGTCGAAGATATTAAGTCATATCCAAGCAATTAATTTGAAAGTCTGCAATGATCTAAATGTTGATGTAATTCTGTTTGTACTTGTTTTAACGTTTTTTTCTAAAGCGTTCAATGAAGTATACAATAGCAGTAAGAAAACGATACGTTGTAGATCTGTATTACTGTTATCACGTTGTTACAGTTTTTGATGGTAAGCATTGTTTGCGCTTTATATAAAGATTTTGGAGAGAAACAAGTTGCTGCGTCATTTTGGGTCGGCGAGATGGAGAATGAGTTGAGGGAATTCGGCAACTGGACTTATTTGGTTTGCTAAAGAAGATGGGGACTCTTCTAGTGTTCTAAAAAAAAATAGACAAAATTAGGGCGAGAGGTTTGTACGAGCATACATCAGACAATTGTTCTGATACTTACAAAGAGCGCGGTAAGTTAGATGCAATTGTAATATAAAATCAGTTTTTAAGCTATAAATATATTCTATTAGAAAATAGCTGTGATTCTCATCAGGCTAAGATACATTTGTAATCAAACTCATAGGATGTTTAAGGCGATGGATTGCCGACGAAATATGGAAATTGATCTTTCCTCATTGCATGATACGTAGAATGGTACTTATCTTAGTTTGATATAACATTACTCCTTTGCTTTTCGTAATTTAATAATATTTTAGGAAATTGTTTTCAGAATTTTGTAAAAGGTATTCCATTGCTGAACTATCCCAATGTATGCACTGAGTCGCCTCAGCATAAAAAGGCATTCTGCGAACAGCATGTGTAAAGGCTGAAACACACTGGGCAGTCGCTTCAGTCGCGCGTCCAAAGCGAATTGATGCGCACGCGTCAGTCGCTTGAACGCTAGAAACACACATGCAGCGACCATCGCGACTTTTATCGTGGCGTCTATTGAACATGGCGGTGATTTTAGTTTGTTACAGACACAGATATCACTTAAACTTTTTATTTTGGCCTTTATTATAGCTACTAATATATGAATATTTACTCAGTACAAACTACTATGTGGAGAAAAGAGAACAAGCCAGTTAAAACACGCCAATATGATCATAGCACATTACGCGTATATCGTGGATAATCCTATTCTGTGCATTTACGTTGTGCATTAGGGTTCCAGTTTGTAGCTCCTATTGTCCCTATTTGATAAGTCATATAAAAACTGAAAGATTCCAGTGTGAATTCACTATATATTGCCTTCGTTTTCCAAGGTATAATCTAAAAATTTCGTATGATGCTTATGACAGGAAATATGATATGCATTTAGGAAGTTAAAATGTATCTATTGGCCAATCAGTGTAAAGCGACTGAAGCGACCAAAGTCAAAAGTTCAACATGTTGAACTTTCAAAGTGACTAGCTGACGAGACTAAGCTACTAGCTTAGTAGCCACGCAAAGCGGTAGTTTTAGAAGCGCGACTAAAGCGACTGCCTAGTGTGTTTCAGCCTTAATATTTGGAAACAAACTTCCCTTATGTACCCATTGGAGTGCGTGGATTTTCAAGATATTGTGGTGTGAGGCCAAGTAACATAGGTATGTACTCCAAAATTGTCATGACTATAATCATGCTAGAGAATAAAGTCCGACTTTTCATGATCAATTTGAGATATATTAACAGAGCTTTTACACTTAATCACAACTGCTCTTGCTTTGGTATAAAGTATTTTGCAGGGAAATTGGTACCCCTTTCTCTAAATTTCTCGCTGTGCTCAATGATATGTGTATTACTGAACTGACAGAAGATAACTACAAGGAATTACTCTATTTTATAGGTGAAGAATTGATTGACGACACATGTCTGCTTTCTAACAATGACGTGTCAAAAATGGACGAAACGCTAGGAAGTTTGGTAAGGAGGGCGACACTTTTCCAGTAGGAAATAGTTTGTGGAGTCACAAGATATATTTGTCTAAAATTTGTTTACTTTGCAATATGAAAAACAGTTCTACATTGTAGCTAATTTAGTAATATATATCAGGGAAACCTGAGTTCTCCTACTAATGCAAAAGTGGTCGTTAATGACAATGTGTTATAAAGCCGGTTTGAGAATGACGGCATGAATTTGAATTTTTTTAACCTCATCCATATTATATATATGATGAAATTTCAATACATTGGTACCAATAATTAATTACTTATTATTTTTTAAGATAGAAAAATAACTTTTTATCACTGCATTTGGATTATAGTTATACATGCTTTATAGCTTATTTTACACTGTGACGGAATCTCTCTTATTTAGAGTGAATTACATACCGAATACTTTTCTCTTTTAATTGGCTGGAAAAATCAAAATTATAGGGACTGAATTAAATTTCTTTTATATTGGTCATATTTCACATAATTTGAACATATATTTCAACAACACACAGAAGCTCTAACATCATGAATATTTTCTTTTGATTAAATTTTTAATATTAGCTAAAACCCAAGCTAGCATTATGATAATGTACAAAAAAGATGTTTGCAAATCAATTGAGGAATATGAAGCATTGATGTTGATTGCTGAGCTAGTCAAATTGATAAATATATCATGCATATAAAGCATTCTTTTAAATTAGACGAAATCTCTGAGGGTAAATGTTGAACAAATAGATGAGTGTCAGTAGGAATTGTTTCAAAATCTAAAGTGCACAAATAAAACACTGGAAGTATTTTTATGCTTTTACACTGAGAGTGTTAATCGTCCATCAAGTGAAGTACTTCATTCGCGTTTCCTTTATATTGGTCATAGTGCAAAAGTGTCACATATTGACGAAAAACATGCATCAGCTATAAATAACATGAATATTTTTTGAGCCTTTTCATTATTGAACAATTGTCAATAAATGCATGGACAAGATAACGGAAGATGCATTATCATGTATCTTTAAGAACTGTTCAGCTTTATTACTGCGGCTAGAAAAAAATTTTAAGGAGAAAAAACACTTAAGTATAAAAGCTTAAACAATAAGATGCATGAAAATTATGTAAAAGCTTGAAGTAGCTACAAAGAGATTGCTTGTCACACTGCATCACAATACTTGTTTTTTATTTGCTGGTGCATGTTTTTCGTCAAAATGTGACACTTTTGTATTATGCTCAATATAAAGGAATTTCAACTTAATGGACGTTTCATTTTCAAGGAAGTGAGAACTCATTCCTGCCACAAGGAATTTTAAAAGCTAAATCATTTTTCTTTGAAGAAATTTCTTCAAACAGCACTCATGTTTTAGAGAAACAGCAAAGACATTCATGATCCATCTTTAAACAATGCATGGAAAACATGAAAGAAATAGTGCCATGCATTTGAAATTTTAAACTTGGTGAAAATTCACACATCCTTGTATAGTATAAAGAAAGACCAGTGTTTTAATTGTGCACCTGATTTGTAAACAACTCCTTCTTACACTCATTTATTTGTTCGACAATTCGCAACACTTAAAGGTTTTGGCTGCTTTAAAACAGTGCCTTTTTTCTGCATGACATACTTATCAATGTGACTGGTTCGACAATCAACATTAATGTCAATATACTAAAAATTTGATTAAAACTAAATATTCATGATGTTAAAAGTAGGGCATGTTTTTTTTAAATAATACGTTCAAATTACGTACAATATGACTAACATAAAAGAAATTTGATTCAGTCTGCTGTCTTCCTATAATTTTGAATTTTCCATTCAATTAAAGCATTGTGCACGAAAAAGATGTTCAGTATATAATTCACCTGACTAAGAAATATTGCATCATACTTGAAAACAACTTAATGAATTTTTACGTCAAATCGAGACATGATCAGTGTACGACGTTCAATATAATGTACGTCATGTAGTCTTCCACTTATTGTCTGCATTGTTTTCAGGCAATTAGAGGCCTCGTCTTTTTTTACTAGGTGCGTAACACAAAAATTTGATTAGCATATATATAGAGAGGGGTTTTAACATATCTTTCATTCGGGCTATCTTCATTAAAAACTCTGGTAAGCTATAAACTAGGCAGGAATATGGCTTCAGACTATGAATTTAAAATTAAAAAAACTATTGGAATCGTGTGAGGAGAAAAAATGGAGAATCGGAGTATGTTGAAAAAACTAGTTCATCGATGCCATTGCTGAAACACATTGACGCATGCGATGACAGTGGCTTTCAATTTCGCGTATAATGCCCATTGCGTGAAGAGTTCAGGTACGTCAACAATTTTTTGTTCTCTTATTTTTCATATTGTCATTGTTGTCTATCATTTTCATGTAGAGAAAAAATGTGTGTGTGTGTTTAGGTTGTGTTTCTTTCGAAGCAAAGGTGCAATTTCCGGAGGTCAATCAAAGTTTATGGACAATTTAAATAAATCATATAGTTCAGGTGTGTTGACAACTGACTTCGATCCTCATGAATTCAAATGCTTCATTAAGTGGCAGATAAAGAACTGTTTTAGGTAAACCAAATTATCAAAATTACTATTTTCATAATTCAAGATATATTTCGTTTTTCAAATTTTTCACTGTATTGGAAACGTTGTCTTGTCGCTCTCATTTCACAAAATGTAATTATGAACTAATTCAGATTATTTGATCAGATAAACTAACCACGTCATTTTGATACACAAGCGTGATAGCTCTTTCATGTTGAGATGGAATAAACCTAACTATTTTTTGCGGTGAAGTAACTTCTAGCTACTTCATGAATAAACTTGACATCAATGAACAATTTAAATCCTGAACTTTTAACAAAATAACGCTTCCAGGAAATGCCGAATCAATGAAATGAGAGACACGTACGAAGCTGTTTGATGCATTGTTAGACAACCAAACTCAGATGTTTGAATTTTGGGCGAAAACCTTCAATTTAACGGTGAGGATGTCGTCGTTACTGCAGAAAAGACTAGCATTATATGGGTCAAGGCAATCTTGGAATCGGAAACAACAGCAACTCATTTGCCTAAAGTAAATCTGCCTTTATGTTCCTTAACATTAGGTGAAATGGTGGAATCTCTAATGTCTATGTTGCATCACAATGGTTTCGTTGCTGTATTCACAATTGGTAAGCTCATTACAATATGTTCAATATTTTGGCAAGTGGCGCCCGTTTATTACAACATTGCTGACGTTTTTTTCATGTAAAAATACAGTTGTAACATTTACATTGAACCCATTTTAGCATGAAAAGAATAATAGTAATTTGTAGGCCTGTTGCTTATTTAAGTTTCGAGGTAGTTAAATAGTGAACTTTATATGTAGCTACAATATTCACTGGAATGAAACAATATGAAGAGCAGGCGAAGCTTGATCACTGATTTAATTCATTTTTTTTGCAAAATAGATGGAATGTTACACTGCTTTCATTATGAAATGATTGTGGATATTACAGGATTTTGTCCCCTGCCCATTGTATGTAGAACAAACAGACTTGGAAAGACAAAATCTTCAAAAGCCGCGCTAAGTCTTGTAGGAAATGGATCAAACTTCTTATCAACATTAAGGGAAAGATTCATCCCTAGGCTATGCAGCATATCAACTTTGCCTCCCGTGCTCGAAGAAGTTAAGAGCCCCACAGTTATTGAATATGTTGCTATGTCTTTATACAATAGCGGCAAAGACGGGATATGTGTTTTCGAAGCAGCTCCTCGAACGATTCCGGTGTTCACAGTCAATTGGGACACTTTAGAGAGATTGATCAATGACCCCAGGTAAATTTTTCCGTATTTATAGAATAAGTTTGCTTTATATTGCACTATTGTAATTTCTTCACGTGCTGTAGAGTACGTGGAAGGCTTGTCCTAATTCCCTTTCAACAAGGAGCAAGAAGTTCTCTCGGAATCGAGAATCAACAGAACGCAAAATTCCAAAACAATGCAATAATGGAAAGAGGCTCTAGTGCTTTTGGGACCATCGTGGCAATTAGCAGATCTGTCGAATACCTCTGCATAACGAGGACTAATGAGCTCTGTGAACAATTTACCTTTGAAGCACCAAACATCGACGACTGCTGTTTAAGAAATTCATGCACTTTTGGTTGCATTTGTTGAGAAGGTAACTGCCTTATTAACCACATAACATGAAAAAATTGAGCAATAGCCAATGACCACTTGCACAATTATAGCATAGGTAATACGGCTGGCAATTATTGATGATCTTTATCCAAGCATTGTCATCGCTTTTTTCAAACAAAAATCATGCCAGTGTGGACGAAGCGATTCCAGACCAACCAAGCGCAAGTGTCTCATGCAATGCTTCAAACAGAACAGCAGTTATTGTGGACTTAATAATGAAGTCGATAGAGCATAAAATATCTTGAAAAACGTATGTAATAAATTCAAAAATTAATCACCCATAGACCAAATTCATAAAGAAATTGTGAAATTTCTCATTTCTAGTTACTCACTTGCGTAAATTAAAAGTAACATTTGAGTCAAGCTCTAGTGGAATAAGACTAAATGGAGTAGCAGTGGCACTGAAATGGTTTTTTGCCTTGCTAAAAGGTCACGGAGTTCTGTTCCGAATGAAGAAAGAGTGCGACAAGAAATTAAGTCTCTCGACATTGTCGTGGTCAATGGGCGAAGCCAGTATTTAAATGCAAATGCAAATGGTGAAAAGATCAGCAGAGGCTCTGATGGAGTAGAAACTGCTTCCAGAAACTGCGTAATTATAAAACAATCTGCATTTGGAAGTGAGAATTGGATTGTTTTTTCGGAAGGTTAGCATTTTTAACGACTAATTTTATACAGATGAAAGCAAGTGCGAAAGGATTACAAATGGAATAGATTGGCTATTCTTTAGTCATGTTATGTTAGTTTGGAAGTATTATCATTATCAGCTTCTTTAGAAATTTATTTAAAAATAAATGCTGTTTAAAAGGAAATCTAAAGTGTATATTGACTAAACGTGTGATTGTCATTAAAAAGCTAAATAATAATAGTCATTATTTTTTTACCCTTCAACATGTTAGATACAAATATTGCAAGAGACAGCTTGGGGTCCACCGCCGAAACCAGCATAAATGATTCAGACACAGCGTCTACGTCTGAAATGGAAATTGGTAAATACAGCAGACCGTCAACATCTGGAGCCAGAAGATACGATTCAAACACATCGTCCACATCCGACAATGAATATGGAAAAACAAACACATCACGTGACGTAAATGCATACACCTCGAAAAACTCACCCTTTGAGTGTGGTGGCACAGCACCTGACGGCAGGGGTGGATCTAGGATTTTTCAAACATCAGTCATAAAACGTCGAAGGCGCTCCGCACCTGGGAGGGTCTGAGGCATTCTCCCCTGAGAAATTTTGAATTTCAGAGCCTTGAAAATGCCATTTTCAGCGTTTTAGAGCAATAAAAAATGTATTTGTGGGCATCGTTTTTGCGTAAAAACAAAACATTTTGCTTACGTTTTTTTCAAACAAAAAATGAAGTGAACAATACTTGAATGTTATGCGAAGGTGTGCTATATAGCAATCACTAGTAGCATTGTATTTGCAAATACAAACAGAATGTAACCAACATGTCTTGAATTATATAATTACATGAATGTTAAAATTGGTTCATGTGTCATGCTTACTGGTTATGATAAATATCCTTTCATATTATCAAAGCTTGTTTAAATGTAAATCAGAAATAATTTAGTTTAGAAATTATAATGATCATCAGAAAAATTACCTAGTGATCATGAAAAATACTTTGCTGTTTTGCCAAATTTCAAGGTTTATCTGCATACATAGAAAGGCATTTTTACTTTATAGAAAATGCTTTTCATACATCAATAGCCCTTTGGAATTTATGGCAAACAATCTGGTATAAGCCGTAGATTGACAGACCTTTACATCTTTACATGAGGTGTTCAGTTAGAAAAGGGGACAATATGTGACATGGGACAACATTCCATGTATGTGAAATACTCAGGTTTAATACCATTCCAGTCAAATTGTCAAAATAAAAAGCTTCATGGATCAGAAGACTCAAAATCACAGGTTATAGTAAACAGCTTCTCATGTAATAAACAATATGTAGTATAACTGTCCAATTATTGAATGATCAATGAATGTAAACTAAAAAAACCCCAAACATTTGTTTATGATAAAGTAAATAATAGTATGGCGCCTTATGGCTACAGATTTTTTGTCCATTGAAATATATTTGCAGGAATGTAGGATTTCGCTGCCGTATAACGGCCACCATTCCCCAAGCACTAAAGAAATCATAGCTAAAAGTCCTTCGTCAACAACAATTTTAGAAGCATCGATCTGCTTACCATACGCCATATTGACATAAATCGCATCACACACTCGCATAATTGACTTTGTTATATTACATTCATGCATACACTTCACTTGTCCTTTACTTACAATTTTGGATGTAAATATCTGCTGATAAAGCTCAAAACAATGTTGGCTTTCTTTTGAACATCAATGACTGAAAAGTCGCTTGCGAGATCGTCTTTGCCAAGCATTTAAAATTTATCCATAAATTTCCACCCTCTTGAAAAAATTCACATTTTGGACAGCAGCATTCGTGTCAATATATGAATTTGTAAAAGACTTCCATAAATTCCATCTGATTGTAGTTTAGTTTCTATCATGCTTATAAAAATTACTATAAAACGATCAAACATTCAATTCAGACAGTGAGCTTGACTTTGTTAGTTCAGTTGGCTATCAGTCGAAATCCGTCAAACCAATCACAATAAAGCAAAAATTCAAATGAACCAATTGTAAGATAGCAATTGAACTCCTTATACGTCCAGCCACCCTTATTATCAGTCGAGACCATTCCAGACTGTCCACTGATCTGGCTATTGACCAATAAAATAAGCGTTTTTGACGTTCATAGACTCCTTTATCCGTCGAACCAGTCAAGCCACCCCGCTTATCAGTCTGTTATTCCAGGTCAATTAAAATTCAACTGATCTGGTTACCAACAAGATATTCATTGATTAGTCATTACTTTTCGATAATAAATAATGCGG
Source organism: Xenia sp. Carnegie-2017 (assembly GCF_021976095.1). NCBI lineage: Eukaryota > Metazoa > Cnidaria > Anthozoa > Malacalcyonacea > Xeniidae > Xenia > Xenia sp. Carnegie-2017. The sequence goes on from NW_025813526.1 coordinate 11,411,540, forward strand.
GATTTTTATCACGAAGTAAATGCGATAAGAAAATAAGAATAATTAATGAATTTTTAATTAATATGAATAGGCAATTTTTGAATTTCAAACATCAGTCGCGCGACGGATTTGACATACTCTAGATCCGCCCCTGCCTGACAGACCTAACACACAATCAACATATGGTGCTGAATAAACAAATTTATATGATAGTGGCATTAATCTGAAAGGTAAATACACTGACAAAACTATTATGCTAAAGGTTCTTATATTTGTCTCATATCTAAAAATTTTTATCATACTAACATTGGGCATTTTTTTTCTTATTGTCGTATTAGTGGAGCTGGAGAGGTGAAGAGAATGGATGTTTTAAACACAGTTAGTGCATCAAAGAAAAAGAGATGCAAGCATATAGGGAGCGAACAAGAATTGGTTCAAACAAATAATTTAAGAACAAAGGTATGTAATTAATAAAAGTATTGTGTTTTGTGTAACGCGAGGAGAATAATATGGTTATGAAAAATATAACTTGTCACCGTATAAATGAGCTATCCTTCCATGAGATTACCTAATTGGCTAGCAAAACAAAATATGTGACAGTTTGCCTTCATCATTCATTATGCGAAATATGATAACAAGGTGGAAGTTCTCTAAGAAAATAACAAGCATGTCTCTAAACAATTGTTATTTTCTTTGCAGCCAAATACAAGTATTGCTTTTGCAAAAAGGTTTGAAAAATTGTGATTCGTTTTTAAGGAATGAACGTGTAATTTTCATCATAATATACTATCATACTTTTTACACTTCATTAGTAAAGATCAATGGACGAAGAAGACGAAATGATTGTTTGAAAAACAGAAAAAGAAAAGCAAGAAAGGTTCAATATTTGTTATCATTTTATTAATTGATTCACCTCCTGCTCCTTTTGTAAAGCCAGGTCTTATATCATTATAAAATACAAAGCATTTGCAGATAAAAGATTGGAGTTGTTTAGTAGATGTACCATGTATAGTATTCTTTCAATTTTAGTGTCCAGGAAACAATTATTACCACATGGTCTGTTTGAAAGATAAAGCTTTACCAGACACCGATCTTTGGTAGCAGAATTAGACATTAGTTACAAACAATGAAATACAGTATTCAAATTGATGGATTCAATGTGGTTTCTTTTCAAGATTCTGTCGCAGTTGCCTAGGAACTAAGAGAAAGTGATCAGTAACCGACAGATATGTACATATTTTAATTGAAAGTTTAATAAAATTACATTTTAGAATACTAATTATGTGTGCTTCAATTTAATATAACTTTGTGAAAAAGCTAAGAATTGTGATGAAGTTGTTCAAAGGAATGCACTTCAACACAACAGACTATACCTCAAAACCCAATTACTTGATTATATTTAGAGATACGACAACTCGATTCATCCACAATACCTTACTTGGGTATCTAGGCCTCTACAGAGACATTATTAATACCAGTAAGGAATCTACAGAGACATTTGATCGTATCGGTACATTTAAAATATTATTTTTTATTCATAGAAAAATGTGAATAATTTTGCGAACCACGCATTTCCAAGAAAGCTCTGTTTTTCTATCTGGTTTAAATATTGTTTAAGAAAGAAAAATTTACTTCATATTTTACTGCACATATAGCTTAATTTAAACATTGCAAAACTTAAAAAAGATTACTTTAACAAACATTTTAAAAGTGGTCTACACAAGCTTAGTAAAATAATAATACACCTTGTGATATCTGACATTATTTTGTCTTTATTAAAATAAATTTACAAATAACATCTCAGAGATATTATTTGTGATAAGCAAAATGAAAAAATTTATTCAATAGAAAAATCTTTTCTGGAATTTATTTCATATATTCTCGAAAAATGTTATTACTATAATTTAAGTTAGTTTAAAATTTAAGAGAGAAAAAACTCTTTTTTTTATAATAATAAATGTTGTTTTTAAAATTTACTTTTTTTCTTACTTATAAATGGAGTATTTTTATTAAAAAATTATATTTATATTTAGTATTAGGACTAAAAACTATTATAGATAGCAAAATATAATCTAAAAAATACAATGATAATTATAGACTTTGAAATTATTTATATTTACTAAGAACTACAAAATATAATGTTACGAAGTGCCATATCGTCACTGGGTGGAATCGAACCACCAGCCTATCGGTTAACAGCAGAACGCGCTAACCAATTACGTCACAGAGACAGTTATTGGTATTGGCACATTTTAAATATCACTATTTGTTCTTAGGAAAAATTAAAATAATTTTGCAGTTAACACATTTCCATAAAATCTCTGTTTTCTTGTCCTGTTTATACATTGTTCAAGAACGAAAAATTTCTTTGATATTATACTGCATATATAAAACTTCCTTTTAACCATTGCAAAACATAAAGAATATTACTTTAACAAAAATTTTACAAACTTTCTACACAAGATTAGATAAATTTTAATCCAGCGTGTAATATCTGACAATTTTCGTCTATATATTAATATATTGAAAAAAAGCACAACAAAAACATTCATTGTGACAAGCTAATTAGGGAATGTTTTCCATGGAAGAATGTTTTCTGGAATATATTTCACATACTTTAAAAAAATTATGTTGTTATAATCTGAGTCAGTTTAATATTTAAGGAAGAAAAAACTGGTGGGTTTTTTTATTAATAAATATTGTCTCTTAAATTTATTTTTTCCCTTAATTATAAATAAAGTATTTTTATCAAGAAATTGTCTTTATATTTGTATTTTGACAAAAAATATTATAGATAGCAAAATTTTGTCTAAAAAATTCAATGATAAACATATATTTTAAAACTATTTATACCAGGTACTAAAAAATATAAAATAAAATGTTACAAAGTGCCATATCGTCACTTGGTGGAATCGAACCACCAACCTTTCGGATAACAGCCGAACGCGCTAACCAATTACGCCACAGAGATATTTGATGCTATCGGTATATTTTAAAATATTATTTTTTATTCATAGAAAAATGTGAATAATTTTGCGAACCACACATTTGCGAGAAAGCTCTGTTTTTCTATCTGGTTTAAATATTATTTAAGAAAGAAAAATTTACTTGATATTTTACTGCATATATAGCTTAATTTAAACGTTGCAAAATTTAAAAAAGATTACTTTAACAAACTTTTTAAAAGTGGTCTACACAAGTTTCGTAAAATATTAATGCACCTTGTGATATCTGACATTATTTTGTCTTTATTAAAATAAATTTACAAATAACATCTCAAAGATATTATTTGTGATTAGCAAAAAAAAAATTATTCAATAGAAAAATCTTTTCTGGAATTTATTTCATATATTTTCGAAAAATGTTATTAGTATAATTTAAGTTCGTTTAAAATTTAAGAGTGAAAAAACTCTTTTTTTTATAATAATAAATGTTTTTTATAAAATTTACTTTCTTTCTTACTTATAAATGGAGTATTTTTATTAAAAAATTATATTTATATTTAGTATTAGGACTAAAAAGTATTATAGATAGCAAAATATAGTCTAAAAAATACAATGATAACTATAGATTTGAAATTATTTATATCAATTACTAAGAACTACAAAATATAATGTTACAAAGTGCCATATCGTCATTGGGTAGAATCGAACCACCAACCTATCGGTTAACAGCCGAACGCGCTAATCAACTACGCAACAGAGACAGTTATTGGTATTGGCACATTTTAAATTTTTGTTCATAGGAAAAATTAAAATAATTTTGCAATTAACACATTTCCATAAAATCTCTGTTTCCTTGTCCTGTTTATATATTGTTTAAGAACGAAAAATTTCTTTGATATGATACTTCATATATAAGCTTAATTTTAACCATTGCAAAACATAAAGAATGTTTCTTTAACAAAAATTTTACAAACTTTTTACACAAGATTAGATAAATTTTAATCCAGCGTATGATATCTGACAATTTTCGTCTATATATTAATACATTGAAAAAAAGCACAACAAAAACATTCATTGTGACATGCTAATTACGGAATGTTTTCCATGGAAGAATGTTTTCTGGAATATATTTCACATACTTTAAAAAATTATGTTGTTATAATCTGAGTCAGTATTCCGAAAATTGACCTCCGTCCCAATTTCTTCGGAACACGAAGAATAATCACAATCACAACTTTGGTTTCTTAAAGAATTTTTTTATTACTCCTCAAAGTATCTCGCTTCTCTCGCTTGTCTCATTCGTCTCGCTTGTATCACGTGTCTCACTTCCGTTCTCTGCTCTCTCTACTTCCGTTCCACTCAAGTTTTCTATATTGTTCCTTATCATCTTAACGTACAGAATGCACAATTGAAACCCGACACAACTTTAACATAATTTGCAACACCCTCCCCACATGTGACTACGAATGAGTCACATGTTATATCACTTTGTCTCGAAGTTTATTTCATTCCTTTTCTAGCTCCTGATTTATCGCCTCCGCAACCACAGCAGCTTGTCGTCTTGGTCTGAATTCTTTGGCGTTCTCTCGCAACTTCTTTTGATGGTTGCTGACATCACATTGTAGTTCTAAAGGATAGATCAGTTGGATTGGTCTCTCAAGAGATATTTTTCCACACTGAAGTTTCACTCCTCTCACAACTTCATCACTTCCACGGATCAACATCGTTACATTTCCGATCTTCCACATATTTCTGTTTTTCTCATCACCCTTAATTAAAACGATATCTCCCTCTTTCGGATGAGTTTCGGTTGCCGATTTGTTAACTTGATTGCGTTGGCGTAGACTTGTTAACTATTCTCGCTGCCATCTGTTCCACAATTGGGTTTTGATTTTGTACAAATACTTTGCTCGCTTCCGTAGTTCACCGTCCTTAATGTGATGACTCTCCAACTCCGGGATGACATTCGTCTGTTGCAGTACGAACGAAGATGGCGTCAGTACGGGGAGTTCAACATCATCCTCTACATAGCTCAATGGTCGATTGTTCATACAAATTTCTACGTCCAGAACAACTTCTGCAAGTTCATCGAATTTCAGAAGTCCTTTACCAACGACTTTGTAAAATGATGATTTGAATACACCGATCAATCGCTCAAACTGGCCTCCCCACCAGGGTGCGCGGGACAGATTGAATCTCCATTTAATTGTATGTTTACTGAGCTCGCGGTGAAACCTCTCGTCTTGCATTGCTCTCTTTAACCATGCTGCTGCCGCTTGGAACGTTTTTGCATTGTCCGAATAGATCAGCGAAGGACAACCTCGCCTTGCTATGAGCCGTTTTAGACTTTGCAGGAAAGAAGTTGTCTCAAGACTCTTCAACAATTCAAGATATACTCCTCGCGTCAAACTACAGGAAAAGAGCACTTGATAGGCTTTTCCTTCTAGATATTTCTTGACTTTATACTTAATCGGACCGGCGAAATCGACACCAATGACTTTATACGGTGTGGTTCCTTCTGTTCGAGTCTTTGGTAAAGGAGCATGTATTGGAGCTTGATACGGTTTGGTCGTGAATCTCTTGCATCTGTAGCATCTCTTCCTTTGCTTTTTGACTAATCGACGAAGCCGAGGAACCCAATACATTTCTCGGAACTTAGCCATCGTAAGTATAGCTCCCCATGGAGTGTTTCCAAGTGTACATCTTCCACTAACTTCACGGTGAAAAGAACGTCATCAGGAAAGTAAATAGGGAACTTTCCTTGTATCCGACCGTGACATCTTAAAATCTTATCATCGTCGGGTTGCACATTTAACTGAATAAGGTCCGTTTGAGACTTTGCGTTTTCTGCAACTCCGGCTTGTACCATTTTTATCCATGACATGTGTTGCTCTTCCACTTCTTCAGATATCAATGGCCAGTGCTTTCTATTATCTCTGTTTTGTCGAGCATTATCAATAAATCGTTTTACCCACGCCCCAATACGAATCGCCTTCCGCAATGGATGTTTTTCAAGAATATCACTGAATATTGCCAAGTCTGACCGCTGGATAGCCGTGCTCAAAACTAATCTCGTCGCCTTTGCTTCACTTTGGGAGTCAGTCGACGGTCTGACTATAAGATCTGGTGGCCAAAGACTACGCTGTGATAGCCAGGCAGGACCTTTCATCCACATCTCGGTCAGTTTGCCACCTCTGCTTCCAAGGTCTGCCGGATTGTCGGTTGTTGGCACATGATGCCCCATGATCTCATTAGAAGCTCGGATTTTTGCCATCGATGCGACACGAATTGTTCATAATCCCCCTCTCCTTTAATCCACCATTAAGCTACAGTACTATCTGACCAGCAGTGTTTTCTGTGTGGAATGTGTCTCAGCGCAATGCTAGCATTCGAGACCAAATTTGCGGCAATATGACTTCCAAAAAGCTCTAACCTCGGGATAGTCAGTCCTCTTTTTGGCAAGTCTTGATTTCGCTGCCAGTAATTCCTGAGTAACTCCAGATGGTTGTTTAGCGACTGTGTAGACGACTGCACTGAAAACCTTCACCGCTGGCATCCCCAAATCCATGAATCTCTAAACTACAGACGGGTTCTTGGAAAGACAGAACCGCTCTTGGCACGGTCACTTCGCTTGGTAAGGTGTTTTCCCACTTCTCCCAGCTCTGCTTCAGTTTACCAATTAATTCCGCGTCTCAAGGTAATTTCAGATCACACAACTCTCGATAGATTTGTTTGCCTCGCAAAAGCAGAGGGGATGCAATTCCCATTGGATCATAAATCTTCGCCAGTCGACTTAAAATGTTGCGCTTCGTTGGCAATTTCCCACAATGTCCTATTTGTACCCTTAACGTATCTTTATCTTTATTCCACGTTGTACCCAGGATCTTCGTCTCAGTTCGCTGCACCCCAAATTGTTGTTTGGCAGCTGTTTGCTCATCATGATTTTTGTCAACACTACCTTCATCCAACTCCTTTGCATTTGATGCCCACTTATGAAGGATAAAGGTGGCATCAACGAGAATGTCAATAGCATCCAATTTTCTTTTTCGTGCTTCATCCACAGTGCATCCTCCTGAAATGATGTCATCAACGTACAGACACCTTCTCAGAGCCTCAACTGCGTCTGGAGCTTTGCTTTTCCAGTGATCCAAATGTGTTTCGAGAACTCCCCCAAGTAGGAATGGAGAAGAAACCAATGCAAACAATACTCTCGTGAACCGTAGTTTTTCTACATCAGCCTGTGGATTGGTCGCCAGTGAAATCTTAAAGAATCCCGTTCACTTTCACGTACACGAGTTTGGAGAAATGCCTTTTGAATATCTCCAGTGATTGCAACAGGAAAACTTCGCGCTCTTACCAGCACTTCCCACAGCTTGTTATTTAGCGAAGGTCCCGCGTACAGGAATTCGTTTAAAGAAGGACTTTCTGTTGAAGCTTTTGCTAATGCATCGTACACCACTCTCAGTTTAGTGGACTGCGCTGACTCGCGTACGACTTCTTTGTGAGGTATGTAGAATTCATTACGTTTTGCTAAGTTAGTTGCTGGTTCAACTATGCCATTGGGCTTTTGGTCTTGGATTACTGTGTTGTAATCTTCAGTTAATTTTTTCGCTGTAATCGTCGCTCTAAAGACTCCAACCTTCTGATGCTTCCTGTTTTGTTTGATGGGAGAGGTGGATGATTTCCACGCCATGGAAGACCGGTCTCGTACCAGCCCTCCTGTGATCGCGTTAATTGCTCTTTGAATTCGTTATACACCATTGATTGGTAGTGTTCAGCAGTGTCTGCTATGCCCAGCACATCCAACCTGCAGAGACCTTCATAATCCTTCTGCAAAACTTGTGTAAGCAACATCCTTTTACTGTTTGGTTCCAAACCAGGGCTCATGGCAACCCATCCGAGTTTTGTGTTTACTGCAATTGGTTGCCCCTCAGTTCCCACTAGTGGATTCGTGCGAGTTTTTATCCGTGCATATTCCCCGCTTCCCAAAACGATATGGACAGTAATTGAGCTTTCTGATCATTATCAACAAATTTTGCATTCTTCAGGTGTTCAAACTCTTTTTGTAAGATTTCATAGTGTGGATTGTCCACTGTGAGTATCTCTTCTTTCTCCACCTTGATCAACTTTACCATCATTGAATAATAACTGTCTATTGCTTCAACTTCCCCTTCATAGATTTCCAGTCTTGTTGTTTTTGATGTTAGAAGCATGTCAACTTTAGTGGTTTGTGTCTCAATTGGTTTCACCCTCAGCATAGATGCAAGTTTACGAGAAATGTATGAGCTTCCAGCCCCTGAGTCGATCAATGCACGACATGTAATTCCATTTATCTTGACAAGAAGAATGGGAAAACTCCTTCACCAGTACATCATGCTGTAGTCAACACTGTCTGACCTGTTTTTGGTGGTTCTTCTCGATTGGTGGCATCACATATGCTCGTATGGTGTCGTTTGTGGCAATTTCTGCATGATGTCTTGCTGGGGCAAGCGTTAGCATGATGCTGTCCTGCTGTGCAGTTGAAACAAAGTTTCTTTTTGACTAAAATTGCTCTTCTCTCCGTGACAGTACTGATTACTTTCATTCCCCCGATTTATGATTTCCTTCACAGTGGACCCACATCCCCTTTTCTTTAGTATGAAAGACTTTCTCTGACCTTCTAGATTTCCACCCAGGTGTGTCTGACTCTTTCTAACAGACTGGATTTCGCCTGGTTCACTGTCTGACTGCTTCAGTAAGCTTGGAAAAGTCCCAACTTTTCCATTCTGGACCATTTCTAACAAGGTCCCCACGTATGGCTGGGGGTTAGTCTAGAGTCATGGAAACATTTCCTTGGACATCTTTAAGTTTACCCAGCGTTTCAAAAGCTTGGACACTGTGATTTAACTTCTCACTAAATTCGGCAATCTTTCTCGGGTTCGCTCCGGAGATATGAGGCAAGTCCATGATCTCTTTTATGTAAGCTTTTATAATTTCCGAATTCTTCCCATACTGATCTTTTAAAATTGACTTCGCTCTATTGTATCCTTCGGTGGTAAAGGGTAATGATTCTACTCGTCGCTTAACTTTGGGCCCAAGGAAACCACACAGATATGTGAATTTGTTGATGGCAGCTATATTTGTCTTGTCCACCGTCTCCGTAAATTGCCCCCAAAATCTGGGCCAATCCATGTATTCTCCCTCAAATTTCGTAATATTTATCTTTGGTAATCTCACCGACATACCTTCATTACTTATTTTTGAGTCCCCGGACTTTGAATTTTGAATTTTTGCATTTACTTGAGCCTTTGTTTCTTGAAGCTTTACTTCAAATTTAAGTTTCTCCTCACGAGCGTGATTTTCCTCTTCTAATTTCCTATTGTTCAGCCAGTGTTGTAGCTTGTTTATTTCGTCTTCGGCTTCGCTATTTTTTGTTTCGATTTCCGCATTCCAATCGCTGATTTCTTCAAGGTCGTCTTTTCTTTCAATTTTCGCTGCTTTTACAGCTCTTTTAAAATTGTCAGCTTCGTTTTAAGTTGTTTTGAGTGCGTTCAGTTGTCGTTCCATAGTTTTTCGCTTTCCCGAATCTAATACTTTAGCTGTTCTTTGAGCAGATAACTTTAGTTGAGTTAATTTTACGTTGAGTTTTGCTTCGTCGTTTGCCATGTTTGTATGGGACGCGTAATATCTCGTGCGAAATTTTTACAATTTATCACAATAACAGTCCTTCGTCGGTAGGTGCCACGTATTCCGAAAATTGACCTCCGTCCCAATGTCTTCGGAACACCAAGAATAATCACAATCACAACTTTGGTTTCTTAAACAATTTTTATCATTACTCGATTTTTATCTCTCTTGTCTCATTCGTCTCGCTTGTATTACTTGTCTCACTTCTGTTCTCTGCTCTCTCAACTTCCGTTCCACTCATGTTTTCTATATTGTTCCTTATCGTCCCCAACTTACCCGAATGTACAATTGAAACCCAACACAACTTTAACATAATTTGCAACATCAGTTTAATATTTAAGGAATAAAAAACTAGTGGGTTTGTCTTTTAAATTGTCTCTTAAATTTACTTTTTTCCCTTTATTGTAAATATAGTATTTTTATTAAGAAATTATGTTTATATTTAGTATGTTGACAAAAAAATATTATAGATAGCAAAATTTTGTCTAAAAAATTCAATGATAAACATGTATTTTAAAACTATTTATACCAGGTACTAAGAAATATAAAATAAAATGTTACAAAGTGCCATATCGTCACTTGGTGGAATCGAACCACCAACCTTTCGGATAACAGCCGAACGCGCTAACCAATTACGCCACAGAGACATTTGATGGTATCGGTATATTTTAGAATATTATTTTTTATTCATAGAAAAATGTGAATAATTTTGCGAACCACACATTTCCAAGAAAGCTCTGTTTTTCTATCTGGTTTAAATATTATTTAAGAAAGAAAAATTTACTTAATATTTTACTGCATATATAGCTTAATTTAAATGTTGCAAAATTTAAAAAAGATTACTTTAACAAACTTTTTAAAAGTGGTCTACACAAGCTTAGTAAAATAATAATGCACCTTGTGATATCTGACATTATTTTGTCTTTATTAAAATAAATTTACAAATAACATCTCAAAGATATTATTTGTGATAAGCAAAAAAAAATTATTCAATAGAAAAGTCTGTTCTGGAATATATTTCATATATTCTCGAAAAATGTTAGTACTATAGTTTAAGTTCGTTTAAAATTTAAGAGAGAAAAAACTCTTTTTTTATAATAATAAATAATGTTTTTAAAATTTACTTTTTTTCTTACTTATAAATGGAGTATTTTTATTAAAAAATTATATTTAGATTTAGTATTAGGACTAAAAACTATTATAGATAGCAAAATATAATCTAAAAAATACAATGATAATTATAGACTTTGAAATTATTTATATCAAATACTAAGAACTAAAAAATATAATGTTACAAAGTGCCATATCGTCATTGGGTAGAATACCACCAATGACGATATGGCACTTTGGTTAACAGCCGAACGCGGTAAGCAATTACGCCACAGAGACAGTTATTGGTATTGGCACATTTTAAATATTACTTTTTATTCATAGGAAAAATTAAAATAATTTTGCAATTAACACATTTCCATAAAATCTCTGTTTTCTTGTCCTGTTTATACATTGCTCAAGAACGAAAAATTTCTTTGATATTATACTGCATATATAAAACTTAATTTTAACCATTGCAAAACATAAAGAATATTACTTTAACAAAAATTTTACAAACTTCCTACACAAGATGAGATAAATTTTAATCCAGCGTGTGATATCTGACAATTTTCGTCTATATATTAATATATTGAAAAAAAGCACAACAAAAACATTCATTGTGACAAGCTAATTAAGGAATGTTTTCCATGGAAGAATGTTTCCTGGAATATATTTCACATACTTTAAAAAAATTATGTTGTTATAATCTGAGTCAGTTTAATATTTAAGGAAGAAAAAACTGGTGGGTTTTTTTATTAATAAATATTGTCTCTTAAATTTATTTTTTCCCTTAATTATAAATATTGTATTTTTATGAAGAAATTATGTTTATATTTAGTATTTTGACATAAAAATATTATAGATACAAAATTTTGTCTAAAAAATTCAATGATAAACATAGATTTTAAAACTATTTATACCAGGTAGTAAGAAATACGCGCTCACCAATTACGCCACACAGACATTTTAAAATATTATTTTTTATTCATAGAAAAAATGTGAATAATTTCGCGAACAACACAATTCCAAGAAAGATTTGTTTTTCTGTCTGGTTAAATATTGTTTAAGAAAGAAAAATTTACTTGATATTTTACTGCACATATAGCTTAATTTAAACGATGCAAGATTTAAAAAAGATTATTTTAACAAACTTTTTTTTAGTGGTCTACACAAGCTTAGTAAAATAATAATGCACCGTGTGATATCTGACATTATTTTGTCTTTATTAAAATAAATTTACAAATAACACCTCAAAGATATTAATTGTGATGAGCAAAATAAAAAATTTTATTCTATAGAAAAAATCTTTTCTGGAAACTTTTTCATATAGTTTAGAAAAATGTTATTATTATAATTTAAGTTAGTTTAAGTGCTCTGACCAACTGAGCTATGAAGTCACACAGTGGTGAGCAGGCCAATTTAAATCAGATAATAAGAAATCCAAAATAAAAATATTACACATCGTCATTTAGTCACTCGATGCAATCAAAAAATCAACAATATAGATTAACAGCGGAACGCGCTATCGAATTACGCCATTACAACACTTCGGAAAAGACTGCAGATGTGCACGCATATGAGGTGTTGAAAGTTGTAAGAAAAGGCAGCATCCATTGCTATCCTCATCCAAAAAAATGCCAAGGTTTTAAATTAGGTGAAAAATTTAATTTCAATCCTGAACCATCTGCAAGCGAGAGCCATTCCAAAGCATTTCAAACGTTTAAATTTTGCGTGACGAACTCATTATATTGCAGTTGCAATATAGGTTTGCATTTTATTCCAGCTAAGGTTAGCGCACCCTATGGTAGTGGTGTGATTGAATAATATTCAATCTTAGACAGTTGCTCTAACACAACCATGTGCCTAAAAATGTAATCTGGAGCTAATTGCTCACCCATCGAATTCACGTTAACGACTGTTTCAGGAAGCCACAAAAGTAAAGGTGAACAGTTATTTCTGGATGTGGTTCGAGTATTCGTGGGCAAATATGTCAGAGTAGATAACGTTTGGGGGCCAACACCTTTCCTGTTGCACTATAAAGTAATCCAACCTATACAGAGTTTAATGAGTTAGTTGCTGTTGTTAAAGATTGTCTGCCGTCAAGATATATCGCGCAAAAGCAATAATGGATAAAACTGTTAAGCTAGAAAATCATCACTATAAAATTAGTCTTCCTTGCAAATATGATGACCCATTCTTCCCGTAAAATAAGTCTATGATAGAAAAGAGCTTTGTTTATTTGAAGAAAAGGCTTGAGAGGAATTTCATACTTCACGGATATTAGAAGGCAAAGATGAATGAATGCATTGCAAAAAGAGCACGCTAAATTAGTTCAACTGGAAAGTCAAAATACATCGGACGAGTCACTTAGAAAACTATTTCGATATCTGCTTTTTACCCTGTGACACACCGGCATAAACGAGAAGATAACAATCGTTTTATTGCGCTTCAAGGACCAGATTTTTCCAATTCTTTGGTTGGTGTTTTCTTGCGGTAATAGCAGATATTGAGAAGATGTTCTATCAGTTAAGGTTAAACCAGAAAACTGCAATGCACCGAGATTTATATGTTGGCCAGAGGGAGATCTATCGAAAGAACCAGTAGAGCATCAAATGACTGCTCAATTCTTCGGAGAAACCTCTTCCTCAAGTTGTTGTTCTAATATTATAAAGAACTTCTACAGATAAATGGAAAGATTTCAGCAAACAAGTTGTCGATACAGTTGATAGTAACTTTTATGTAAAACACAGTCTAAAGTCTTTACTAGAAAGGAAAGGAGCAGTCAAGGTGGTCGACAAACTATCAGTTTTGATGTTTAGGGTGGATTCCGTATAACAAATTGGGTGTCAAAAGATCTTGAAGCTTTATATGACATACCTAACTAGGAAAGAGCGCCATGTGTAAGCCTTAAGTTGGAGAAATTGCTCGAATATATATAGACAAGTAGTGCAGAAATCCATTATTTCTCTGACGCATCGACCTAAGAATAAAATGTATCAACGTGACTTTGGTGTGAAGATACGGAATGAAGCATTCATTCTACTTATTTATTGGCAAATCTAGAGTTCCACCTATTAAAACAGTCACGGTACACAGATTGGAACTAACCGCTGCAACATTGGCTGTAAGGTTGAAAAAACAAATTTGTGATGAGCTGGATCTCTCAATGAATCAAATTGTTTTCTGGAGCATTTCAATGGTAGTGCTGCATTACATTAAAAGTAAGACCGAAAGGGATCAGATTTTTGTAGCAAATCGACTAAAGCTTTGCTTTTCCTTCTGTTCATTTCTCAGAAAGACTAATGAAAGAAAGTTCACATTCTGAATGGAATCCTAGAGAGGTAAGGATTTTGTTTTGAATCCTATATATAATTACGAAAGCCTCCCATCTTGCTCGAACAAGTTGTTGGAAGCCTTGCACTCTGTTTTGAACAATTTTGCTCCAAAGATGATTGCCTTCACGTATCAGGTGGTGGTATAATAGTTGAATGGTAGTTTTTATTTATAAGGCTTTGTTTGTTAAAGACCGTAATTTTTAACTTTATTAAGCAAGATTATATTACGTGCATTTAAGTCATCCTAGTGTGTCGATATTTTTCTACCATTTATATTTTTGTGAACTTTCCAAATTCCTGATACATATTATAGACAATATAAAATTCTATAATATACTTGCGTGAAAAAAATTCTACCGTGTACTTTTTTAGCTATAGAGCTATTTGTCAAATGTGGTGCCAACTTTACACTTTATAACAGAGTAAAATCTCAAGGAATTTTATTCCTTTTATATTTTTGTGCACCCTCCAGATTTTGGATATGTTATAGATGATAAAAATATATACAAAATGACCAAGTTTGAAAAATTTCTACCTTGGGGGGGGTTTTCATCTATAGGCCTTTATTTAGTAAAGGACTGGAATTCTTAACTTAATTATATAAGAAAATATTACGCGTATTCGTGTATTCGTGTTGTCTAACTTTGTCAATAATATTCTACACCTTATTTTTTTGTGCACCCTCCAGATTTTCGATATGTTTTTAAAAATAAGATTATGTACAATATGGCCAAGTTTAAAAAGTTCTACCATGTAGTTTTTAAATTATACGCTAAATAAGAGAAATGAAAAGTACACTGCAAATTGAACCTTAGTGTTTTTTCAATTTCTAGACTTATATACTTTTTTGTGATGTCTAAGGAAATTAAAATAGTCATAAACAGTTAAGAATTATTTTTGAATTGTTGTATTTGATGGAAAATGTGTTTTAAAAACGATTTTTCATTTTATTATTTAGAATGATGAATTTTAGTTGAATGTGGTGATGAGTTCTGTGACGATTGTTGTGTTGACTGTGGTACTCAATTTGGTTCTAATTTTACAATAGTCTTGTTGTGTAGGTTTTTGGTTTTTAGAAACATTTTAATACCAAGGAGTGTTAATTTTCAATGTTTGAGTGTAATGAATTTGTGTAGCAAGTAAGCATGTATCACAATGAATAACAATGTATCACACTATATAACAATGTATCACTCTACATCACAGTACATCACACTACATCACAATGTATCACAATGTATCACAATGTATCACACTACATCACAATAAAAGACAATGCATTACACTACATCACAATGTATCACGATCGATCACAATGTATCACACTATATCACACTATATCACACTACATCACAATGTTCCACAATGCATTACAATGTATCATACTGTATCACAATGCATCACAATGTCTCACACTACATCACACTACATCACACTACATCACACTACATCACAATGTTTCACACTACATCACAATGTATCATACTGCATCAAAATATATATCAATGCATTACACTACATCACAATGTATCACGATCGATCACAATATATCACACTATATCACACTATATCACACTACATCACAATGTTTCACAATGCATCACAATGTATCATGCTGTATCACAATGCATCACAATGTACCACACTGCATCACATTACATCACAATGTATCACAATGCATCACAATGTATCACCACGCCTCACACTACAACATAATGCATCACAATGAATCACAATGCATCGCAATGCATCACACTATACCACAATGCATCCAACTACGTCACACTACTTCACACTACATCACAATGCATCACAATGCATCACAATGTATCACACTGTATCAAAATGTATTACAATGCATCACAATGTATCACAATCCATGATAAAGTATCTCACTATATCACAATTCATCACAATGTAATAGCACTACAGCATAATGTATCACAATAAATCACACTACATCCCATGTATCACAATGCATCATACCACATCACAATGTATCACAATGCATCAGAACATTACAATGTATCGCATTACATCACAGTTGGCTGTAATAGCGCATCACAAGAGAATGCAATATGGTGGCTGATCACAGAACCACATTATGTCTTGTCATGGAATAAGCATTGCGATAAATTCATTAAATATATGATATAATTATTATCAGAAATCATAAAGATGGGAAACTACAATCTCTAGCCTTTCTTAAACTAGATGAAATGTTCATGTTTTCTAATGTCAAAAGTTTTATATTAACTTGGACATTGCTGGAACACGTCGGATTAACTTAGAAATTTTCAATGATTTTGGACCATTGTCGAGGTATGACAGTTCAGTCGTTGGAATTGAATACTTTTTTACAAAATTTCTTAAAATTGAAAAGAAAGTCACTAAACTATATTTCAGTGTTTTTTCAAAATTTCACTAATCTATGAACTTAATTTATGATCTGACAACTGAACACCAATTGGAAACACTGCCTTACTAAAACAAAACCCCACATAGATCAATGGAAACACAATGGCTTCGGCTGCTTAAACCATTGGCTCAAATAAACTTTTCTCGGGCTTACTAGATTCAGGAAAATACTGTCTGCTATAGAACAAATACACTGTTAGATGCTAAAAAACCCTTTTACACCTCATTCATATGACAGAAAGCTAAAGTCATTCATATTTGAGTTAACGCATCTTTCTTAACAATGGAAAATTAGTCGCTTTTGATATTTTGAGTTTTGTGGTTACTTCTATTTTCATTACTTTAAATTTTTGTTTTATTACTTGACATTGCGTTTTTCGATTAACCTGTTTTGAATATTAAGTGCATTGCATATACAACATACTGCATATAGTATGAATATTAAGTGCTACAGAGACCTTTGATGGTATCGGGATATATTAAAATATTATTTTTTATTCATAGAAAAATGTGAATAATTTTACGAACAACAGAATTCCAAGAAAGCTCTGTTTTTTTTATATGGTTTAAACATTGTTTAAGAAAGAAAAATTTACTTGATATTTTAATGCAAATATAGCTTAATTTAAACGTTGCAAAACTTAAAAAAGATTATTTTACCAAATTTTTAAAAGTGGTCTACACAACTTAAGTAAAATAATCATGCACTTTGTGATATCTGACATTATTTCGTCTTTATTAAATTAAATTTAAAAATAACATCTCAAAGATAATATTCGTGATAAGCAAAATAAAAAAATTATTCAATAGAAAAATTTGTTCTGGAATTTATTTCATATATTTCGAAAAATGTTACTATAATTTAAGTTCGTTTAAAATTTAAGACAGAAAAAACTATTTTTTTATAATAATAATGATGTTTTTAAAATTTACTTTTTTTCTTACTTATAAATGGAGTATTTTTATTAAAAAATTATATTTAGATTTAGTAGTATGAATAAAAGCTATTACAGATAGCACAATATAGTCTAAAAAATACAATGATAATTATAGACTTTAAAATTATTTACATCAATTACTAGAACTACAAAATATAATGTTATAAAATGCCATATCGTCACTGGTTGGAATCGAACCACCAACCTTTCGGTTAACAGCCCAACGCCCTAACCAGGTACGCCACAAAGTGTGTTGTTAGTATGGGCACATTTTAAATATTATTTTTTGTTCATACGAAAAATTAAAATATTTTTGCAATTAACATATTTCCGTGAAAGCTCTGTTTTCTTCTCCTGTTTAAAATTGTTTAAGAACGAAAAATTTCTTTGATATTTAACTGCATATATAATCTTCATTTCAACCATTGCAAAGCATAAAGAATATTATTTAACAAAAATTTTACAAACTTTCTACACACGATTAGTAAAATATTAACCCAGCGTATGAGATCAGACAATTTTCGTTTATATATTAGAACATTGAAAAAAAGCACAACCAAAAAATTAATTGTGACAAGCTAAATAGGGAATGTTTTCCATGGAAGAATGTTTTCTGGAATATGTTTCACACATACTTTAAAAAAATTATGTTGTTATAATTTAAGTCAGTTTAATATTTAAGAAAGAAAAAACTGGTCGGTGTTTTTTATTAATAAATGTTGTTTCTTAAATTTACTTTTTTCCCTTACTTATAAATATAGTATTTTTATTAAGAAATTATGTTTATATTTCGTATTTTGACATAAAAATATTATAAATAGCAAAATTTTGTCAAAAAAATTCAATGTTAAACATAGATTTTAAAAAGGTTTAATATCAGGTAGTAAGAAGTATAAAATAAAATGTTACAAAGTAACATATCGTCACTGGAGGGAATCGAACCACCAACCTTTCGGTTAACAGCCGAACGCGCTAACCAATTACGCCACAGAAACATTTAATGGCATCGGTATATTTTAAAATATTATTTTTTATTCATAGAAACTTGTGAATAGTTTTGCGAACCACAAATTTCCAAGAAAGCTCTGTTTTTCTATCTGGTTTAAATATTGTTTAAAAAAGAAAAATTTACTTCATATTTTACTGTACATATAGCTTAATTTAAACCTTGCAAAATTTAAAAAAGATTACTTTAAAAATCTTTTTAAAAGTGGTCTACACAAGTTTAGTAAAATAATAATGCACCGTGTGATATCTGACTTAATTTTTCCTTATTAAAATAAATTTACAAATAACATCTCAAAGATATTACTTGTGATAAGCAAAATAAAAAAAATATTCAATAGGAAATTCTCTTCAGGAATTTATTTCAAATATTTTCGAAAAATGTTATTACTATAATTTAAGTTCGTTTAAAATTTAAGAGAGAAAGAACTCTTTTTTTTATAATAATAGTGATGTTTTTAATATTTACTTTTTTTCTTACTTATAAATGGAGTATTTTTATTAAAAAACTATATTTAGATTTAGTAGTATGATAAAAACTATTATAGATAGCAAAATATAGTCTAAAAAATAAAATGATAATTATAGAGTTTGAAATTATTTACATCAATTACTAGAACTAGAATATATAATGTTACAAAGTGCCATATCGTCACTGGGTGGAATCGAACCACCAATCTTTTGGTTGACAACCCAACGCGCTAACCAATTATGTCACAGAGTCTGTTGTTGGTAATGGCAGATTTTAAATATTACTTTTTGTTCATATGAAAAATTAAAATAATTTTGCAATTAACATATTTCCATAAAAGCTCTGTTTTCTTGTCCTAATTACAATTGTTTAAGAATGAAAAATTTCTTTGATATTTTACTGCATGTATAAGCTTCATTTTAACCAATGCAAAACATAAAGAATGTTACTTTAACAAAAATTTTACAAACTTTCTACACAAGATTAGTAAAATATTAACCCAGCGTATGATATCTGGCAATTTACGTTTATATATTAATACATTGAAAAAAAGCACAACAAAAAAAATTAATTGTGACAAGCTAAATAGGGAATGTCTACCATGGAAAAATGTTTTCTGGAATATGTTTCACACATACTTTAAAAAATTATGTTGTTATAATTTAAGTCAGTTTAATATTTAAGAAAGAAAAAACTGGTCGGTGTTTTTTATTAATAAATGTTGTTTCTTAAATTTACTTTTTTCCCTTACTTATAAATATAGTATTTTTATTAAGAAATTATGTTTATATTTCGTATTTTGACATAAAAATATTATAAATAGCAAAATTTTGTCAAAAAAATTCAATGTTAAACATAGATTTTAAAAAGGTTTAATATCAGGTAGTAAGAAGTATAAAATAAAATGTTACAAAGTAACATATCGTCACTGGAGGGAATCGAACCACCAACCTTTCGGTTAACAGCCGAACGCGCTAACCAATTACGCCACAGAAACATTTAATGGCATCGGTATATTTTAAAATATTATTTTTTATTCATAGAAACTTGTGAATAGTTTTGCGAACCACAAATTTCCAAGAAAGCTCTGTTTTTCTATCTGGTTTAAATATTGTTTAAAAAAGAAAAATTTACTTCATATTTTACTGTACATATAGCTTAATTTAAACCTTGCAAAATTTAAAAAAGATTACTTTAAAAATCTTTTTAAAAGTGGTCTACACAAGTTTAGTAAAATAATAATGCACCGTGTGATATCTGACTTAATTTTTCCTTATTAAAATAAATTTACAAATAACATCTCAAAGATATTACTTGTGATAAGCAAAATAAAAAAAATTATTCAATAGGAAATTCTCTTCAGGAATTTATTTCAAATATTTTCGAAAAATGTTATTACTATAAATTAAGTTCGTTTAAAATTTAAGAGAGAAAGAACTCTTTTTTTATAATAATAGTGATGTTTTTAATATTTACTTTTTTTCTTACTTATAAATGGAGTATTTTTATTAAAAAACTATATTTAGATTTAGTAGTATGATAAAAACTATTATAGATAGCAAAATATAGTCTAAAAAATAAAATGATAATTATAGAGTTTGAAATTATTTACATCAATTACTAGAACTAGAAATTATAATGTTACAAAGTGCCATATCGTCACTGGGTGGAATCGAACCACCAATCTTTTGGTTAACAACCAAACGCGCTAACCAATTATGTCACAGAGTCTGTTGTTGGTAATGGCAGATTTTAAATATTACTTTTTGTTCATAGGAAAAATTAAAATAATTTTGCAATTAACATATTTCCATAAAAGCTCTGTTTTCTTGTCCTAATTACAATTGTTTAAGAATGAAAAATTTCTTTGATATTTTACTGCATGTATAACCTTCATTTTAACCAATGCAAAACATAAAGAATGTTACTTTAACAAAAATTTTACAAACTTTCTACACAAGATTAGTAAAATATTAACCCAGCTTATGATATCTGGCAATTTCCGTTTATATATTAATACATTGAAAAAAAGCACAACAAAAAAAACTAATTGTGACAAGCTAAATAGGGAATGTCTACCATGGAAGAATGTTTTCTGGAATATGTTTCACACATACTTTAAAAAAAATATGTTGTTATAATTTAAGTCAGTTCAATATTTAAGAAAGAAAAAACTGGTGGGGTTTTTTATTAATAAATGTTGTTTCTTAAATATACTTTTTTCCCTTACTTATAAATATAGTATTTGTATTAAGAAATTATGTTTATATTTAGTATTTTGACATAAAAGTATTATAAATAGCAAAATTTTGTGTAAAATTTCAATGATAAACATAGATTTTAAAAAGATTAATACCAGTAGTAAGAAGTATAAAATAAAACGTTACAAAGTAACATACCGTCACTGGGTGGAATCGAACCACCAACCTTTCGGTTAACAGCCGAACGCGCTAACCAATTACGCCACAGAGACATTTAATGGTATAGGTATATTTTAAAATATTATTTTTTATTCATAGAAACTTGTGAATAGTTTTGCGAACCACAAATTTCAAGAAAGCTCTGTTTTTCTATCTGGTTTAAATATTGTTTAAAAAGAAAAATTTACTTCATATTTTACTGTACATATAGCTTAATTTAAACCTTGCAAAATTTAAAAAGATTACTTTAAAAATCTTTTTAAAAGTGGTCTACACAAGTTTAGTAAAATAATAATGCACCGTGTGATATCTGACATAATTTTTCTTTATTAAAATAAATTTACAAGTAACATCTCAAAGATATTACTTGTGATAAGCAAAATAAAAAAAATTATTCAATAGGAAATTCTCTTCAGGAATTTATTTCAAATATTTTCGAAAAATGTTATTACTATAATTTAAGTTCGTTTAAAATTTAAGAGAGAAAGAACTCTTTTTTTTATAATAATAGTGATGTTTTTAATATTTACTTTTTTTCTTACTTATAAATGGAGTATTTTTATTAAAAAACTATATTTAGATTTAGTAGTATGATAAAAACTATTATAGATAGCAAAATATAGTCTAAAAAATAAAATGATAATTATAGAGTTTGAAATTATTTACATCAATTACTAGAACTAGAAATTATAATGTTACAAAGTGCCATATCGTCACTGGGTGGAATCGAACCACCAATCTTTTGGTTAACAACCAAACGCGCTAACCAATTATGTCACAGAGTCTGTTGTTGGTAATGGCAGATTTTAAATATTACTTTTTGTTCATAGGAAAAATTAAAATAATTTTGCAATTAACATATTTCCATAAAAGCTCTGTTTTCTTGTCCTAATTACAATCGTTTAAGAATGAAAAATTTCTTTGATATTTTACTGCATGTATAAGCTTCATTTTAACCAATGCAAAACATAAAGAATGTTACTTTAACAAAAATTTTACAAACTTTCTACACAAGATTAGTAAAATATTAACCCAGCTTATGATATCTGGCAATTTCCGTTTATATATTAATACATTGAAAAAAAGCACAACAAAAAAAACTAATTGTGACAAGCTAAATAGGGAATGTCTACCATGGAAGAATGTTTTCTGGAATATGTTTCACACATACTTTAAAAAATTATGTTGTTATAATTTAAGTCAGTTTAATATTTAAGAAAGAAAAAACTGGTCGGTGTTTTTTATTAATAAATGTTGTTTCTTAAATTTACTTTTTTCCCTTACTTATAAATATAGTATTTTTATTAAGAAATTATGTTTATATTTCGTATTTTGACATAAAAATATTATAAATAGCAAAATTTTGTCAAAAAAATTCAATGTTAAACATAGATTTTAAAAAGTTTAATATCAGGTAGTAAGAAGTATAAAATAAAATGTTACAAAGTAACATATCGTCACTGGGTGGAATCGAACCACAAACCTTTCGGTTAACAGCCGAACGCGCTAACCAATTACGCCACAGAGACATTTAATGGCATCGGTATATTTTAAAATATTATTTTTTATTCATAGAAACTTGTGAATAGTTTTGCGAACCACAAATTTCCAAGAAAGCTCTGTTTTTCTATTTGGTTTAAATATTGTTTAAAAAAGAAAAATTTACTTCATATTTTACTGTACATATAGCTTAATTTAAACCTTGCAAAATTTAAAAAAGATTACTTTAAAAATCTTTTTAAAAGTGGTCTACACAAGTTTAGTAAAATAATAATGCACCGTGTGATATCTGACATAATTTTTCTTTATTAAAATAAATTTACAAGTAACATCTCAAAGATATTACTTGTGATAAGCAAAATAAAAAAAATTATTCAATAGGAAATTCTCTTCAGGAATTTATTTCAAATATTTTCGAAAAATGTTATTACTATAATTTAAGTTCGTTTAAAATTTAAGAGAGAAAGAACTCTTTTTTTTATAATAATAGTGATGTTTTTAATATTTACTTTTTTTCTTACTTATAAATGGAGTATTTTTATTAAAAAACTATATTTAGATTTAGTAGTATGATAAAAACTATTATAGATAGCAAAATATAGTCTAAAAAATAAAATGATAATTATAGAGTTTGAAATTATTTACATCAATTACTAGAACTAGAAATTATAATGTTACAAAGTGCCATATCGTCACTGGGTGGAATCGAACCACCAATCTTTTGGTTAACAACCAAACGCGCTAACCAATTACGTCACAGTGTCTGTTGTTGGTAATGGCAGATTTTAAATATTACTTTTTTGTTCATAGGAAAAATTAAAATAATTTTGCAATTAACATATTTCCATAAAAGCTCTGTTTTCTTGTCCTAATTACAATCGTTTAAGAATGAAAAATTTCTTTGATATTTTACTGCATGTATAAGCTTCATTTTAACCAATGCAAAACATAAAGAATGTTATTTTAACAAAAATTTTACAAACTTTCTACACAAGATTAGTAAAATATTAACCCAGCTTATGATATCTGGCAATTTCCGTTTATATATTAATACATTGAAAAAAAGCACAACAAAAAAAACTAATTGTGACAAGCTAAATAGGGAATGTCTACCATGGAAGAATGTTTTCTGGAATATGTTTCACACATACTTTAAAAAATTATGTTGTTATAATTTAAGTCAGTTTAATATTTAAGAAAGAAAAAACTGGTCGGTGTTTTTTATTAATAAATGTTGTTTCTTAAATTTACTTTTTTCCCTTACTTATAAATATAGTATTTTTATTAAGAAATTATGTTTATATTTCGTATTTTGACATAAAAATATTATAAATAGCAAAATTTTGTCAAAAAAATTCAATGTTAAACATAGATTTTAAAAAGTTTAATATCAGGTAGTAAGAAGTATAAAATAAAATGTTACAAAGTAACATAGCGTCACTGGGTGGAATCGAACCACAAACCTTTCGGTTAACAGCCGAACGCGCTAACCAATTACGCCACAGAAACATTTAATGGCATCGGTATATTTTAAAATATTATTTTTTATTCATAGAAACTTGTGAATAGTTTTGCAAACCACAAATTTCCAAAAAGCTCTGTTTTTCTATTTGGTTTAAATATTGTTTAAGAAAGAAAAATTTACTTGATATTTTACTGTACATATAGTTAATTTAAACCTTGCAAAATTTAAAAAAGATTACTTTAAAAATCTTTTTAAAAGTGGTCTACACAAGTTTAGTAAAATAATAATGCACCGTGTGATATCTGACATAATTTTTCTTTATTAAAATAAATTTACAAATAACATCTCAAAGATATTACTTGTGATAAGCAAAATAAAAAAAATTATTCAATAGGAAATTCTCTTCAGGAATTTATTTCAAATATTTTCGAAAAATGTTATTACTATAATTTAAGTTCGTTTAAAATTTAAGAGAGAAAGAACTCTTTTTTTTATAATAATAGTGATGTTTTTAATATTTACTTTTTTTCTTACTTATAAATGGAGTATTTTTATTAAAAAATTATATTTAGATTTAGTAGTATGATAAAAACTATTATAGATAGCAAAATATAGTCTAAAAAATAAAATGATAATTATAGAGTTTGAAATTATTTACATCAATTACTAGAACTAGAAATTATAATGTTACAAAGTGCCATATCGTCACTGGGTGGAATCGAACCACCAATCTTTTGGTTAACAACCAAACGCGCTAACCAATTACGTCACAGTGTCTGTTGTTGGTAATGGCAGATTTTAAATATTACTTTTTGTTCATAGGAAAAATTAAAATAATTTTGCAATTAACATATTTCTATAAAAGCTCTGTTTTCTTGTCCTGTTTACAATTGTTTAAGAACGAAAAATTTCTTTGATATTTTACTGCATGTATAAGCTTCATTTTAACCAATGCAAAACATAAAGAATATTACTTTAACAAAATTTTACAAACTTTCTACACAAGATTAGTAAAATATTAACCCAGCGTATGATATCTGGCAATTTCGTTTATATATTAATACATTGAAAAAAGCACAACAAAAAATTAATTGTGACAAGCTAAATAGGGAATGTCTACCATGGAAGAATGTTTTCTGGAATATGTTTCACACATACTTTAAAAATTATGTTGTTATAATTTAAGTCAGTTTAATATTTAAGATAGAAAAACTGGTGGGTTTTTATTAATAAATGTTGTTTCTTAAATTTTCTTTTTCCCTTACTTATAAATATAGTATTTTTAATAAGAAATTATGTTTATATTTAGTATTTTTACATAAAAATATTATAAATAGCAAAATTTTGTCTAAAAAATTCAATGTTAAACATAGATTTTAAAACGATTAATATCAGGTAGTAAGAAGCATAAAATAAAATGTTACAAAGTGACATATCGTCACTGGGTGGAATCGAACCACCAACCTTTCGGTTAACAGCCGAACGCGCTAACCAATTACGCCACAGAGACATTTAATGGCATCGGTATATTTTAAAATATTATTTTTTATTCATAGAAACTTGTGAATAGTTTTGCAAACCACAAATTTCCAAGAAAGGTCTGTTTTTCTATTTGGTTTAAATATTGTTTAAGAAAGAAAAATTTACTTCATATTTTACTGTACATATAGCTTAATTTAAACCTTGCAAAATTTAAAAAAGATTACTTTAAAAATCTTTTTAAAAGTGGTCTACACAAGTTTAGTAAAATAATAATGCACCGTGTGATATCTGACATAATTTTTCTTTATTAAAATAAATTTACAAGTAACATCTCAAAGATATTACTTGTGATAAGCAAAATAAAAAAAATTATTCAATAGGAAATTCTCTTCAGGAATTTATTTCAAATATTTTCGAAAAATGTTATTACTATAAATTAAGTTCGTTTAAAATTTAAGAGAGAAAGAACTCTTTTTTTTATAATAATAGTGATGTTTTTAATATTTACTTTTTTTCTTACTTATAAATGGAGTATTTTTATTAAAAAATTATATTTAGATTTAGTAGTATGATAAAAACTATTATAGATAGCAAAATATAGTCTAAAAAATAAAATGATAATTATAGAGTTTGAAATTATTTACATCAATTACTAGAACTAGAAATTATAATGTTACAAAGTGCCATATCCTCACTGGGTGGAATCGAAATACCAATCTTTTGGTTAACAACCAAACGCGCTAACCAATTATGTCACAGAGTCTGTTGTTGGTAATGGCAGATTTTAAATATTACTTTTTGTTCATAGGAAAAATTAAAATAATTTTGCAATTAACATATTTCAATAAAAGCTCTGTTTTCTTGTCCTGTTTACAATTGTTTAAGAATGAAAAATTTCTTTCATATTTTACTGCATGTATAAGCTTCGTTTTAACCAATGCAAAACATAAAGAATATTACTTTAACAAAAATTTTACAAACTTTTTACACAAGACTTGTAAAATATTAACCCAGCGTATGATATCTGGCAATTTCCGTTTATATATTAATACATTGAAAAAAAGCACAACAAAAAAAACTAATTGTGACAAGCTAAATAGGGAATGTCTACCATGGAAGAATGTTTTCTGGAATATGTTTCACACATACTTTAAAAAATTATGTTGTTATAATTTAAGTCAGTTTAATATTTAAGATAGAAAAAACTGGTGGGTTTTTTTATTAATAAATGTTGTTTCTTAAATTTTCTTTTTTCCCTTACTTATAAATATAGTATTTTTAACAAGAAATTATGTTTATATTTAGTATTTTTACATAAAAATATTATAAATAGCAAAATTTTGTCTAAAAAATGCAATGTTAAACATAGATTTTAAAACGATTAATATTAGGTAATAAGAAGCATAAAATAAAATGTTACAAAGTGACATATCGTCACTGGGTGGAATCGAACCACCAACCTTTCGGTTAACAGCCGAATGCGCTAACCAATTACGCCACAGAGACATTTAATGGCATCGGTATATTTTAAAATATTATTTTTTATTCATAGAAACTTGTGAATAGTTTTGCAAACAACAAATTTCCAAGAAAGGTATGTTTTTCTATTTGGTTTAAATATTGTTTAAGAAAGAAAAATTTACTTCATATTTTACTGTACATATAGCTTAATTTAAACCTTGCAAAATTTAAAAAAGATTACTTTAAAAATCTTTTTAAAAGTGGTCTACACAAGTTTAGTAATATAATAATGCACCGTGTGATATCTGACATAATTTTTCTTTATTAAAATAAATTTACAAGTAACATCTCAAAGATATTACTTGTGATAAGCAAAATAAAAAAAATTATTCAATAGGAAATTCTCTTCAGGAATTTATTTCAAATATTTTCGAAAAATGTTATTACTATAAATTAAGTTCGTTTAAAATTTAAGAGAGAAAGAACTCTTTTTTTTATAATAATAGTGATGTTTTTAATATTTACTTTTTTTCTTACTTATAAATGGAGTATTTTTATTAAAAAACTATATTTAGATTTAGTAGTATGATAAAAACTATTATAGATAGCAAAATATAGTCTAAAAAATAAAATGATAATTATAGAGTTTGAAATTATTTACATCAATTACTAGAACTAGAAATTATAATGTTACAAAGTGCCATATCCTCACTGGGTGGAATCGAACCACCAATCTTTTGGTTAACAACCAAACGCGCTAACCAATTATGTCACAGAGTCTGTTGTTGGTAATGGCAGATTTTAAATATTACTTTTTGTTCATAGGAAAAATTAAAATAATTTTGCAATTAACATATTTCCATAAAAGCTTTGTTTTCTTGTCCTGTTTACAATTGTTTATAAATGAAGAATTTCTTTGATATTTTACTGCATGTATAACCTTCATTTTAACCAATGCAAAACATAAAGAATATTATTTTAACAAAAATTTTACAAACTTTCTACACAAGATTAGTAAAATATTAACCCAGCGTATGATATCTGGCAATTTCCGTTTATATATTAATACATTGAAAAAAAGCACAACAAAAAAAATTAATTGTGACAAGCTAAATAGGGAATGTCTACCATGGAAGAATGTTTTCTGGAATATGTTTCACACATACTTTAAAAAATTATGTTGTTATAATTTAAGTCAGTTTAATATTTAAGATAGAAAAAACTGGTGGGTTTTTTTATTAATAAATGTTGTTTCTTAAATTTTCTTTTTTCCCTTACTTATAAATATAGTATTTTTAACAAGAAATTATGTTTATATTTAGTATTTTTACATAAAAATATTATAAATAGCAAAATTTTGTCTAAAAAATGCAATGTTAAACATAGATTTTAAAACGATTAATATTAGGTAATAAGAAGCATAAAATAAAATGTTACAAAGTGACATATCGTCACTGGGTGGAATCGAACCACCAACCTTTCGGTTAACAGCCGAATGCGCTAACCAATTACGCCACAGAGACATTTAATGGCATCGGTATATTTTAAAATATTATTTTTTATTCATAGAAACTTGTGAATAGTTTTGCAAACAACAAATTTCCAAGAAAGGTATGTTTTTCTATTTGGTTTAAATATTGTTTAAGAAAGAAAAATTTACTTCATATTTTACTGTACATATAGCTTAATTTAAACCTTGCAAAATTTAAAAAAGATTACTTTAAAAATCTTTTTAAAAGTGGTCTACACAAGTTTAGTAATATAATAATGCACCGTGTGATATCTGACATAATTTTTCTTTATTAAAATAAATTTACAAATAACATCTCAAAGATATTATTTGTGATAAGCAAAATAAAAAAAATTATTCAATAGGAAATTCTCTTCAGGAATTTATTTCAAATATTTTCGAAAAATGTTATTACTATAAATTAAGTTCGTTTAAAATTTAAGAGAGAAAGAACTCTTTTTTTTATAATAATAGTGATGTTTTTAATATTTACTTTTTTTCTTACTTATAAATGGAGTATTTTTATTAAAAAACTATATTTAGATTTAGTAGTATGATAAAAACTATTATAGATAGCAAAATATAGTCTAAAAAATAAAATGATAATTATAGAGTTTGAAATTATTTACATCAATTACTAGAACTAGAAATTATAATGTTACAAAGTGCCATATCCTCACTGGGTGGAATCGAAATACCAATCTTTTGGTTAACAACCAAACGCGCTAACCAATTATGTCACAGAGTCTGTTGTTGGTAATGGCAGATTTTAAATATTACTTTTTGTTCATAGGAAAAATTAAAATAATTTTGCAATTAACATATTTCCATAAAAGCTCTGTTTTCTTGTCCTGTTTACAATTGTTTAAGAATGAAAAATTTCTTTGATATTTTACTGCATGTATAAGCTTCATTTTAACCAATGCAAAACATAAAGAATATTACTTTAACAAAAATTTTACAAACTTTCTACACAAGATTAGTAAAATATTAACCCAGCGTATCATATCTGGCAATTTCCGTTTATATATTAATACATTGAAAAAAAGCACAACAAAAAAAATTAATTGTGACAAGCTAAATAGGGAATGTCTACCATGGAAGAATGTTTTCTGGAATATGTTTCACACATACTTTAAAAAATTATGTTGTTATAATTTAAGTCAGTTTAATATTTAAGATAGAAAAAACTGGTGGGTTTTTTTATTAATAAATGTTGTTTCTTAAATTTTCTTTTTTCCCTTACTTATAAATATAGTATTTTTCATAAGAAATTATGTTTATATTTAGTATTTTTACATAAAAATATTATAAATAGCAAAATTTTGTCTAAAAAATTCAATGTTAAACATAGATTTTAAAACGATTAATATTAGGTAATAAGAAGCATAAAATAAAATGTTACAAAGTAACATACCGTCACTGGGTGGAATCGAACCACCAACCTTTCGGTTAACAGCCGAACGCGCTAACCAATTACGCCACAGAGACATTTAATGGTATAGGTATATTTTAAAATATTATTTTTTATTCATAGAAACATGTGAAAATTTTGCGAATCACACATTTCCAAGAAAGCTCTGTTTTTCTATCTGGTTTAATATTGTTTAAGAAAGAAAAATTTACTTCATATTTTACTGTACATATAACTTAATTTTAACGTTGCAAAATTTAAAAAGATTACTGTAACAAACTTTCCAAAAGTGGTCTACACAAGCTTAGTAAAATAATAATGCACCGTGTGGTATCTGGCATTATTTTGTCGTTATAAAAATAAACTTATAAATAACATCTCAAAGATATTAGTTGTGATAAGCAAAATAAAAAAATTTATTCAATACAAAATTCTTTTCTGGAATTTATTTCATATATTTTCGAAAAATGTTATTAGTATAATTTAAGTTCGTTTAAAATTAAAGAGAGAAAAAATTCTTTTTTTATAACAGTAATGATGTTTTTAAAATTTACTTTTTTCTTACACATAAATGGAGTATTTTTATTAAAAAATTATATTTAGATTTAGTAGTATGACTAAACACTATTATAGATAGCAAAATATAATCTAAAAAATACAATGTTAATAATAGACTTTGAAATTATTTACATCAATTACTTGAACTACAAAATATAATGTTACAAAGTAACATATCGTCACTGGATGGAATAGAACCACCAACGTTTCGGTTATCACCCAAATGCGCTAACCCATTATGCCACAGAGTCTGTTGTTGGTATTGGCACATTTTAAATATTACTTTTGTTCATAGGAAAAATTAAAATAATTTTGCAATTAACATATTTCCATAAAAGCTCTGTTTTCTTGTCCTGTTTACAATTGTTTAAGAACGAAAAATTTCTTTGATATTTTACTGCATGTATAAGCTTCATTTTAACCAATGCAAAACATAAAGAATATTACTTTAACAAAAATTTTACAAACTTTCTACACAAGATTAGTAAAATATTAATCCAGCGTATGATATCTGGCAATTTCGTTTATATATTAATACATTGAAAAAAGCACAACAAAAAATTAATTGTGACAAGCTAAATAGGGAATGTCTACCATGGAAGAATGTTTTCTGGAATATGTTTCACACATACTTTAAAAAATTATGTTGTTATAATTTAAGTCAGTTTAATATTTAAGATAGAAAAAACTGGTGGGTTTTTATTAATAAATGTTGTTTCTTAAATTTTCTTTTTCCCTTACTTATAAATATAGTATTTTAATAAGAAATTATGTTTATATTTAGTATTTTACATAAAAATATTATAAATAGCAAAATTTTGTCTAAAAATTCAATGTTAAACATAGATTTTAAAACGATTAATATCAGGTAGTAAGAAGCATAAAATAAAATGTTACAAAGTAACATATCGTCACTGGGTGGAATCGAACCACCAACCTTTCGGTTAACAGCCGAACGCGCTAACCAATTACGCCACAGAGACATTTAATGGCATCGGTATATTTTAAAATATTATTTTTTATTCATAGAAACTTGTGAATAGTTTTGCAAACCACAAATTTCCAAGAAAGCTCTGTTTTTCTATCTGGTTTAAATATTGTTTAAGAAACAAAAATTTACTTCATATTTTACTGTACATATAGCTTAATTTAAACCTTGCAAAATTTAAAAAGATTACTTTAAAAATCTTTTTAAAAGTGGTCTACACAAGTTTAGTAAAATAATAACGCACCGTGTGATATCTGACATAATTTTTCTTTATTAAAATAAATTTACAAATAACATCTCAAAGATATTATTTGTGATAAGCAAAATAAAAAATTATTCAATAGGAAATTCTTTTCTGGAATTTATTTCAAATATTTTCGAAAAATGTTATTATTATAATTTAAGTTCGTTTAAAATTTAAGAGAGAAAGAACTCTTTTTTATATAATAATAATGATGTTTTTAATATTTACTTTTTTTCTTACTTATAAATGGAGTATTTTATTAAAAAATTACATTTAAATTTAGTAGTAAGATAAAAACTATTATAGATAGCAAAATATAGTCTAAAAAATAAAATGATAATTATAGAGTTTGAAATTATTTACATCAATTACTAGAACTAGAATATATAATGTTACAAAGTGCCATATCGTCACTGGGTGGAATCGAACCACCAATCTTTTGGTTGACAACCCAACGCGCTAACCAATTATGTCACAGAGTCTGTTGTTGGTAATGGCAGATTTTAAATATTACTTTTTGTTCATAGGAAAAATTAAAATAATTTTGCAATTAACATATTTCCATAAAACTCTGTTTTCTTGTCCTGTTTACAATTGTTTAAGAACGAAAAATTTCTTTTATATTTTACTGTATGTATAAGCTTCATTTTAACCATGGTAAAACATAAAGATTATTACTTTAACAAAAATTTTACAAACTTTTTACACAAGAGTAGTAAAATATTAATCCAGCGTGTGATATATGGCAATTTTCGTTTATATATTAATACATTGAAAAAAAGCACAACAAAAAAAATTAATTGTGACAAGCTAAATAGGGAATGTCTACCATGGAAGAATGTTTTCTGGAATATGTTTCACACATACTTTAAAAAAATTATGTTGTTATAATTTAAGTCAGTTTAATATTTAAGATAGAAAAAACTGGTGGGTTTTTTTATTAATAAATGTTGTTTCTTAAATTTTCTTTTTTCCCTTACTTATAAATATAGTATTTTTAATAAGAAATTATGTTTATATTTAGTATTTTTACATAAAAATATTATAAATAGCAAAATTTTGTCTAAAAATTCAATGTTAAACATAGATTTTAAAACGATTAATATCAGGTAGTAAGAAGCATAAAATAAAATGTTACAAAGTGACATATCGTCACTGGGTGGAATCGAACCACCAACCTTTCGGTTAACAGCCGAACGCGCTAACCAATTACGCCACAGAGACATTTAATGGCATCGGTATATTTTAAAATATTATTTTTTTATTCATAGAAACTTGTGAATAGTTTTGCGAACCACAAATTTCCAAGAAAGCTCTGTTTTTCTATCTGGTTTAAATATTGTTTAAGAAAGAAAA
This sequence comes from Xenia sp. Carnegie-2017, assembly GCF_021976095.1. Classification (NCBI taxonomy): domain Eukaryota; kingdom Metazoa; phylum Cnidaria; class Anthozoa; order Malacalcyonacea; family Xeniidae; genus Xenia; species Xenia sp. Carnegie-2017. Next base: position 11,444,788 of record NW_025813526.1, read on the forward strand.
ATTTACTTCATATTTTACTGTACATATAGCTTAATTTAAACCTTGCAAAATTTAAAAAAGATTACTTTAAAAATCTTTTTAAAAGTGGTCTACACAAGTTTAGTAATATAATAATGCACCGTGTGATATCTGACATAATTTTTCTTTATTAAAATAAATTTACAAATAACATCTCAAAGATATTATTTGTGATAAGCAAAATAGAAAAAATTATTCAATGGGAAATTCTTTTCTGGAATTTATTTCATACATTTTCGAAAAATGTTATTATTATAATTTAAGTTCGTTTAAAATTTAAGAGAGAAAGAACTCTTTTTTATATAATAATAATGATGTTTTTAATATTTACTTTTTTTCTTACTTATAAATGGAGTATTTTATTAAAAAATTACATTTAAATTTAGTAGTAAGATAAAAACTATTATAGATAGCAAAATATAGTCTAAAAAATAAAATGATAATTATAGAGTTTGAAATTATTTACATCAATTACTAGAACTAGAATATATAATGTTACAAAGTGCCATATCGTCACTGGGTGGAATCGAACCACCAATCTTTTGGTTGACAACCCAACGCGCTAACCAATTATGTCACAGAGTCTGTTGTTGGTAATGGCAGATTTTAAATATTACTTTTTTGTTCATAGGAAAAATTAAAATAATTTTGCAATTAACATATTTCCATAAAACTCTGTTTTCTTGTCCTGTTTACAATTGTTTAAGAACGAAAAATTTCTTTTATATTTTACTGTATGTATAGGCTTCATTTTAACCATTGTAAAACATAAAGATTATTACTTTAACAAAAATTTTACAAACTTTCTACACAAGAGTAGTAAAATATTAATCCAGCGTGTGATATCTGGCAATTTTGGTCTATATATTAATACATTGAAAAAAAGCACAACAAAAAAATTAATTGTGACAAGCTAAATAGGGAATGTCTACCATGGAAGAATGTTTTCTGGAATGTGTTTCACACATACTTTAAAAAAATTATGTTGTTATAATTTAAGTCAGTTTAATATTTAAGATAGAAAAAACTGGTGGGTTTTTTTATTAATAAATGTTGTTTTTTAAATTTTCTTTTTTCCCTTACTTATAAATATAGTATTTTTAATAAGAATTATGTTTATATTTAGTTTTTTTACATAAAAATATTATAAATAGCAAAATTTTGTCTAAAAAATTCAATGTTAAACATAGATTTTAAAACGATTCATATCAGGTAGTAAGAAGCATAAAATAAAATGTTACAAAGTAACATATCGTCACTGGGTGGAATCGAACCACCAACCTTTCGGTTAACAGCCGAACGCGCTAACCAATTACGCCACAGAGACATTTAATGGCATCGGTATATTTTAAAATATTATTTTTTATTCATAGAAACTTGTGAATAGTTTTGCGAACAACAAATTTCCAAGAAAGCTCTGTTTTTCTATCTGGTTTAAATATTGTTTAAGAAAGAAAAATTTACTTCATATTTTACTGTACATATAGCTTAATTTAAACCTTGCAAAATTTAAAAAAGATTACTTTAAAAATCTTTTTAAAAGTGGTCTACACAAGTTTAGTAAAATAATAACGCACCGTGTGATATCTGACATAAATTTTCTTTATTAAAATAAATTTACAAATAACATCTCAAAGATATTAATTGTGATAAGCAAAATAGAAAAAATTATTCAATAGGAAATTCTTTTCTGGAATTTATTTCATACATTTTCGAAAAATGTTATTATTATAATTTAAGTTCGTTTAAAATTTAAGAGAGAAAGAACTCTTTTTTTTATAATAATAATGATGTTTTTAATATTTACTTTTTTCTTACTTATAAATAGAGTATTTTTATTAAAAAATTATATTTAAATTTAGTAGTATGATAAAAACTATTATAGATAGCAAAATATAGTCTAAAAAATAAAATGATAATTATAGAGTTTGAAATTATTTACATCAATTACTAGAACTAGAAATTATAATGTTACAAAGTGCCATATCGTCACTGGGTGGAATCGAACCACCAATCTTTTGGTTAACAACCAAACGCGCTAACCAATTATGTCACAGAGTCTGTTGTTGGTAATGGCAGATTTTAAATATTACTTTTGTTCATAGGAAAAATTAAAATAATTTTGCAATTAACATATTTCCATAAAAGCTCTGTTTTCTTGTCCTGTTTACAATTGTTTAAGAACGAAAAATTTCTTTGATATTTTACTGCATGTATAAGCTTCATTTTAACCATTGCAAAACATAAAGAATATTACTTTAACAAAAATTTTACAAACTTTCTACACAAGATTAGTAAAATATTAATCCAGTGTGTGATTTCTGGCAATTTTCGTCTATATATTAATGCATTGAAAAAAGCACAACAAAAAATTAATTGTGACAAGCTAAATAGGGAATGTCTACCATGGAAGAATGTTTTCTGAATATGTTTCACACATACTTTAAAAAAATTATGTTGTTATAATTTAAGTCAGTTTAATATTTAAGATAGAAAAAACTGGTGGGTTTTTTTATTAATAAATGTTGTTTCTTAAATTTTCTTTTTTCCCTTACTTATAAATATAGTATTTTTAATAAGAAATTATGTTTATATTTAGTATTTTTACATAAAAATATTATAAATAGCAAAATTTTGTCTAAAAAATTCAATGTTAAACATAGATTTTAAAACGATTAATATCAGGTAGTAAGAAGCATAAAATAAAATGTTACAAAGTAACATATCGTCACTGGGTGGAATCGAACCACCAACCTTTCGGTTAACAGCCGAACGCGCTAACCAATTACGCCACAGAGACATTTAATGGCATCGGTATATTTTAAAATATTATTTTTTATTCATAGAAACTTGTGAATAGTTTTGCGAACCACAAATTTCCAAGAAAGCTCTGTTTTTCTATCTGGTTTAAATATTGTTTAAGAAAGAAAAATTTACTTCATATTTTACTGTACATATAGCTTAATTTAAACCTTGCAAAATTTAAAAAAGATTACTTTAAAAATCTTTTTAAAAGTGGTCTACACAAGTTTAGTAAAATAATAATGCACCGTGTGATATCTGACATAATTTTTCTTTATTAAAATAAATTTACAAATAACATCTCAAAGATATTATTTGTGATAAGCAAAATAGAAAAAATTATTCAATAGGAAATTCTTTTCTGGAATTTATTTCATACATTTTCGAAAAATGTTATTATTATAATTTAAGTTCGTTTAAAATTTAAGAGAGAAAGAACTCTTTTTTTTATAATAATAATGATGTTTTTAATATTTACTTTTTTTCTTACTTATAAATGGAGTATTTTATTAAAAAATTATATTTAAATTTAGTAGTAAGATAAAAACTATTATAGATAGCAAAATATAGTCTAAAAAATAAAATGATAATTATAGAGTTTGAAATTATTTACATCAATTACTAGAACTAGAAAATATAATGTTACAAAGTAACATATCGTCACTGGATGGAATAGAACCACCAACGTTTCGGTTATCACCCAAATGCGCTAACCCATTATGCCACAGAGTCTGTTGTTGGTATTGGCACATTTTAAATCTTATTTTTTGTTCATAGGAAAATAATTTTGCAATTAACATATTTCTAGAAAAGCTCTGTTTTCTTGTCCTCTTCACAATTGTTTAAGAACGAAAAATTTCTTTGATATTTTACTGCATATATAAGCTTCATTTTAACCATTGAAAAACATAAAGAATATTACTTTAACAAAAATTTTACAAACTTTCTAAGCAAGATTAGTAAAATATTAATCCAGCGTGTGAAATCTGACAATTTACGTCTATATATTAATGCATTGAAAAAAAGCACAACAAAAAAAATTAATTGTGACAAGCTAAATAGGGAATGTCTACCATAAAAGAATGTTTTCTGGAATATGTTTCACACATACTTTAAAAAAATTATGTTGTTATAATTTAAGTCAGTTTAATATTTAAGATAGAAAAAACTGATGGGTTTTTTTATTAATAAATGTTGTTTCTTAAATTTTCTTTTTTCCCTTACTTATAAATATAGTATTTTTAATAAGAAATTATGTTTATATTTAGTATTTTTACATAAAAATATGATAAATAGCAAAATTTTGTCTAAAAAATTCAATGTTAAACATAGATTTTAAAACGATTAATATCAGGTAGTAAGAAGCATAAAATAAAATGTTACAAAGTAACATATTGTCACTGGGTGGAATCAAACCACCAACCTTTCGGTTAACAGCCGAACGCGCTAACCAATTACGCCACAGAGACATTTAATGGCATCGGTATATTTTAAAATATTATTTTTTATTCATAGAAACTTGTGAATAGTTTTGCGAACAACAAATTTCCAAGAAAGCTCTGTTTTTCGATCTGGTTTAAATATTGTTTAAGAAAGAAAAATGTACTTCATTTTTTACTGTACATATAGCTTAATTTAAACCTTGCAAAATTTAAAAAAGATTACTTTAAAAATCTTTTTAAAAGTGGTCTACACAAGTTTAGTAAAATAATAATGCACCGTGTGATATCTGACATAATTTTTCTTTATTAAAATAAATTTACAAATAACATCTCAAAGATATTATTTGTGATAAGCAAAATAGAAAAAATTATTCAATGGGAAATTCTTTTCTGGAATTTATTTCATACATTTTCGAAAAATGTTATTATTATAATTTAAGTTCGTTTAAAATTTAAGAGAGAAAGAACTCTTTTTTTTATAATAATAATGATGTTTTTAATATTTACTTTTTTTCTTACTTATAAATGGAGTATTTTATTAAAAAATTATATTTAAATTTAGTAGTATGATAAAACTTATTACAGATAGCAAAATATAGTCTAAAAAATAAAATGATAATTATAGAGTTTGAAATTATTTACATCAATTACTAGAACTAGAAATTATAATGTTACAAAGTGCCATATCGTCACTGGGTGGAATCGAACCACCAATCTTTTGGTTAACAACCAAACGCGCTAACCAATTATGTCACAGAGTCTGTTGTTGGTAATGGCAGATTTTAAATATTACTTTTTGTTCATAGGAAAAATTAAAATAATTTTGCAATTAACGTATTTCTATAAAAGCTCTGTTTTCTTGTCCTGTTTACAATTGTTTAAGAACGAAAAATTTCTTTGATATTTTACTACATGTATAAGCTTCATTTTAACCATTGCAAAACATAAAGAATATTACTTTAACAAAAATTTTACAAACTTTCTACACAAGATTAGTAAAATATTAATCCAGCGTGTAATATCTGGCAGTTTTCGTCTATACACTAATACATTGAAAAAAAGCACAACAAAAAAAATTAATTGTGACAAGCTAAATAGGGAATGTCTACCATAAAAGAATGTTTTCTGGATTATGTTTCACACATACTTTAAAAAAATTATGTTGTTATAATTTAAGTCAGTTTAATATTTAAGATAGAAAAAACTGGTGGGTTTTTTTATTAATAAATGTTGTTTCTTAAATTTTCTTTTTTCCCTTACTTATAAATATAGTATTTTTAATAAGAAATTATGTTTATATTTAGTATTTTTACATAAAAATATTATAAATAGCAAAATTTTGTCTAAAAAATTCAATGTTAAACATAGATTTTAAAACGATTAATATCAGGTAGTAAGAAGCATAAAATAAAATGTTACAAAGTAACATATTGTCACTGGGTGGAATCAAACCACCAACCTTTCGGTTAACAGCCGAACGCGCTAACCAATTACGCCACAGAGACATTTAATGGCATCGGTATATTTTAAAATATTATTTTTTATTCATAGAAACTTGTGAATAGTTTTGCGAACAACAAATTTCCAAGAAAGCTCTGTTTTTCGATCTGGTTTAAATATTGTTTAAGAAAGAAAAATTTACTTCATATTTTACTGTACATATAGCTTAATTTAAACCTTGCAAAATTTAAAAAAGATTACTTTAAAAATCTTTTTAAAAGTGGTCTACACAAGTTTAGTAAAATAATAATGCACCGTGTGATATCTGACATAATTTTTCTTTATTAAAATAAATTTACAAATAACATCTCAAAGATATTATTTGTGATAAGCAAAATAGAAAAAATTATTCAATAGGAAATTCTTTTCTGGAATTTATTTCATACATTTTCGAAAAATGTTATTATTATAATTTAAGTTCGTTTAAAATTTAAGAGAGAAAGAACTCTTTTTTTTATAATAATAATGATGTTTTTAATATTTACTTTTTTTCTTACTTATAAATGGAGTATTTTATTAAAAAATTATATTTAAATTTAGTAGTATGATAAAAATTATTACAGATAGCAAAATATAGTCTAAAAAATAAAATGATAATTATAGAGTTTGAAATTATTTACATCAATTACTAGAACTAGAAATTATAATGTTACAAAGTGCCATATCGTCACTGGGTGGAATCGAACCACCAATCTTTTGGTTAACAACCAAACGCGCTAACCAATTATGTCACAGAGTCTGTTGTTGGTAATGGCAGATTTTAAATATTACTTTTTGTTCATAGGAAAAATTAAAATAATTTTGCAATTAACGTATTTCTATAAAAGCTCTGTTTTCTTGTCCTGTTTACAATTGTTTAAGAACGAAAAATTTCTTTGATATTTTACTACATGTATAAGCTTCATTTTAACCATTGCAAAACATAAAGAATATTACTTTAACAAAAATTTTACAAACTTTCTACACAAGATTAGTAAAATATTAATCCAGCGTGTAATATCTGGCAGTTTTCGTCTATACACTAATACATTGAAAAAAAGCACAACAAAAAAAATTAATTGTGACAAGCTAAATAGGGAATGTCTACCATAAAAGAATGTTTTCTGGAATATGTTTCACACATACTTTAAAAAAATTATGTTGTTATAATTTAAGTCAGTTTAATATTTAAGATAGAAAAAACTGGTGGGTTTTTTTATTAATAAATGTTGTTTCTTAAATTTTCTTTTTTCCCTTACTTATAAATATAGTATTTTTAATAAGAAATTATGTTTATATTTAGTATTTTTACATAAAAATATTATAAATAGCAAAATTTTGTCTAAAAAATTCAATGTTAAACATAGATTTTAAAACGATTAATATCAGGTAGTAAGAAGCATAAAATAAAATGTTACAAAGTAACATATTGTCACTGGGTGGAATCAAACCACCAACCTTTCGGTTAACAGCCGAACGCGCTAACCAATTACGGCACAGAGACATTTAATGGCATCGGTATATTTTAAAATATTATTTTTTATTCATAGAAACTTGTGAATAGTTTTGCGAACCACAAATTTCGAAGAAAGCTCTGTTTTTCCATCTGGTTTAAATATTGTTTAAGAAACAAAAATTTACTTCATATTTTACTGTACATATAGCTTAATTTAAACCTTGCAAAATTTAAAAAAGATTACTTTAAAAATCTTTTTAAAAGTGGTCTACACAAGTTTAGTAAAATAATAATGCACCGTGTGATATCTGACATAATTTTTCTTTATTAAAATAAATTTACAAATAACATCTCAAAGATATTATTTGTGATAAGCAAAATAGAAAAAATTATTCAATAGGAAATTCTTTTCTGGAATTTATTTCATACATTTTCGAAAAATGTTATTATTATAATTTAAGTTCGTTTAAAATTTAAGAGAGAAAGAACTCTTTTTTTTATAATAATAATGATGTTTTTAATATTTACTTTTTTTCTTACTTATAAATGGAGTATTTTATTAAAAAATTATATTTAAATTTAGTAGTATGATAAAAATTATTACAGATAGCAAAATATAGTCTAAAAAATAAAATGATAATTATAGAGTTGGAAATTATTTACATCAATTACTAGAACTAAAAATTATATTGTTACAAAGTGCCATATCGTCACTGGGTGGAATCGAACCACCAATCTTTTGGTTAACAACTAAATGCGCTAACCAATTACGTAACAGAGTCTGTTGTTGGTAATGGCAGATTTTAAATATTACTTTTTGTTCATAGGAAAAATTAAAATAATTTTGCAATTAACATATTTCCATAAAACTCTGTTTTCTTGTCCTGTTTACAATTGTTTAAGAACGAAAAATTTCTTTCATATTTTACTGCATGTATAAGTTTCATTTTAACCATTGTAAAACATAAAGATTATTAATTTAACAAAAATTTTATAAACTTTCTACACAAGAGTGGTAAAATATTAATCCAGCGTGTGATATCTGGCAATTTTGGTCTATATATTAATACATTGAAAAAAAGCACAACAAAAAAATTAATTGTGACAAGCTAAATAGGGAATGTCTACCATGGAAGAATGTTTTCTGGAAAATGTTTCACACATACTTTAAAAAATTATGTTGTTATAATTTAAGTCAGTTTAATATTTAAGATAGAAAAAACTGGTGGGTTTTTTTATTAATAAATGTTGTTTCTTAAATTTTCTTTTTTCCCTTACTTATAAATATAGTATTTTTAATAAGAAATTATGTTTATATTTAGTATTTTTACATAAAAATATTATAAATAGCAAAATTTTGTCTAAAAAATTCAATGTTAAACATAGATTTTAAAACGATTAATATCAGGTAGTAAGAAGCATAAAATAAAATGTTACAAAGTAACATATCGTCACTGGGTGGAATCGAACCACCAACCTTTCGGTTAACAGCCGAACGCGCTAACCAATTACGCCACAGAGACATTTAATGGCATCGGTATATTTTAAAATATTATTTTTTATTCATAGAAACTTGTGAATAGTTTTGCGAACCACAAATTTCCAAGAAAGCTCTGTTTTTCGATCTGGTTTAAATATTGTTTAAGAAAGAAAAATTTACTTCATATTTTACTGTACATATAGCTTAATTTAAACCTTGCAAAATTTAAAAAAGATTACTTTAAAAATCTTTTTAAAAGTGGTCTACACAAGTTTAGTAAAATAATAATGCACCGTGTGATATCTGACATAATTTTTCTTTATTAAAATAAATTTACAAATAACATCTCAAAGATATTATTTGTGATAAGCAAAATAAAAAAAATTATTCAATAGGAAAATCTTTTCTGCAATTTATTTCATAAATTTTCGAAAAATGTTATTACTATAATTTAAGTTCGTTTAAAATTTAAGAGAGAAAGAACCCTTTTTTTTATAATAATAGTGATGTTTTTAATATTTACATTTTTTCTTACTTATAAATGGAGTATTTTTATTAAAAAATTATATTTAGATTTAGTAGTATGATAAAAACTATTATAGATAGCAAAATATAGTCTAAAAAATAAAATGATAATTATAGAGTTTGAAATTATTTACATCAATTATTAGAACTAGAAATTATAATGTTACAAAGTGCCATATCGTCACTGGGTGGAAACGAATCACCAATCTTTTGGTTAACAACCAAACGCGCTAACTAATTATGTCACAGAGTCTGTTGTTAGTAATGGCAGATTTTAAATATTACTTTTTGTTCATAGGAAAAATTAAAATAATTTTGCAATTAACATATTTCCATAAAACTCTGTTTTCTTGTCCTGTTTACAATTGTTTAAGAACGAAAAATTTCTTTCATATTTTACTGCATGTATAAGTTTCATTTTAACCATTGTAAAACATAAAGATTATTAATTTAACAAAAATTTTATAAACTTTCTACACAAGAGTGGTAAAATATTAATCCAGCGTGTGATATCTGGCAATTTTGGTCTATATATTAATACATTGAAAAAAAGCACAACAAAAAAATTAATTGTGACAAGCTAAATAGGGAATGTCTACCATGGAAGAATGTTTTCTGGAAAATGTTTCACACATACTTTAAAAAATTATGTTGTTATAATTTAAGTCAGTTTAATATTTAAGATAGAAAAAACTGGTGGGTTTTTTTATTAATAAATGTTGTTTCTTAAATTTTCTTTTTTCCCTTACTTATAAATATAGTATTTTTAATAAGAAATTACGTTTATATTTAGTATTTTTACATAAAAATATTATAAATAGCAAAATTTTGTCAAAGAAATTCAATGTTAAACATAGATTTTAAAACGATTAATATCAGGTAGTAAGAAGCATAAAATAAAATGTTACAAAGTAACATATCGTCACTGGGTGGAATCGAACCACCAAACTTTCGGTTAACAGCCGAACGCGCTAACCAATTACGCCACAGAGACATTTAATGGCATCGGTATATTTTAAAATATTATTTTTTATTCATAGAAACTTGTGAATAGTTTTGCGAACCACAAATTTCCAAGAAAGCTCTGTTTTTCGATCTGGTTTAAATATTGTTTAAGAAAGAAAAATTTACTTCATATTTTACTGTACATATAGCTTAATTTAAACCTTGCAAAATTTAAAAAAGATTACTTTAAAAATCTTTTTAAAAGTGGTCTACACAAGTTTAGTAAAATAATATTGCACCGTGTGATATCTGACATAATTTTTCTTTATTAAAATAAATTTACAAATAACATCTCAAAGATATTATTTGTGATAAGCAAAATAAAAAAAATTATTCAATAGGAAAATCTTTTCTGCAATTTATTTCATAAATTTTCGAAAAATGTTATTACTATAATTTAAGTTCGTTTAAAATTTAAGAGAGAAAGAACCCTTTTTTTTATAATAATATTGATGTTTTTAATATTTACATTTTTTCTTACTTATAAATGGAGTATTTTTATTAAAAAATTATATTTAGATTTAGTAGTATGATAAAAACTATTATAGATAGCAAAATATAGTCTAAAAAATAAAATGATAATTATAGAGTTTGAAATTATTTACATCAATTACTAGAACTAAAAATTATATTGTTACAAAGTGCCATATCGTCACTGGGTGGAATCGAACCACCAATCTTTTGGTTAACAACTAAATGCGCTAACCAATTACGTAACAGAGTCTGTTGTTGGTAATGGCAGATTTTAAATATTACTTTTGTTCATAGAAAAATTAAAATAATTTTGCAATTAACATATTTCCATAAAAGCTCTGTTTTCTTGTCCTGTTTACAATTGTTTAAGAACGAAAAATTTCTTTCATATTTTACTGCATGTATAAGCTTTATTTTAACCATTGCAAATCATAAAGAATATTACTTTAACAAAAATTTTACAAACTTTCTACACAAGATTAGTAAAATATTAATCCAGCGTGTGAAATCTGACAATTTACGTCTATATATTAATGCATTGAAAAAAAGCACAACAAAAAAAATTAATTGTGACAAGCTAAATAGGGAATGTTTTCCATGGAAGAATGTTTTCTGGAATATGTTTCACATACTTTAAAAAAATTATGTTGTTATAATTTAAGTCAGTTTAATATTTAAGAAAGAAAAAACTGGTTGATTTTTTTATTAATAAATGTTTTTTCTTAAATTTTCTTTTTCCTTACTTATAAATATAGTATTTTTAATAAGAAATTATGTTTATATTTAGTATTTTTACATAAAAATATTATAAATAGCAAAATTTTGTCTAAAAAATTCAATGTTAAACATAGATTTTAAAACGATTAATATCAGGTAGTAAGAAGCATAAAATAAAATGTTACAAAGTGACATATCGTCACTGGGTGGAATCGAACCACCAACCTTTCGGTTAACAGCCGAACGCGCTAACCAATTACGCCACAGAGACATTTAATGGCATCGGTATATTTTAAAATATTATTTTTTATTCATAGAAACTTGTGAATAGTTTTGCGAACCACAAATTTCCAAGAAAGCTCTGTTTTTCGATCTGGTTTAAATATTGTTTAAGAAAGAAAAATTTACTTCATATTTTACTGTACATATAGCTTAATTTAAACCTTGCAAAATTTAAAAAAGATTACTTTAAAAATCTTTTTAAAAGTGGTCTACACAAGTTTAGTAAAATAATAATGCACCGTGTGATATCTGACATAATTTTTCTTTATTAAAATAAATTTACAAATAACATCTCAAAGATATTATTTGTGATAAGCAAAATAAAAAAAATTATTCAATAGGAAAATCTTTTCTGCAATTTATTTCATAAATTTTCGAAAAATGTTATTACTATAATTTAAGTTCGTTTAAAATTTAAGAGAGAAAGAACCCTTTTTTTTATAATAATAGTGATGTTTTTAATATTTACATTTTTTCTTACTTATAAATGGAGTATTTTTATTAAAAAATTATATTTAGATTTAGTAGTATGATAAAAACTATTATAGATAGCAAAATATAGTCTAAAAAATAAAATGATAATTATAGAGTTTGAAATTATTTACATCAATTATTAGAACTAGAAATTATAATGTTACAAAGTGCCATATCGTCACTGGGTGGAAACGAATCACCAATCTTTTGGTTAACAACCAAACGCGCTAACTAATTATGTCACAGAGTCTGTTGTTAGTAATGGCAGATTTTAAATATTACTTTTTGTTCATAGGAAAAATTAAAATAATTTTGCAATTAACATATTTCCATAAAACTCTGTTTTCTTGTCCTGTTTACAATTGTTTAAGAACGAAAAATTTCTTTTATATTTTACTGTATGTATAAGCTTCATTTTAACCATTGTAAAACATAAAGATTATTAATTTAACAAAAATTTTATAAACTTTCTACACAAGAGTAGTAAAATATTAATCCAGCGTGTGATATCTGGCAATTTTCATCTAAATATTAATACATTGAAAAAAAGCGCAACAAAAAAATTAATTGTGACAAGCTAAATAGGGAATGTCTACCATGGAAAAATGTTTTCTGGAATATGTTTCACACATACTTTAAAAAAATTATGTTGTTATAATTTAAGTCAGTTTAATATTTAAGATAGAAAAAACTGGTGGGTTTTTTTATTAATAAATGTTGTTTTTTAAATTTTCTTTTTTCCCTTACTTATAAATATAGTATTTTTAATAAGAAATTATGTTTATATTTAGTATTTTTACATAAAAATATTATAAATAGCAAATTTTGTCTAAAAAAATCAATGTTAAAAATAGATTTTAAAACGATTCATATCAGGTAGTAAGAAGCATAAAATAAAATGTTACAAAGTAACATATCGTCACTGGGTGGAATCGAACCACCAAACTTTCGGTTAACAGCCGAACGCGCTAACCAATTACGCCACAGAGACATTTAATGGCATCGGTATATTTTAAAATATTATTTTATATTGATAGAAACTTGTGAATAGTTTTGCGAAAAACAAATTTCCAAGAAAGGTCTGATTTTCGATCTGGTTTAAATATTGTTTAAGAAAGAAAAATTTACTTCATATTTTACTGTACATATAGCTTAATTTAAACCTTGCAAAATTTAAAAAAGATTACTTTAAAAATCTTTTTAAAAGTGGTCTACACAAGTTTAGTAAAATAATAATGCACCGTGTGATATCTGACATAATTTTTCTTTATTAAAATAAATTTACAAATAACATCTCAAAGATATTATTTGTGATAAGCAAAATAAAAAAAATTATTCAATAGGAAAATCTTTTCTGGAATTTATTTCATAAATTTTAGAAAAGTGTTATTACTAGAATTTAAGTTCGTTTAAAATTTAAGAGAGAAAGAACTCTTTTTTATATAATAATAATGATGTTTTTAATATTTACTTTTTTTCTTACTTATAAATGGAGTATTTCTATTAAAAAATTATATTTAGATTTAGTAGTATGATAAAAATTATTATAGATAGCAAAATATAGTCTAAAAAATAAAATGATAATTATAGAGTTTGAAATTATTTACATCAATTATTAGAACTAGAAATTATAATGTTACAAAGTGCCATATCGTCACTGGGTGGAATCGAACCACCAATCGTTTGGTTAACAACCAAACGCGCTAACCAATTACGTCACAGAGTCTGTTGTTGGTAATATCAGATTTAAAATATTACTTTTTGTTCATATGAAAAATTAAAATAATTTTGCAATTAACATATTTCCATAAAACTCTGTTTTCTTGTCCTGTTTACAATTGTTCAAGAACGAAAAATTTCTTTCATATTTTACTGCATGTATAAGCTTTATTTTAACCATTGCAAAACATAAAGAATATTACTTTAACAAAAATTTTACAAACTTTCTACACAAGATTAGTAAAATATTGATCCAGTGTGTGATTTCTGGCAATTTTCGTCTATATATTAATACATTGAAAAAAAGCACAACAAAAAAAATTAATTGTGAAGAGCTAAATAGGGAATGTCTACCATAAAAGAATGTTTTCTGGAATATGTTTCACACATACTTTAAAAAAATTATGTTGTTATAATTTAAGTCAGCTTAATATTTAAGATAGAAAAAACTGGTGGGTTTTTTTATTAATAAATGTTGTTTTTTAAATTTTCTTTTTTCCCTTACTTATAAATATTGTATTTTTAATAAGAAATTATGTTTATATTTAGTATTTTTACATAAAAATATTATAAATAGCAAATTTTGTCTAAAAAAATCAATGTTAAAAATAGATTTTAAAACGATTCATATCAGGTAGTAAGAAGCATAAAATAAAATGTTACAAAGTAACATATCGTCACTGGGTGGAATCGAATCACCAACCTTTCGGTTAACAGCCGAACGCGCTAACCAATTACGCCACAGAGACATTTAATGGCATCGGTATATTTTAAAATATTATTTTTTATTCATAGAAACTTGTGAATAGTTTTGCGAACAACAAATTTCCAAGAAAGCTCTGTTTTTCGATCTGGTTTAAATATTGTTTAAGAAAGAAAAATTTACTTCATATTTTACTGTACATATAGCTTAATTTAAACCTTGCAAAATTTAAAAAAGATTACTTTAAAAATCTTTTTAAAAGTGGTCTACACAAGTTTAGTAAAATAATAATGCACCGTGTGATATCTGACATAATTTTTCTTTATTAAAATAAATTTACAAATAACATCTCAAAGATATTATTTGTGATAAGCAAAATAAAAAAAATTATTCAATATGAAAATCTTTTCTGGAATTTATTTCATAAATTTTAGAAAAGTGTTATTACTATAATTTAAGTTCGTTTAAAATTTAAGAGAGAAAGAACTCTTTTTTTTATAATAATAATGATGTTTTTAATATTTACTTTTTTTCTTACTTATAAATGGAGTATTTCTATTAAAAAATTATATTTAGATTTAGTACTATGATAAAAATTATTATAGATAGCAAAATATAGTCTAAAAAATAAAATGATAATTATGGACTTTGAAATTATTTACATCAATTACTAGAACTAGAAATTATAATGTTACAAAGTGCCATATCGTCACTGGGTGGAATCGAACCACCAATCTTTTGGTTAACAACCAAACGCGCTAACCAATTACGTCACAGAGTCTGTTGTTGGTAATATCAGATTTAAAATATTACTTTTTGTTCATATGAAAAATTAAAATAATTTTGCAATTAACATATTTCCATAAAACTCTGTTTTCTTGTCCTGTTTACAATTGTTCAAGAACGAAAAATTTCTTTCATATTTTACTGCATGTATAAGCTTTATTTTAACCATTGCAAATCATAAAGAATATTACTTTAACAAAAATTTTACAAACTTTCTACACAAGATTAGTAAAATATTAATCCAGTGTGTGATTTCTGGCAATTTTCGTCTATATATTAATACATTGAAAAAAAGCACAACAAAAAAAATTAATTGTGACAAGCTAAATAGGGAATGTCTACCATAAAAGAATGTTTTCTGGAATATGTTTCACACATACTTTAAAAAAATTATGTTGTTATAATTTAAGTCAGTTTAATATTTAAGATAGAAAAAACTGGTGGGTTTTTTTATTAATAAATGTTGTTTCTTAAATTTTCTTTTTTCCCTTACTTATAAATATAGTATTTTTAATAAGAAATTTTGTTTATATTTAGTACTTTGGCATAAAAATATTATAAATAGCAAAATTTTGTCTAAAAAAATCAATGACAAACATAGATTTTAAAACGATTTATATCAGCTAGTAAGACGTATAAAATAAAATGTTACAAAGTAACATATCGTCACTGGGTGGAATCGAATCACCAACCTTTCGGTTCACAGCCGAACGCGCTAACCAATTACGCCACAGAGACATTTAATGGCATCGGTATATTTTAAAATATTATTTTTTATTCATAGAAACTTGTGAATAGTTTTGCGAACAACAAATTTCCAAGAAAGCTCTGTTTTTCGATCTGGTTTAAATATTGTTTAAGAAAGAAAAATTTACTTCATATTTTACTGTACATATAGCTTAATTTAAACCTTGCAAAATTTAAAAAAGATTACTTTAAAAATCTTTTTAAAAGTGGTCTACACAAGTTTAGTAAAATAATAATGCACCGTGTGATATCTGACATAATTTTTCTTTATTAAAATAAATTTACAAATAACATCTCAAAGATATTATTTGTGATAAGCAAAATAAAAAAAATTATTCAATATGAAAATCTTTTCTGGAATTTATTTCATAAATTTTAGAAAAGTGTTATTACTATAATTTAAGTTCGTTTAAAATTTAAGAGAGAAAGAACTCTTTTTTTTATAATAATAATGATGTTTTTAATATTTACTTTTTTTCTTACTTATAAATGGAGTATTTCTATTAAAAAATTATATTTAGATTTAGTAGTATGATAAAAATTATTATAGATAGCAAAATATAGTCTAAAAAATAAAATGATAATTATAGAGTTTGAAATTATTTACATCAATTACTAGAACTAGAAATTATAATGTTACAAAGTGCCATATCGTCACTGGGTGGAAACGACCAACCAATCTTTTGGTTAACAACCAAACGCGCTAACCAATTACGTCACAGAGTCTGTTGTTGGTAATGGCTTATTTTAAATATTTTTTTTTGTTCATAGGAAAATTAAAATAATTTTGCAATTAACATATTTCTATAAAAGCTCTGTTTTCTTGTCCTGTTTACAATTGTTTAAGAACGAAAAATTTCTTTCATATTTTACTGCATGTATAAGTTTCATTTTAACCATTGTAAAACATAAAGATTATTAATTTAACAAAAATTTTATAAACTTTCTACACAAGAGTAGTAAAATATTAATCCAGTGTGTGATTTCTGGCAATTTTCGTCTATATATTAATACATTGAAAAAAAGCACAATAAAAAAAATTAATTGTGACAAGCTAAATAGGGAATGTCTACCATAAAAGAATGTTTTCTGGAATATGTTTCACACATACTTTAAAAAAATTATGTTGTTATAATTTAAGTCAGTTTAATATTTAAGATAGAAAAAACTGGTGGGTTTTTTTATTAATAAATGTTGTTTCTTAAATTTTCTTTTTTCCCTTACTTATAAATATAGTATTTTTAATAAGAAATTTTGTTTATATTTAGTACTTTGGCATAAAAATATTATAAATAGCAAAATTTTGTCTAAAAAAATCAATGACAAACATAGATTTTAAAACGATTTATATCAGCTAGTAAGACGTATAAAAT
This sequence comes from Xenia sp. Carnegie-2017, assembly GCF_021976095.1. Taxonomy (NCBI): domain Eukaryota; kingdom Metazoa; phylum Cnidaria; class Anthozoa; order Malacalcyonacea; family Xeniidae; genus Xenia; species Xenia sp. Carnegie-2017. Next base: position 11,462,270 of record NW_025813526.1, read on the forward strand.
AAAATGTTACAAAGTAACATATCGTCACTGGGTGGAATCGAATCACCAACCTTTCGGTTCACAGCCGAACGCGCTAACCAATTACGCCACAGAGACATTTAATGGCATCGGTATATTTTAAAATATTATTTTTTATTCATAGAAACTTGTGAATAGCTTTGCGAACCAAAAATTTCGAAGAAAGCTCTCTTTTTCTATCTGGTTTAAATATTGTTTAAGAAACAAAAATTTACTTCATATTTTACTGTACATATAGCATAATTTAAACCTTGCAAAATTTAAAAAGATTACTTTAAAAATCTTTTTAAAAGTGGTCTACACAGGTTTAGTAAAATAATAACGCACCGTGTGATATCTGACATAAATTTTCTTTATTAAAATAAATTTACAAATAACATCTCAAAGATACTATTTGTGATAAGCAAAATAGAAAAAATTATTCAATAGGAAATTCTTTTCTGGAATTTATTTCATACATTTTCGAAAATTGTTATTATTATAATTTAAGTTCGTTTAAAATTTAAGAGAGAAAGAACTGTTTTTTTATAATAATAATGATGTTTTTAATATTTACTTTTTTTCTAACTTATAAATAGAATATTTTTATTAAAAAATTATATTTCAATTTAGTAGTATGATAAAAATTATTATAGATAGCAAAATATAGTTTAAAAAATAAAATGATAATTATAGAGTTGGAAATTATTTACATCAATTTCTAGAACTAGAAATTATAATGTTACAAAGTGCCATATCGTCACTGGGTGGAATCGAACCACCAATCTTTTGGTTAACAACCAAACGCGCTAACCAATTACGTCACAGAGTCTGTTGTTGGTAATGGCTTATTTTAAATATTTTTTTTTGTTCATAGGAAAATTAAAATAATTTTGCAATTAACATATTTCTATAAAAGCTCTGTTTTCTTGTCCTGTTTACAATTGTTTAAGAACGAAAAATTTCTTTGATATTTTACTGCATGTATAAGCTTCATTTTAACCATTGCAAAACATAAAGAATATTACTTTAACAAAAATTTTACAAACTTTCTACACAAGATTAGTAAAATATTAATCCAGCGTGTGTTATCTGGCAATTTTCGTCTATATATTAATACATCGAAAAAAAGCACAACAAAAAAAATTAATTGCGACAAGCTAAATAGGGAATGTCTACCATAAAAGAATGTTTTCGGGAATATGTTTCACACATACTTTAAAAAAATTATGTTGTTATAATTTAAGTCAGTTTAATATTTAAGATAGAAAAAACTGGTGGGTTTTTTTATTAATAAATGTTGTTTCTTAAATTTTCTTTTTTCCCTTACTTATAAATATAGTATTTTTAATAAGAAATTTTGTTTATATTTAGTACTTTGACATAAAAATATTATAAATAGCAAAATTTTGTCTAAAAAAATCAATGACAAACATAGATTTTAAAACGATTAATATCAGGTAGTAAGAAGCATAAAATAAAATGTTACAAAGTAACATATTGTCACTGGGTGGAATCAAACCACCAACCTTTCGGTTAACAGCCGAACGCGCTAACCAATTACGGCACAGAGACATTTAATGGCATCGGTATATTTTAAAATATTATTTTTTATTCATAGAAACTTGTGAATAGCTTTGCGAACCAAAAATTTCGAAGAAAGCTCTCTTTTTCTATCTGGTTTAAATATTGTTTAAGAAACAAAAATTTACTTCATATTTTACTGTACATATAGCTTAATTTAAACCTTGCAAAATTTAAAAAGATTACTTTAAAAATCTTTTTAAAAGTGGTCTACACAAGTTTAGTAAAATAATAACGCACCGTGTGATATCTGACATAAATTTTCTTTAATAAAATAAATTTACAAATAACATCTCAAAGATATTATTTGTGATAAGCAAAATAGAAAATATTATTCAATAGGAAATTCTTTTCTGGAATTTATTTCATACATTTTCGAAAAATGTTATTATTATAATTTAAGTTCGTTTAAAATTTAAGAGAGAAAGAACTCTTTTTTTTATAATAATAATGATGTTTTTAATATTTACTTTTTTTCTTATTTATAAATGGAGTATTTTTATCAAAAAATTATGTTTAGATTTAGTAGTATGATAAAAATTATTATAAATAGCAAAATATAGTCTAAAAGATAAAATGATAATTATAGAGTTGGGAATTATTTACATCAATTACTAGAACTAAAAATTATAATGTTACAAAGTGCCATATCGTCACTGGGTGGAATCGAACCACCAATCTTTTGGTTAACAACCAAACGCGCTAACCAATTACGTCACAGAGTCTGTTGTTGGTAATGGCTTATTTTAAATATTTTTTTTTGTTCATAGGAAAATTAAAATAATTTTGCAATTAACATATTTCTATAAAAGCTCTGTTTTCTTGTCCTGTTTACAATTGTTTAAGAACGAAAAATTTCTTTGATATTTTACTGCATGTATAAGCTTCATTTTAACCATTGCAAAACATAAAGAATATTACTTTAACAAAAATTTTACAAACTTTCTACACAAGATTAGTAAAATATTAATCCAGCGTGTAATATCTGGCAGTTTTCGTCTATACACTAATACATTGAAAAAAAGCACAACAAAAAAAATTAATTGTGACAAGCTAAATAGGGAATGTCTACCATAAAAGAATGTTTTCTAAACAATGTTTCACACATACTTTAAAAAAATTATGTTGTTATCATTTAAGTCAGTTTAATATTTAAGATAGAAAAAACTGGTTGGTTTTTTTATTAATAAATGTTGTTTCTTAAATTTTGTTTTTTCCCTTATTTATAAATATAGTATTTTTAATAAGAAATTTTGTTTATATTTAGTACTTTGACATAAAAATATTATAAATAGTAAAATTTTGTCTAAAAAAATCAATGACAAACATAGATTTAAAACGATTTATATCAGCTAGTAAGACGTATAAAATAAAATGTTAAAAAGTAACATATCGTCACTGGGTGGAATCGAACCACCAACCTTTCGGTTAACAGCCGAACGCGCTAACCAATTACGCCACAGAGACATTTAATGGCATCGGTATATTTTAAAATATTATTTTTTATTCATAGAAACTTGTGAATAGTTTTGCGAACCACAAATTTCGAAGAAAGCTCTTTTTTTCTATCTGGTTTAAATATTGTTAAAGAAACAAAAATTTACTTCATATTTTACTGTACATATAGCTTAATTTAAACCTTGCAAAATTTAAAAAGATTACTTTAAAAATCTTTTTAAAAGTGGTCTACACAAGTTTAGTAAAATAATAACGCACCGTGTGATATCTGACATAAATTTTCTTTATTAAAATAAATTTACAAATAACATCTCAAAGATATTATTTGTGATAAGCAAAATAGAAAAAATTATTCAATAGGAAATTCTTTTCTGGAATTTATTTCATACATTTTCGAAAAATGTTATTATTATAATTTAAGTTCGTTTAAAATTTAAGAGAGAAAGAACTCTTTTTTTTATAATAATAATGATGTTTTTAATATTTACTTTTTTTCTTATTTATAAATGGAGTATTTTTATCAAAAAATTATGTTTAGATTTAGTAGTATGATAAAAATTATTATAAATAGCAAAATATAGTCTAAAAGATAAAATGATAATTATAGAGTTGGGAATTATTTACATCAATTACTAGAACTAAAAATTATAATGTTACAAAGTGCCATATCGTCACTGGGTGGAATCTAACCACCAATCTTTTGGTTAACAATCAAACGCGCTAACCAATTACGTCACAGAGTCTGTTGTTGGTAATGGCAGATTTTAAATATTACTTTTTGTTCATAGGAAAAATTAAAATAATTTTGCAATTAACATATTTCTATAAAAGCTCTGTTTTCTTGTCCTGTTTACAATTGTTTAAGAACGAAAAATTTCTTTGATATTTTACTACATGTATAAGCTTCATTTTAACCATTGCAAAACATAAAGGATATTACTTTAACAAAAATTTTACAAACTTTCTACACAAGATTAGTAAAATATTAATCCAGCGTGTGATATCTGGCAATTTTCGTCTATACATTAATACATTGAAAAAAAGCACAACAAAAAAAATTAATTGTGAAAAGCTAAATAGGGAATGTCTACCATAAAAGAATGTTTTCTGGAATATGTTACACATACTTTAAAAAAATTATGTTGTTATCATTTAAGTCAGTTTAATATTTAAGATAGAAAAAACTGGTTGGTTTTTTTATTAATAAATGTTGTTTCTTAAATTTTCTTTTTTCCCTTATTTATAAATATAGTATTTTTAATAAGAAATTTTGTTTATATTTAGTACTTTGACATAAAAACATTATAAATAGTAAAATTTTGTCTAAAAAAATCAATGACAAACATAGATTTAAAACGATTTATATCAGCTAGTAAGACGTATAAAATAAAATGTTAAAAAGTAACATATCGTCACTGGGTGGAATCGAACCACCAACCTTTCGGTTAACAGCCGAACGCGCTAACCAATTACGCCACAGAGACATTTAATGGCATCGGTATATTTTAAAATATTATTTTTTATTCATAGAAACTTGTGAATAGTTTTGCGAACCACAAATTTTGTAGAAAGCTCTCTTTTTCTAACTGGTTTAAATATTGTTTAAGAAACAAAAATTTATTTCATATTTTACTTTACATATAGCTTAATTTAAACCTTGCAAAATTTAAAAAAAAAACTTTAAAAATCTTTTTAAAAGTGGTCTACACAAGTTTAGTAAAATAATAACGCACCGTGTGATATCTGACATAAATTTTCTTTATTAAAATAAATTTACAAATAACATCTCAAAGATATTATTTGTGATAAGCAAAATAAAAAAAATTATTCAATAGGAAAATCTTTTCTGCAATTTATTTCATAACTTTTCGAAAAATGTTATTACTATAATTTAAGTTCGTTTAAAATTTAAGAGAGAAAGAACCCTTTTTTTTATAATAATATTGATGTTTTTAATATTTACATTTTTTCTTACTTATAAATGGAGTATTTTTATTAAAAAATTATATTTAGATTTAGTAGTATGATAAAAACTATTATAGATAGCAAAATATAGTCTAAAAAATAAAATGATAATTATAGAGTTTGAAATTATTTACATCAATTATTAGAACTAGAAATTATAATGTTACAAAGTGCCATATCGTCACTGGGTGGAAACGAATCACCAATCTTTTGGTTAACAACCAAACGCGCTAACTAATTATGTCACAGAGTCTGTTGTTAGTAATGGCAGATTTTAAATATTACTTTTTGTTCATAGGAAAAATTAAAATAATTTTGCAATTAACATTTTCCATAACTCTGTTTTCTTGTCCTGTTTACAATTCTTTAAGAACGAAAATTTCTTTTATATTTTACTGTATGTATAACCTTCATTTTAACCATCTTAAAACATAAAGATTATTCTTTAACAAAATTTTACTTCTTTTTCCACAAGAGTAGGTATTAATCCAGCGTGTGATATCTGTCTCCTTTTCTTTATATATTAATACATTGAAAAAGCACAACAAAAATTAATTGTGACAAGCTAAATAGGAATGTCTACCATGGAAGAATCTTTTCTGGAATATGTTTTCACACTACTTTAAAAATTATGTTGTTATAATTTAAGTCAGTTTAATATTTAAGATAAAACTGGTTTTTATTAATAAATGTTGTTTCTTAAATTTTCTTTTTTCCCTTACTTATAAATATAGTATTTTTAATAAGAAATTTTGTTTATATTTAGTACTTTGACATAAAAATATTATAAATAGCAAAATTTTGTCTAAAAAAATCAATGACAAACATAGATTTTAAAACGATTAATATCAGGTAGTAAGAAGCATAAAATAAAATGTTACAAAGTAACATATCGTCACTGGGTGGAATCAAATCACCAACCTTTCGGTTAACAGCCGAACGCGCTAACCAATTACGCCACAGAGACATTTAATGGCATCGGTATATTTTAAAATATTATTTTATATTGATAGAAACTTGTGAATAGTTTTGCGAAAAACAAATTTCCAAGAAAGGTCTGATTTTCGATCTGGTTTAAATATTGTTTAAGAAAGAAAAATTTACTTCATATTTTACTGTACATATAGCTTAATTTAAACCTTGCAAAATTTAAAAGATTACTTTAAAAATCTTTTTGTGGTCTACACAAGTTTAGTAAAATAATATTGCACCTATCTGACATAATTTTTCTTTATTAAAATAAATTTACAAATAACATCTCAAAGATATTATTTGTGATAAGCAAAATAAAAAATTATTCAATAGGAAAATCTTTTCTGAATTTATTTCATAAATTTTCGAAAATGTTATTACTATAATTTAAGTTCGTTTAAAATTTAATAGAAAGAATTTTATAATAATATTGATGTTTTAATATTTACTTTTCTTACTTATAAATGGAGTATTTTTATTAAAAATTATATTTAAATTTAGTAGTATGATAAAAATTATTATAGATAGCAAAATATATCTAAAAATAAAATGATAATATAGAGTTTGAAATTATTTACATCAATTATTAGAACTAGAAATTATAATGTAAAAGTGCCATATTTTCACTGGGTGGAAACGAATTAATATTTGGTTAACAACCAAACGCGAAAATTATGTCACAGAGTCTGTTGTTAGTAATGGCAATTTTAAATATTTTTTTGTTCATAGGAAAATTAAAATAATTTTGCAATTAACAATTTCATAAAACTCTGTTTCTTGTCTGTTTACAATTGTTTAAGAACGAAAAATTTCTTTTATATTTTTACTGTATGTATACTTCATTTTAACCATTGTAAAACATAAAGATTATTATTTAAAAAATTTTCAAACTTTCTACACAAGATAGTAAAATATTAATCCATGTGATATCTGCAATTTTTCTATATATTAATACATTAAAAAAAACACAACAAAAATTAATTGTGACAAGCTAAATGGAATTCTACCATAAAGAATGTTTTCTAATTTGTTTTACATACTTTAAAAAATTATGTTGTTATAATTTAATTCAGTTTAATATTTAAGATAGAAAAACTGGTGGGTTTTTATTAATAAATGTTGTTTTAAATTTTTTTGCTTACTTATAAATATAGTATTTTTAATAAGAATTATGTTTATATTTAGTTTTTACATAAAAATATTATAAATAGCAAAATTTTGTCTAAAAATTGAATGTTAAACAAGATTTTAAAACGATTCTATCAGATAGTAAAAGATAAAATAAAATGTTACAAAGTTATGTCACTGGTGAATCAAAGTTTTAAAATAACCTAACCATTATGCCAGAGACATTTAATGGCATCGGTATATTTTAAAATATTATTTTTATTCATAGAAACTTATGAATACTTTGTAACAAAAATTTCAAAACTCTGTTTAATCTTTTTAAATATTGTTTAAAAAAAAAATTTACTTATTTTACTATACATATACTTAATTTAAAATACAAAATTTAAAGATTACTTTAAAAATCTTTTAAAAGTGGAACAAGTTTATAAAATAATAACATTGATATCAACATAATTTTTCTTTATTAAAATAAATTTACAAATAACATCTCAAAGATATTATTTGTGATAAGCAAAAAAAATTATTCAATGGAAAACTTTTCCAATTTATTTCATAAATTTTTGAAAATTTTATTACTATAATTTAAGTTGTTTAAAATTTAAGAGAAAAGAACCCTTTTTTATAATAATATGATGTTTTTAATTTTACTTTTTCTTACTTATAAATGGAGTATTTTATTAAAAATTATATTTAATTTAGTATATGAAAAAATATTAAGATAAAAATTTAGTCTAAAAATAAAATGATAATTATAGAGTTTGAAATTATTTACAAAATTATTAGAACTAGAAATTATCTGTTCAAAGTGTCTTTATTAAAATTTTAAAGATCACCAATTTTGATTAACAACCAAAATAAAATTATAAAAATCTTTTCGGGAAATTATTTCATACAGTTTAGCAATTGTTTATAGGAAAAATTAAAATAATTTTGCATTTAACACAATCCATAAAAGCTCTGTTTTCTTGTCCTGTTTATATATTGTTTGTAAACGAAAAATTTCTTTGATATTTTTTGCATATATAAGCTTAGTTTTAACCATTGCAAAACATAAAAATATTATTTTAACCAACATTTTACAAACTTTCTACACAAAATTAGTAAAATATTAATCCAGCGTGTGATATCTGACAAATTTCGTCTATATATTAATACCTTGAAAAATAGCACAAGAAAAACATTAATTGTAGAAAGCTTTATGTCTTCAATAAAAGAGTGTTTTCTGTAATATATTTCACATACTTTAAAACAATTTTGTTATTATAATTTAAGTCAGCTTAATATTTAAGAAGGAAACAACTGGTGTTTTTTTAAAATTAATAAATGCTGTTTCTTAAATTTACTTTTTTCCCTTACTTATAAATATAGTATTTTTTTAAAAAAATTATGATTATATTTAGTTTTTTTAAAAAAAAATGTTAGAGATAGCAAAATTTTGTCTAAAAAATTCAATGATAAACATAGATTTTCAAAGTATTTATAACAGATACTAAGAAATATAAAACAAAATGTTACAAAGTGCCATATTATCACTGGGCAGAATCGAACAACCAACCTTCGGTTAACAGCCAAACGGGCTAACTAATTACGCCGAAGAGGCATTTATTAGTACAAGTACATTTTAAAATGCTATTTTTTGTTCATATCAAGAAGTGAAGAACGTTGCGATTAACATATTTAAAAAGAGTTCTGTTTTCCTAATTGGTTTAAAAATTGTTTAATAGCGATAATTTAATTGATATGTTATTGCATATATAGCTTAATTTAAACCATTGCAAAACTTGCAAAAATTATTGTAACAAACTTTTTAAAAGTGCTCTACACAAAATTAGTAAAACAATAATGCTGAGTGTGATATCTGTTAATTTTTTGTCTTTGTTAAAATGCATTTACAAATATTACCTCAAAGATTTTAACTGTGATGAGCTAAAGAAAAAAATTTTTCTATAGGAAAATCTTTTCTGGAAATTAATTTATATAGTTTAGAAAAATGTTATTATTATAATTTAAGTAAGTTTAAAATTTACGAGAGACATCTCCTTTTTTAAAAAAATAAATGTTGTTTCTAACATTTACTTTTTTTTCTTACTTAGAAATGGAGTATTTTTATTAAAAATTTATATTTATTGTTAGTATTATCACTAAAACTATTATAGAAAGAAAATTTTGTCTAAAAAATACAATGATAATTATAGACTTTGAAATTATTTATATCAATTACAAATAACTACAAAATATAATGTTACAATGTGCCATATCGTCACTGGCTGGAACCAAACCCCCAACATTTTGGTTAATAGCCCAACCCACTAACCAATTCCGTTACGGAGGCATTTATTAATACCGGAACATTTTAAAATGCTATTTTTTGTTCATATCAAAAAGTGAAAAACTTTGCGATTAACACATTTACAAAAAAGCTCTGTTCCCTTATTTGGTTTAAATATTGTTTAGTATCAAATATTTAATTGTTATTTTATTGCATATATAGTTTAATTTAAACCATTGCAAAACTTAAGTAAGATTATTTTAACAAAATTTTTAAAAGTGCTCTACACAAGATTAGTAAAAAAAAACGCTGAGTGTGATATCTGATAATTTTTTGTCTTTATTAAAATACATTTACAAATATCACCTCAAAGATTTTAACTGTGAAGAGCTAAATAAAAAAAATTTTCTATAGAAAAATCTTTTCTGGAAATTAATTTATATAGTTTAGAAAAACGTCATTATTATAATTTAAGTTAGTTTAAAATTTAAGAGAGAAAAAACTCCTTTTTTATAATAATAAATGTTTCTAAAATTTACTTTTTTTCCTTACTTAGAAATGGAGTATTTTTATCCAAAATTTATATTTTTATTTAGTATTATCACTAAAAACTATTATAGATAGAAAAATTTTGTCTAAAAAATACAATAATATTTATAGACATTGAAATTATTATATCAATTACTAAGAACTACAAAATATAATGTTACAAAGTGCCATATCGCCCCTGGGTGGAATCGAGCCGCCTCTATTATCATATTCAACTAAAACGAGTAAATATCGAAGTCAAGGAATTGCTCCAATTTTACAAAACGAGTATAAGACCTCTCTTGGAGTATGCTTGCCCAGTGTTCCACAATAGTCTGACATTGTATTTGTCAGATGACTTAGAGTCAGTCCAAAAGCAAGCATTAAAAATAATCCTGCCTCATCAAGAATATGAAAAAGCTCTGCTGTTTACTAATTTACAGCGCCCTAGCGAAAGGAGGAATGATGTAACAACAGCGTTGTTTCAGAAGATAGTAGCAGATTCCTCACATATGCTTCATGACCTTTTGCCTCCTCGTTTAGAACGTTGAACTATGGAACATAGGACACAATCTTCATTTAATACTAACTTTAATACCAAACGTTTTAGAAATAATTTTATAACTTATAACTCATTGAAGATGTAATTTAGTTAATTTATTTTTGTATGTATTACATGTAATCTTAAACGTATTTCAGCAATATGGCTGCCAGTTTTAAGAAATAAACTATCTATTTTTCTTTTTATCTATTTATAATATGTCACTTATGATCCTCGACTAGCGGTTGGGATTCTCCATACATTTTTGAAATGTTTGGCGTGCAATAGTCTAAGGTTGTAAAATGTGACATCACAAAATGCAACAATCACTTATAAAATTGTCATGATTCTTAGCATGTGCAAGCTGTCAGGTTTGCCACATATTTCAAAGTTGGTAGGTAATTCATACCGTAAAATAGGTCTTTCAAGAACACATTGTTTGATAAGAAAAACTTACTCACAAAACATTCATAAATTTTGCAATAATTCCAATAAACACCATATAAACAAGAGAAACTGGGTCTTTGATTGCTTGACTAGTTGCAAGTTGTCAGTCAAACAAACAACCAAAAGCTTAAATATAGCAATCCGTGCTTTAGTATTTTTTATCATGCACAAAGGCTCCTCATCTGATGCTGTATCATTATAATGAAATTCTACAATGTCGCAGGGAAGTTTTGTGTAATAACTACGTTTATTATACGAGTAATGAAATTTATGCTCAAAAAAAACGGAGAAGTAAAAATCATATACCTAATATTTTCGAGCACTTGATTGGACATTCAATTTCGTCACTTGTGAAAAACGTCGTATCTGCATTCTGATTGATATACCATTTTTTCACTTGTGACAAAAAGCATATCAGGTTTTATGACAAATGGTGAACAGCATTAAAATAAAAGAAATGAAAAACAATCTATTCGATTTCATTCATCAATGGCTTTGCAATTGCCTAAAAATTATAAAGACACGAGGATATTGGATTTTTTCAATAATAATATACATAAAAAATTCTTAATTCTGATTGGTTAAGAGCAGTGCAGTTTATCGTAAATACAAGTTTCAAAAAGCGAAACACCTGTGCAAAAAGCGAAAACCGATGCAATTTATTTTCGAAAAATGTGCTCTTGATTGGTTAGTCAAACAAAGAAGAGATCTAAGAGCCAATCAAAATAAAACATTTGAAAATCGGGAAAGTTAAAGCAGTGTAAACAAAGCAATTATAACGGCTGGAGTAAGTTTTAAGTAAACTTTTTTAGCGAATTGGTTTGAAGTTCACCGTTTTAAAGATGTTTCTGCTTACAAATATGACACTGCTAAAAGTAGATACCTTGTTCTATCGGTGTGTGTGGAAGCTATGGTTTTGTGAAATCAAAAATCCGACGGAATTGAAATATACGAGCTGGTCGATATGAATAACTTGCTGAAAGAAATGTACGTACACTGAAGTTAAAAGTCAACAGAATTGAGAAATTTTCTCATCTATATTATGAAGCCTTTTGTATATTATAATCAAGCTCAAAACTTTTTGTGCACACCGAGCCCGGAGGTAGAGGTTTATACAAAACGACTAAGGTCCCATATTTCTTAGTAAAGACCAAGGAAGCCAGGTTACTAAAAGGATTATGATAGGACATTGTATCACCTGAAACGAAGTTGTTTTATTTTTGGTCTTTGCTGTTTTTAGACGGTTCGACTTTCGCTTTTCTACATTTTGTCAGTAAAAAAGAAATCGTTTCAAATTGCATCGTTTGGATAGTGAAACTGTTTTTCGAGTGTTTTTATTCGACTCACGTACATTAGCAAATCATTTTTGTTTTGTTGTTTTTTTTTGGCGTTTTGCTGCTTGATTTTCGAAGTTTGTTTACATTTCACTGTAAAATTTCGCGTTTCGCAGAGTGGTTTTAAACCGTGGTCGATTTATTGAGTTCTATTAAATTACCTGGAGGGGGAAAAAGGGATCTGGACACGTGTATGAAAAACATGGCGGCGAATAGTAAATTTTGGATGAAAAACTTCCACTTGGAAAATTATTTTTATTATTCACTACCTCCTGACCACCACGCTTAGCTTGAATTGAGTACTTACAAACTTGGTGGTCAACTTCTTTTTATTTGGAAACGAGGCTGTGAGGTACTTGTTCAGTTTATCAAACCAGTGTGAAATTGCGGATTTGATGGACACGTATTCATACGAGAAAAAAGGTAATGACTCTTTTCAGTTTAGATAATTTTTGGCTTGGTTTGTCCAATTGTGGTCGCTCATTACATGACAGTCGTGTTGGCTACTTTTTTGTTCAGCCATCTAGATTCTAGGCTGAATTACCTTTATTTTTGCTGAGAAATGCTGCACGTAATTAATAACTACCTGGATGTTTTCCCATTATATTACTATGCAGATTTTTACTATACCTAAAGTGTAGGTTATTTGTTTATAAGTATTGTGTTATATAAATTGTTGAAAACCATAAAAATTGAAAATAAAGGATTTATTACACGTTTCATTGAATTTCGTTTTGTATTTTTTCTTTGATACAGGACTACGCATTTTACTATTTTAATATACCTAAAAACAAATTAAGTTGTTCATAACGAAGGTATCTAATTGCCATGGCGTAGCTAATTGTAAATTCCAAACCCCTGATGGATGTTGAATTTCATAATGAAGAGGATTTGCTTTTCCTGTGATTAAAATAAAGTTATGGCAATTGTTCATGGCAATGAATTTTAAAGAAGCAAGAAAAAAAGATGTGCATAAACCTTTTTTTTGCAATTCTGATTTAGTTGCTCTGAAAGAAAATCAGACATTTATTGAAAACTCATGGCTTACAAACTAATGAATTTGAAATTTTTTCAATCACAGTACAGTTACTAGTTTCTTCATCAGTCGTTAATAAATCTGAAATAACAAAAAATTGGCTTATCAATAACAATTACTACAATATATGATGAGAAGCTCATTTAATTATTGAAAACAAACAGTACCACCTCCACTTCAAATCACTTCTTAATCTGCATGAAAGAGAAACAACGAAACAACTCAATGTGAAAATTTCATACTTGAAATGTGTATGATGCCTTTAAATGCTCACTATATTTTTATGTAAACTGTGATTGACTTCGTATCTTGCCAAAAATTTCTTTATGGCTTTCCACTATAACAAACTAAATATAATGTTTTTTCATTGTAATTGAAAATATTATTCATTTCTGCAAACAAGCTGTATATTTTATTTCTATTTTTAAGATACAAACTTTACATACCCATTTCTCTTTCGTAGTTATTCCTTATACGAACAAATATAGTTAAGTTTATAATTTTAAATGCAATAGTGCGATGGTAAAATTACAAGTCATCTTAAAATATCACGTCAGCGCTTACTTCTTCCTTTGCCGTCCTTTGCTTGATATGTTCTATTCGTTGTTTTGTTTTTTTGTTTTTGGTTGAAAAAAAAACACAACAAATGTTTTCCACGGATAAAAAAACGTTGTAAGCGTTTAGCAAATGTTCGTTTCAAAATAATTTCTCAAAAAATTGAACAAGGAAAATGAGAATAGTTTTTTTGTGAAAAACAATTTGAAAACTATGAACTTACCCAGTGCAACAAAAACATTATCGTCATTGTTTTAACGGATAACAAATTTAACGCTGAAAATAAAACGCCGTAAATGCGTACAAAATAATCGTTTTAAAATTATTCCTATGAAAAAAAGAAGACGATGACAGTTTTTGTGCAAAAAAATGACAACTATGAGCTTACGTAGTGTTAGAGAAGAACACAATAACAGAAATGTAGATCTTTAAAGTTTTTCCACCTCCAAAACAAACTTATTGTGCGTGGCTGCTTTTCGTGTGAAGCACATGCTACAGATAAAAGCACATAAATAAGTGGGTAAAGTGTTTCTGTTAGTGCAAACTAAAACAATGATAAAAAACATACAGTATCTAGGTCATCTTGATTGTATTCTGCATAAAACAAGCTTGTGATAGATTTCTTTTAAATAAACCATCAAAAAATCCTCATAATTATGTTATGATTGTCATCAGCCAACGAAAGACAAGAAGTCTTTTGACTGGCTTAGTATTACTATTTATCAGCCAACCACAGACAATGCGTCTTGTAAAAGGCTTCGTATTTATTATATAATTAGACACCAAAGACACAATATTAAATTTAAAGTTATATTTTTCAATACAATCTTTCGTCTTGGAACAGGCATAAATTCTCATTTATTGGACTAAAACTTCGAAAGCACAAAAATGTGCCCAGTAACTCCCATACAACATATATCACAACAGATATATTGTAAATAAATATAATAGCTCTATAGATTTCTAAATAACACCAGTTTACTAAGCTTTTTGCAAATCTTTGTACCTTGATTTTTTATTGTCTATTTTGTTAACATATACAATATAACATAAAGTATTTCATTTGTAAAGTTAATGTTATTTCAGTGCTTTAGTTATAGCTCAGTGGACACGTGACAATCGTACGATCTTACATACTTCCTGCACATATATATTTTGTTGTTGTAAAATCAATACTATTCTTTGAATAAAGTTCATAATCTAACAGGTTATGGGCCCAGGAAGCCCAGAAGTAGCCCAGATAGCCCAGGGAATAGCCCAGAAAAAGCTCAGCAATAGTAGAGAAATAGTACAAGACCGTATTTATGGATAGTCAAACAGTAAAGTGGCTTGTATTCGATGGAACAGCCGAGAACTATCCGGCATGGAGCACAAAGTTTACTGCATATATGCAAACGAAAGGTTTGTACAAAGCTCTCATTGGGAGAGACGTCATACCTCAAGAAGTTACACAGTTAACAGTCGACGCTACAAGTGAGCAAAGGGCCGAATGGGAAACAAAAGTACGATAGAGAAATCAGCGAATTGATGAAATCAAAGAAAGAAACAACACGGTATGGTGTCATATTGCATTAGCTCTTGACAACAACAGACTTTTATACATACGACATGACTGGTTGTCGCCAGATGGTGTCGGAGACGGTGCAAAAGCGTGGCGTCTACTGCAACAAAGATTTTCTAACGTAGAAAAACCAACTGTAGTAAGTTTAGTTCGACAAATATCTCGATTACAATTAGGTGAAAGTGAAAAGTTATCCGAATACTTCATACGATCACAAGAATTAATGTCTCGACTCACTGAAGCCAGAGAAAATATATCCGAAACACTATTTAATGCTCTAGTCATTAATGGACTTCCAGAAAAATTTGGACACTTCGTGGTTCAAGAAAGTTTCAACCCAACAGCTAACTTCTCAGAACTGAGAACTCGACTACAGAATTACGAGGATAGTTGGATCCAAAGAAACCAAGGAGAATATAGCGTGATAGCAATGCATTCTGGAAATGCATCAGGCAAAAACAAAGCCCCAATCAAGCAAAAAGGAATTTGTTATGTTTGTGGACTCCCTGGTCATATTGCCAAGCAGTGTAGTAAAAGAAGTTCAGCTTTCTGTTCAAAGTGCAAGAAAAAGGGACATCTATCAAGAGAATGTAGGAGTCAGAGTAAATCCGAAGAACCTTCAACAAGACGACCAAATTCATTCTCATCATACTCTCAATGCATGAACAGTGGCACTGGAATAAATAGTAACATTAGAAGATTGAATTATATCATCATTGATACCGGTTGCACAGATCACATCATTACTAAAAAGGAACTATTTGACAACTTAAAATCATGCAATACCAAAAATGTTAAAGATCCAAAGGGAAAACACCTATCGAAGGTATTGGTGACGTACCAGTAAAGCTTCTATTGAAAGATGGAGAAGAAGTAGAGATGGTACTGCGAAATGTCCTTTATGTGCCAAATTATGAAGTCAACCGAGCTGCCAAATTTGGACATAATTTCATATTCAAAGAGTGTGAAGCAAAGTTGATGTTAAATCATGGTCCAGCAATTGCTCTAAACAAAAATGCAGGTTTATTTTATCTGGAGATCATATCCCAAAGATCCAGTTCCTGTAATTCCATTACAAGCAACCAGAATAAAAGAGAAATCAAAGGAGATTTTCAACTGTGGCATCAACGCCTTAGACATTTGAACAAAGATGATGTCAAACGCACATTTAACTGCGAAGACAAATTAAAGAAAATGTGCGAAACATGCGCACTTGGAAAGCAATCATGCAAGCCTGTACCTAAAGAAGCGCACAATAAGTCCCAGAAACCACGCGAATTGGTATACACAGATATTCTTGGTCCCTTTGAAGTGCCTAGCCTCAGTGGATGCAGATATGTAATTACCTTTGTAGACGAATACTCGAAGTATGCAGTTGTTAAATTCATGAGCAAGAAAGCAGAAGCATTCGAAAAATTTAAAGAGTACGTAGCAGAATCAGGATTACCTCGAAAATTGAGAAGCGATAATGGAGCAGAGTATACATCGAAGCAATCCAAAGCTTACTGCATATAATCAAAAATAAAGCAGGAATTTACACTACCCAAAACCCCGCAACAAAATGGAGTTGCCGAACGCTATAATCGAACTCTAGTTGAAATGGGACAATGTCTATTAATCCAAGCACAGTTACCAAAACGTTATTGGGTAAGAGCCTTATCCACAGCATCTCATATCAGAAATCTCACCGTTACTGCCAACAGCGAGCAAGGTAAAAGTCCTTTCGAGCTATTCACAGAAAAAACGCCAAGGTTACATCATCTACGCACTTTTGGCTGCACGGCATACGTCATGAAACGGAAGATCAACCTAAAGAAATTGGATTCAAGATCTGTAAAAGCAAAATTTATTGGTTATGATAAAAAAAGCACGTCTTACATCCTGCAAGAATTCGAATCAATGAGAGTCATCAAAGCACGCAATGTTGTCTTTAAAGAAAGTGAAATTCAACCTTTTTCAGCAAAAGATACGATAAATCCAGAACAACCAAATCTAATGAGCCCCAACATGGATTTCGACGATGATCGTTCGAATAATGAGAAAACAAAAGAACCGATTCAAGATGAAGTGGAGGAAAATAATGCACCGATACCCGCTGTTCAACATCAGCAAGAAGATCAAGAAAATCAGAGGAAGAAATCAGGCTTCCTAGAGAAAGCAGAAATCGGCGGCCACCACGAAAGGTATGGATTATACTATACGTTCAACACAACTAATGAAGAAAGTGTACAAGAACCCAAGTCTTATCATGAAGCAATTAATACACCGCACGCTGAAAACTGGAGAAAAGCGATGAAAGCAGAATATGATTCACTAATGGACAATAACACATGGACAATAGTGAACGAACCAGAGAATGTGAAAGTCTTACCAGGAAAATGGGTGTATAAAGTAAAGTATGGAGCAGATGGTCAAATCGACAAATACAAAGCAAGATATGTAGCCAAGGGTTATGCTCAAGTCGAAGGCTTAGACTTTTTCGATACTTACGCTCCAACATGTAAACCCGAAACTTTTCGAATCCTGCTCGCAAAGACAGCACAAAAATGTCCACATATTGTCCAGATGGATGTTAAATCAGCATACCTTCACTCCAACATAGAAGAAGAAATTTATCTAGAACAACCAGAAGGTTTTACCAAGAAAGCAAAATCAGGACGAAAGCAAGTTTGCAAGCTAAACAAATCAATCTATGGATTGAAACAAGCGGCAAAGAATTGGTATGAAGCATTGGCTAGTCTACTTATTAAAGAAAAATTCAAACGTAGCTGCAGCGATTATTGTTTATTTGTGAGAAAAGAAGAAGATGGAACATCCTCATACGTATTAGTTTGGGTAGACGATATTATAGTTGCTGGTACGAGTGAAAAAGCAGTTAATCATATCAAAGCAACGTTGAGCAAAAATTTCAAGATGGATGACCGTGGCATACTGCACTGGTTCTTAGGAATGCGAATTCTACGATCTCACGACAAGATTACCGTTGACCAAAAGAAATACATCGAATCTGTTCTTCAACAATTCAATATGAGTGATTGTAAAGCAGCAGCAACGCCTGGAGAAGTAAATCTGAAGCTAATCAAAAGCAACGACGATCAGAAGTTAGTCGATGCAAGGTTATACAGGAGTTTAGTTGGTTCATTACTATTTATTGGTAAACAAACCCGTCTAGATATCCTTCACATTGTTAATCAGCTATCAAGATTCCTAGATAAACCAGACATGTCACATTGGAAAGCAGCAAAGCACGTATTAAGATATCTTAATGGAACTACCGATTTCCAATTAACATTCTTGAAGAATTCCAATCTCGATATCGTTGGTGATTCAGACGCAAATTGGAGTGGTGATCTCAATGATCGCAAATCAACTACAGGATATTACTTCAAATTTGAAGGGAACGGAGGTGCAATCAGCTGGGAAGTGAAGAAACAGGCAACTGTAGCACTTTCGTTAACCGAAGCCGAATATCAAGCTATGGCGGCAGCTGTACAAGAAGCAATATACCTACGAGCACTAATGAAAGATTTAGGTTATCCAATGAAGAAACCAACCAACATTGGAGAAGATAACCAATATTGTATAAAGATGTGTCACAATCCCGTAATGCATAAACGATCAAAGCACATCGATACGAAACTACATTTCATTCGAGAAAGAGTACAAAGCAAGGATCAGTTACGTTCCAACCGAAGAAATGACAGCAGACATTCTTACAAAGTCATTATCTCGAGTCAAAGTAGAAAAACATCGAGCAACACTTTTAGGGATTTAGTTAACCACATAGCAGACTCATCATGAGCAAGCGGAGTCTGAGTGGGGGTGTTAACATATACAATATAACATAAAGTATTTCATTTGTAAAGTTAATGTTATTTCAGTTCTTTAATTATAGCTCAGTGGACACCTGACAATCTTACGATCTTACATACTTCCTGCACATATATATATTCTATTGTTGTAAAGTCAATACTATTCTTTGAATAAAGTTCATAATCTAACATATTTTACACACATGAATACAGTGCAATTTCTTTTTGAAAAACGCCCTCCTGATTGGTTAGTCAAACAAAGAAAAGGATGTAAGGGCCAAACAAATTATAACATTTCAAACACGGAAAAGTTAAATTATTGTAAATGAAGCAATTACAAAGGTTGGCAAGTTTTAAGTAATTTTTCTTTAGGAAGCAGTTTACAGTTCACCGTTTGCAAGATGTTTCAAGATGAAAATAACAACACTGCTAAAAGTAGATAATTTGCTCAAGCTGCGTGTGCGGAAGCTTTGGTGTTGTGAAAAGTAATATTTGACGGAATTGAAAAATACGAGTCGCTCGATCGATGGTTAACTCTCCGGCTGAATTAGGGGGTGTTTACATGAATCCGGAATGACTTTCAATCCCGATCGAAACGTGATGTCAATCCGTGTTTGCATGAAACTAATTGTTGTTTTTCTTCGCACTCATTTTAACCGATTTAGCCTCTTTATTTACTTACGAGCTTCAATTTGCCAAAAGACAATACCCATGGCACATGCGTGCTTCGTCATTAATCACAATATCATTCAAGAATGAAACTCAATTCGCGTTTACATGAAATAAAAGGTAAATTTCGATCCGGAATGAAACTAGGAATGAACTCGATCCGGATCGAGTTGTGACTCATTCCGGATTCATGTAAACATGCAATAGGATTTCTTTTAAAGTGGAATGAGTTCATTCCGGATCGAAACTCATTCCGTATTCATGAAAACACCCCCTTAATGTACGTACGCTGAAGTTAAAAATCAACAGAATTTAGAAATGTTTTCATGTATATTCTTAATAAGTAATAGCATGGTTTCTCTTACAATTTGGAAACAAGCACTCGTGAGTTTTTCAAAGACTTCAAATGGCGCTCGTCCTTCCGACTCGTGCAATTTTGATAGTCTTTGAAAAACTCACTGGTGTATGTTTTTCCCAAATTGCACTCGAAACAATGTAATTACCAATACTAATTTTCATCGTCGAAACATGACTTTTGAAGCATGGAAAATATTCCTGTCAAGAAACTTAATAAATATCTAAGCAAATTTATTACGCTTCCTATCGAAAAACAAAAGTAAAAAAACGAACCTATGTCCTTCGTAAGAAACAAATTGCCTTTCAAAATGTTAAAACAGAAACGGCGGAAAAACTAGTTATTCCCGATGAGCAATTTGTTTGTGTTATTGCATTTTTTTAGGTGATTGTTTTGAAGCGTTAGAAATTGTGCTGTCTCTTCTGCGAAAATTTCACTACAATCTAAATTTCAATAGTCGTATAATAAAAAGATTATATCATGGTTGGTTTGTTTGTACGATTTTTATAATGCACTTGTTGAGAAGGATTGAAAACAAATTCGTTCGCTGTGCTCACTCGTCTGTTTTTAATCCTTTTCAACTCGTGCATAAGAATCGTACGCAACGACCAACCAAGCAGACCAAGCAGTATCTATTATTATATTAATAATATTAATCGAACAATTTTAGAAATAGCATAGTGGCAACACTTCTTTTAAGGTAGAGACCCCTAGGCTAGTTGTAATTATCCTAATAATAGAGAGCTTAAGCAAGCGACGTTTTCGACAACACAAACGTCAAGGCGAGTGTAGGTCTGGGTGGAGGACGCGGTCGGTGGCGGGAAATCTGAACAGTTAAGCGGAATTATATTTTTCACGACAAACTTCAGCTTGCATACAGATAAGTTAATTTTGGGGGGTTTGATATGGACAATTCATTCAAGAATGCAAAAAGTGCAGCACTACTCAGTCATGCAAACAACTGTTTAACCAACGAGGAGTTAGTTTCACTTTTAGAGACTTTCACTTCAAAAAATCCAGATTTTTGCTATGAAGCATACGATCAATTTAATTTGGAAGACATCCCAGAAGCTGAGTGCAAGGCTTTCTTCAGATTTGATAAGTGTGATCTACCATTTCTGGCAGAAGTCTTGAACATACCCGCCATTTTCAAATGTCCTCAAAGATCAACATTACCCTGTATGGAAGGACTTTGTATTCTCCTTAATCGAATGGCATACCCTTGTCGCTGTAGTGACACGATTAACCTGTTTGGTTGACCCGTCCCTTTCTTAAGTATGGCAACAAATGTTGTACTTGATTTCATATTCGAAACGCATGGGCATCGTATTACCAGATGGAACAACCACATTCATAATGCAGAGTGCCTTGAAAATTATGCCAGGGCAATTACTATGAAAGGTGCAGCTTTGAATAATTGTTTTGGTTTTTTGGATGGAACAGTCAGGCCAATATGTAGTCCAACAGTCAACCAATGTCAGGCTTATAATGGACACAAAAGAGTGCATAGTTTAAAATTCCAGAGCTTTGCTATACCAAATAGTATTATGGCACATATTTATGGTCCAGTTGGTATGTATGTTTTCAATTTGATGTTTTTTACACCTACATGGTATAGGATATAATACAACAAACAACTTATTAATTATTATTTTGTACTCTTACATTGTTTTAGAAAGGAAAAGGCATGATGCAGGAATGTTAAGAGATTCACTGTTGCTTAATGATTTGGATATTAATGCATTTACAAGGGATGGAAATCCACTTTGCTTGTATGGGGATCCGGCTTACCCTTTGCAGGTACATTTACAGTCCCCATTTAGGGATGTTCAATTAACACAACAAATGAAAGACTTCAACAATTCCAAGAGCTATCTACGAGTCTAAGTTGAGTGGCTTTTTGGTGATGTGGTCAGAACATTTAAATGTTTGGATTTTAAACAAAACTTAAAATTAGGATTAAGCTCAGTTGGCAAAATGCATGTTGTAGCAGCACTTATGGAGAATGCTCATACTTGTCTATAAGAAAATCTTACATCCAAATATTTTAAGATTTCTCCTCCAACACTTCAAAACTATTTTTCATAAAAAATTATGTGTTTCTAAAATTAGAGTTATCATTCCCTACTAAAAGTATGCACCATAAAATCAATATTTACTATAAACTGACATAACTGCCAGGCAAATAATGAAAATGACTTGCTCATGAATACAGCATATGACAATAAAAGTTTTAAACAACAAATTATAAACAAACTATAAAATGTAAGAATCAGTTAGCAAGAAATGTGCTGCCAATTAACAAAACAACACGGTTGATATAGAGCAGTTTCTTGTATTGTTTTTATATAGTGTCTCTTTTTCTGAAGCTACTTTGTATTGTTTTCTTCCTGGATTAAATTTATTATCATTGTATTTTGCTGCATTAGCAAATTAAGTATGTCAACCTGTTATTTCGCATCTGCCTCAAATTGCATTTTTTTTATTTCAAACTGCTGTTTTCTCATCTCCAATTATACCTCATTTTTTTCTTTAGGGTAAGCAACAATTTCAGCTCCTGATCGACGTCTTTTTCTTTGTGGTTCTTGGTCACCACTATCACTCTCCTTTTCCTTTCATAGTTTGGTTTCTGACAACTTCTCCATCGCTTTCTTTCGTATATCTAGGGACTTTATTCTGTACAGCTCATTCTTTTTCTTGTTTTCTTGATAACTCTGGAACCGCTCTTCATCTGAGGACAATTGTCTCTCTGATAGCTCTTCTAACAAAGTATCCAACTCTGTCGGTTCTGGTGATATTCCATTTGCACCCTTTTCCTCACGAGCTTTCTTTTTAAAATTTTCATGTAAACGGCTGTATCTGTCTCGTACAGCACGGGTTGAAACCTTAAATTTTTGTTTATCTATTTTTTCCAAGTTTGCAGCTACCTTCTCCCAATACTTTACTCTGGCAGTTGTTTTTCGTTTTGCTTGAAAAGGGTCAACAGCTAGTATTTCGCGACATAACAAAACGTCGTGTTGTTTCGACCATTGCATAGGCGATTCCTTTTGAAAATGTGCAAAAATATATTTAAAATTTGCACTTCAATACATGTGATTGTTAATTATAAGTATTTAACACAAATACTTTGAGCAAGCATTTTTGTATAAACTCTGCACATCTATTTAATTTTGGCAGCCTAGTATGTTGTATTTATCGAAAAAATAATGAAACACTCACTCTAAACTTGCAGACGACGTTTCTCCCATTGCTTCGTCTGTTAGCAAACACTTTATCAACAAAAACCTCAGAACGCAAGTTGTGGACTATTCGACCTGACAACGCGAACCTCTCGTCATGCGCAATAATTGGCAGTTTGTAGAATTCCTTCCGGTTTAAGTCCGTATTGTCGAAAACGTATTTTGCTTAAGCTCTCTAATAGAAGTAATAAACGAACACGTGCTTTGTTCTAGGTATTAGGCGACTTTGTTATGCTTCACTTTGGTCTTACTTTGACTTTCACCTTTGGTGGCTTTGGTCTGGAGGTATGTTTGGGCTTTTGTGAGGTGTTTTTAATCGTTCTGACTCTCTAGTTTCGTGATTCCTCAAACCTCTTTATTCAGCGGAAACTACAAACTATTTTGACTGAATTTTGTTAAATTAGCATAATTTTATTCGGAGCAAATGTCTGTCTGTGATTTGTCATTTATATTCTTTGGGAATAAATCATTTCATGCAATCATCTATATTTTGAACTAACGATAACGAGATCTATTTGTCTCGCAATATCAACGTGGAGTAGAGTAAGCAGTTGAATTCTTCCAACATTCTTTCGAATCAAAGTGTTTTTAGCTATGATTTAAGCATGAGGAGTTTTTGGGAGTCTTGGCGTATTATGGTAGCAAAATTTAATCTACCTTCTAGATTCGTTCAGTCGGTACAGACAAACGTACCGTCTTAAAAGTAAAATATATTATCAACTCTATTACCTTCATATAAACAATTTACAAAGGCTTTTTGTTAATTTTGTGAATTCGTTGTGAAATGTTTGCAATTACAACCTTGTTTAGCTGTGCATTGGTATTTGCATTTACGATGTATAAAGCAATTGGTATTGACATTTTATATAATATAGTTACTGGCATGGACATTTATATAGTCATTTGTAATGAGATTCACACTGTTATTTGTATTAACAATTATACTGTCATTGGTATTGGCATTTGTCCAGTCATATATAGGTGTTTGCATTTATAATTACATTAATGTTTCATTGGTATTGTACGGTGGCCGGTACGGGTCACCAGATTTTTGTTAGCTGTCTACTGACGGAGTAGTGGCGTTGTTATGGGACTTTCATATTACGATTAAATGTATTAGCTTCATGTTTAGATATTTGACATATTCATATTCATATATTCATGCATATAATCTTTGCCATGATGCCATTTAATTAGAACAAATGAACAGATGAGTATCAATAAGGCGTACATAGTTGCTCGGTAACAAAAGTCAACTACTTTGCTTCGTTATTGCTGCCACGAATCAGCGTTTGATCGGTTAAGTAAACAAAGTATCATACTTTTAATAAAAAAGCATTTTAAAGACAAATTTGTTGGAGGTATAAACATGTTATCAAAAAAACTATTTTCGTTCGAAATGGTTATGAATTTATCTTTGAAAATAATTGGAAATATGAAATGAAATAAGATATAAAGCACGGGAACTATTTTTGCCGGAAATCAACCATCGACTTTCAGAACTTACATGCCTTTGTTTGCATGTATTTCAAATAAGGTATGGCACATTTGATTAAGGCCCGTTCACTCGATCCGATTTGTCGAATCCATTTTTGTTGAATCCTAAAAACGGATTGTGTGAGCACATATAAAGTTAGTCTCTTACGGTCGGATCCGTCAATCTTAAAAAAGAGGATAGGAGTATAACTTGTTCTATTCTCATTTTTATGACAAGATCAGACGAAGGCGACTTGTAAGTACCTCCGTACCGAAAGTACGCAAATATATCGATAAATTACTGGACAACACAAATGGCTGCTCTCAAGATTATAAATATCTAAACGTATCTAAATATCAGCAAAACAATTTGACCCTTTGAGCAAGCAATCAAAAGACGGAACCGGAACAATCGGATCTGATAATTCGGAACGTGTAAACCGGCTTTCAGATAGAAAGAAAACTCTAAACATGGCGGAATAAACCGGAATAAACATGGCGGAATAAACCAAAGCTAAAGGTTAAAGAGACACGCATGTAAAATTTCTTTGTCTATCATTCTAATCACCCATTCATTACGTATGCATGAAACCACCTAGAATGTTGTACACGGAGGTGGTTGCAACGGCTGTGACTATGGTCTGAACAGTGCAGTTTTTTTGCAGACAAAGGGTCGGGGCAGCACTTCTTGTGATAGCAACTTCTAGTTTTATATAATTCTTATTTCAATACGGTACAAAGCAGTGAAAGGTTTTACTGAGCTTCTTTTGGTACATTTTGGTAATGTTATAATCATAAATTTGACCTTGTGCAATTTGGTAACATGTTTATTTATATCTTTCTGAACCTATAAAAGCTCATTTGGTCAATGCTTTCCTGTATTAATAGACCAGATATTTAATCAAAGAATTTATCTTTACTAACTTTACTAACTTATGAAGGTTAAGAAGGGTTGCAAGTTTTGCGATTTTTGTTTTTTCTCCTTTTAATTGCTCAAGATAATTTCACGCCTCGCTGAATCCCGGTTAACGGGCTCATGTAAACAGCCCCATAGTAGAAGTTTATACTCAGTACTCTATAAACTTTAAGGGAAATATCTCGTTTTCCTAGAGGAATTCCACACCTTTAAATTTTAAAAAATTCCGAATTCATCAAAGACTAAATAGAACATTGTGAACATTATAAAACTGTGAAAGATTAATGGCTAAGTTATGAGCAAAGTCAGAATACATAGTAACAATATCACGCATGCATCAGTTTACCTGAGCTCAACAACTTTGAACAAAAACGTTATAAGCTGATGATATCCGTTTAATTGGTGAACCAGTGTACTGTATTAGTTCTGAAGAAGTATTCTCCTCGTCAATAGGCACAACTTAACTGGCTTTTCTTTTACTCCTTTCATTTCCTATCCATTTCTGCAAACAAAATAAATTATGACTTATGATGGTTACCAATAACAAAAAGAAGAGATTCCTAATTTCTTAAGTCAAATTTCTTAAGACAAATGCCTATATCAAGTACAACACGGGATGTCATCAACTGTACACAAATGCGGCATCTTGAATTTGTTTTACGGTTTTCAGTAGATTTGCTTGTAGCAGTTTTAATGCTCCGTACAATCTTCAATGCACATGTTCTTTTTTAATCATTTTTGGCGCAGAGTTACCTAAATCAAGTCCAAAAAATCAGAGATAAGATCTTTACATATGACAACACTTTTGACATATATAGACAATAGAAATCATAGTATTTCAAACATCAGAAAAATTATTCATGTGATCGTTAAATTAATGTAACTTGATACCTTGAATGGCAGATATATTCACTATTCAATCATTTCAAATCCATACTAAAATCATACCCAAAGACCAAAATAATCTTAAATTGCGGTGACAGCTATTCACGAATTACTTTTATCATTATTCTTATCATTATCATTATCATTATCATTGTCATTATTGTAATTAATGATTTAATAATAGTGGCGCAGGGTTGGGTACTCTTATTAGCTCCAAACAACTAGCCAAGATAAATCATAAAAAATTTTTTATTAATATTCTTTATGTATAATGAATTTTAAAATCCTTTCTTATCAGATATAATGTGCTCCTAACAGTCGAAGGAAAAACAGTTTTACTATCCAGACGATACAATTTGAAACGATTTCTTTTTTACTGACAACAACTAGAAAACTAAAAGCCAACCAGTGCAAAACAGCAAAGACGGGAAAGAAAGCAAGCTTCGTTTCATATCAAATAGTACCATATAATAAATCTTTGAATAACCTTGCTTTCTCGGTCTTTACCGGGAAATATCGCACCTATGCCTGTACAAATAGATGTCGGTCCGATATTTCTCAGTAAAGGCCTCGAGTTCGGAATTAAGGGCTTAATAATAATGATTGATGATAATTATTGTTCTAGTATTATTATCAAAAGTAATATAATGATTTTTATATTCACTATGTAAGCAATCTCTGTTGTAATTTGTCAACTAAAGGCAGATAACTCTCAATGTCTGTAGTTATGAAGTCATATCTATAGATAGTAGTTTATGGGCGCCATTAAAAGCCAGTTTTAAAAACAAATCAAACAACAGCGATGTTTGTCACAATTTTATCTCATTTTCAAAATGCAAATTTTGAAACGGGCCTTAACCAATAATAGAACCACTCAAAAATTTAGACTGGAGAGTTTATTTAGCAACAAGTATGGGTGACAATAAACATTGGGTGTTGGTAGCACATATATCACAAAAATTGGCCAATTAAATAAATAAGGCTAATGCTAGCTGGCTGCTACTAAAATATTCGCACACAAATAATTTTTCATCCCAAATTATTGTTCTTTTTATTCTTTCCTTGAAAAGAAAAGTCTTTTTCTACTATTTCTTTCCATCTCTTGAGAATAAG
The DNA here is from genome assembly GCF_021976095.1 of Xenia sp. Carnegie-2017. NCBI lineage: Eukaryota > Metazoa > Cnidaria > Anthozoa > Malacalcyonacea > Xeniidae > Xenia > Xenia sp. Carnegie-2017. Next base: position 11,490,113 of record NW_025813526.1, read on the forward strand.
CTTTGCTTTGTTTTATCGCTTATGTTTATGTCGGTAGTACAAATTACGTCTAAAGATTTGCCAAAACATGCAATATTATAGTAATCCTCATCACTATCAGCAAAACGTTTCTCTTCTTGATAAGCTAATGTCCTTAGTGCATTCAAAGTATTGCACTTGTTTGATAAACATAGTAATCACGCCGTGAAAATTCCCAGTACGTTTTAATTTCTAAAGATCTTTATGTTCCCATTTATTTATATATATATCCTACTGGATTTTGAAAACAAAGAAAATATATCTGATTGAATAGGACATGATCAAAAATTTATATATGTTAACGAATAAATATTCTGTTGGAGTATATAAGTATTTGTCGCGTCCGAAGATATTCCTGTTACATCCTTTTAGCGTAATAGCTTACACGAGGCTCTGCAATGTTCTGCATTTTGTTGGACGTTAGTGTCTGGTAGAAATGCTTTCGTTGTTTCCTTTTTCAAATGCTTTTATCATTTGCTTGATTAAATACTTGTATCGCTTGCTTAATGAAAGACTTGCTTGATCATAATAAAACTTGCTTGATGAAAGGGTTGTTTGCTCTGAGAAGGGTTTTGTTGTATGCTTTTTGAAAGGTTTTCGCTGTTTGTTTTGTGACAGATTTAGTTGATGGTTTATTGAAGTTTTATTAAGTTTCTTCATTAAGGTTGTAGTGTTTTCTTGGTAAAAGGTTTTCGTGCTTTGTTCGAAGACTTTCGCTGTTTGCTTGGTGAACGTCTTTCGCTAATTGCTCAGTCAAAGGTTCTCGTTGTTTGCTTAGTAAAAGGCTCTCGTTGTTTACTTATTGAAGGTGCTTCGCTGTTTCCTTGCTGTAGAATTTCTTGCTTGCATGGTGAGAGGCTTCGTTATTTTTGTGTGGTATTTTCTTTCCAGAACGTTGTTGTAGTTTTCTCAATTCTTGATATATGTATAGGCTTCATTTCTTTAACTAGTGATTCTTGTTAATGTTTTTATCGTATTTAGAGTTATGTTGTTCGAATTGCTGTCCCAGCAACAATTTTGCGTTGTTTCAATGCGAGTGAGTGGAAAATAATCAAAGTTGGCGCAAATAGGTGAAACAATGTAGAGTGTACGTTTTATTTAACGGTATGAATGGAGTATAGTAGTTATCGATTATTGCATGAGAAAGAACTAAACATGCATTTGCAGTTTATCGCGGTTAAAGCACAATTCACATTACATTTGTGGCCTCTTCCACTTGTTATTATGTTCTATTCAAACAAACTTCTTTGAACTCATGTATTTTTTCGTAGAAATTGTAAATCTTAAATATAACCAAGATATTTTTCGTTTCCTTTTTTTTAACAATAAGAATGAAATAAAAGAATATATGAGATCACGCAATTAAAGAGATATTGAGGTTAATTAACATTGATAAGAGTAATTTTCTGGTCTTGTGTAGAATGCCAGTGTATAGTTGACAATCGTAAGCTGTAGTAACTATATAAACCACAATAGTATTTGGAAAAAAACACTGTTGAGTTAAGCTACTGTTAAATATAGCTGCGACATTCCCTAACTATTTATACCATTGATACTATATTAATCGAAGTCGCATTCTTGTGCTATGTTGGTGTAAAGGTTATTAAATAATACAATTCTTTTGATCCCTATCAGACCTCGTAAGCAAAGTTGGTTCTCACTTGTTTGTTTATATATAGTTACCATCATGAAATGATCCTAGTATGATGTATTGGAGGCAATAAATCGCTTCATTAATTGTTTCAACGTAAATTAACTGCTTCAATGTGAAAGTTTACATTAGTAAAACATTTATTAAATCTATTCTCTTTCCAGGACAGGTAAAAATCAGCTGAATGGGTATTTCATGTTTTCGTTCCAAAGTAAATTTAGAAACAAATTTGAATCATCTTTTACCATTGCCAGCAAGAAACAATATATAATGAATATTTAGGATAGGTACTCACAAGAAGAAAACTGTGAAAATTTAGACGGAGGATTATTTCGAAAATATTTTGAAATGAAATACTTGCACAAGATAAACACCAGTCAGCAGCGTTTAAACTTGAGCTTTTGTCTGGTAGTAGCCATTGTCTGTTCTTTTGCATGTGTTTTATGTGATAATTTTTTTCTCTTTCCTTCATGAAACTATAACATATAGCATTACAAAAATAAAGGGCGCTCATATGTGCTGTTTAACTGGAAATTTGTTGCTGACTTGATGACACCTAAAATTTGTTCACAACTTGTGGTGCATAATTAAAACGTCAATAACATTAATTTTGGTAATAAATTTGTGGTTGATGGGTTGGTGATAGTGTAACTCACTTGTTGGGGTTTTGGTTATTTGATCACATGAAGCAGTGTCTTTAGCAACAGATAGCCTCCAGTTGTCGGTGGAGGGAGAAGCAAAATGTTTGCTCTCTATTGAGGAATATTTCAAAACCAACTCAAATGGGTTTCCATAGCAATGCTTTGATTACAGCAAACACTTATTCTGCTCAAATTTATCACACATGATAAAAACAGTTGAACATTTCCCTATAAACAGTTAAAACTTAAAAGGAGAAAAACTTGATGTCTTCATCTGACTTCTAAAATGTTAACATTTTCTTTCGTATTAAGGTATGTTTATCGTTATTTTAGTCCATTATTTCATTTCTTTTCTTCTTTGCCGCATTTTTCATTGACGTCATGCTTCCACTTACTTCTTTCCTATTTTTTAACTCTTCGATTCGGATTTTGTTTTCGCCGTCACTTCCTCTCTGTATACTGATGGGATTGATTTTACTTCTTGCTCTTTGGATTGAGATTCTTGTCAGTTCTGTTGTTCCATTTCTCAATTTGTTTGGTCCAGTATCTTTCTTAGCCTAATTCTAGCTTTCATGTCCTTCGTCTGCTTCCAGATCTTAAGAATATACGGTTTACCCTAGTCCCCCGTTGCTGGGTTTTAAATTTGGGGCTTGTCTGCTCAACGCTCTCTTCGTCTTCAGTCTTATTTTGTACGTGATGTTCATGATCTTGTCTTGCTTCGTTATGATATTTACCTGCATGTGTGTTTTAAGCTGAGGATTGGCTATTGAAATCAAGTGATTTAATGCTGTTTTTTCCCTCTCTTTTACAATTCGAAGCATCGTCTCTCCAGATATTCTCCTTTATTTCAATCGTGGCGTTCGCACATTTTACGGACCTCTCCTGCTGTACAATTTTTCGCTCTGGTATTTTCGGCTTTAATTGCTATTTGTGTTGTTGAAATATGAGTCATTACATCAAATTTGTTCCTACTTCTTATTTTTGGGTTTCTTTTTGCTCTTATTCTCTCTTGCTTGTTTGGCTGTTATAACTTCATATACGAAGGATGGGATTTCCTTGTTCAGTTTATGCCCATGTAATGAATGTGTAGTAGTTACTATCTTCTAACCATTTTGGCAGACCACCATTATGGTCTTATGGAGTTTCAAAAACTGTCCTTTTTTAAAGTTTAGTGCAAACATAAACTGTTTAACATGAAGTCATCTGTTGTTCTTTCATTTCATCTTACACTGACACAAGTTCTATATATATCATCCATTAAAACGACATCATTAGACAGTTGTGAATTTACTACACAAATGGTCTATTTTGCTACGCCTGGAGCCTTCTCTCAAGCGTTAGTAAAGTTAGCATTTTCATATTTTTTTTGCTGTACACCAATATAAAATGACCTCCACCTAGACTTGACTGCCTTGTTACAACAGATTGTACACAACATCGTAGCAATAGCAGCATCAACAGCTAAACCTGTAAATATTGAATTTGCATAACCTTTTACTAAAAGGTTATGCAAATTAAAAGTCGTACGGTATTTTCTTTAGACAGCTTTAGCATAGAATAGAGAATACATAGAAGGGCAACTCGCGTCGGTAACATTTGATGTTGGCGTGTTGCACAGTTTGTTTTGCGCATACTGGAAATTACTCCGCCATTAATCTGGCCAGTAAAGTGTAGAACATTTACTATAAAACATACGTAGTAGGAACGGTATAGTTGGTAAAAAATACAGAATGTGAGCTGTTGTTAATTTGTTTTGGCATCTTGTTGAAAGAATTAAACAAAAAGGCAAATATTATGTATAAATCGTGTAACAAACTCTTTTATATAATATATTTATCGCAAATAGCTGTCGGAAAGCTCGAACAGGCTCACAAGAGACGTACTACTTGTTGATATAACTGTCGTAATAAAGCTTATTATTTTCTAAGTTAATTATATAAGAGAAAAAAATTTTGTGCAAACTTCAAGGCTAAAGCCCTTAAAGGTGTGCTGCTTTGATGTACTTTCTGTCTTTCTTTTTAGTTTTGGCAAAATTGCGATTCGCAAATTTAATGGCATGATAAATGCGCATTCTTACAAACAGTTTCTGCATGTATTCAATTGGGAATTTTGTGCAGCATTCAAATTTAATTGGTATTGACTTGATGTTATCCAAAACACTTTGACCAACACCTGCACTCTTTGTGTGGACAGGAAACTTCTATATAAACGTGTCTTCAGGTTTTATAATTTATTCCATATATTTAGAAGATGGTGAATGTAGTCCTCCAAAATCTGATTTGCTTTCATCAAATGCCTTGAACTGGTAAGATGAGAGTCTATTGTCATCCAGTTCAGTAGATGAAAAATCATCAGTGCATCTCAAACAAGTGTGGAGTTTGAAACATTTTTTCAGAAGAAAACCAGACACATATGCAATGGCATTGTCTCTCGTGACATAAGCTACAACATTTGGCTCCTTATAGTCTGTTGGACTTATTGTTAAGGCATGTGATGGTGGAGTTGGAGAGACTCGAACCGCTTGCTTCTGGCTTATTTTTTTCTTTGCAGCACTTTTGGACTTCTCAGCCAGCATGGAGTCAAGGTCGTTGCACAATTTCTAGATGATGAGGCCAAAAGGGAACTAAAAAAAAAGTTTCCTAAATGCTTCCATAAATTGGGTTGGAGTGAAGTTGCCACTATTGCATCCCTATCGACGAATAGCACCAAAAAAGTTTTCCAGTGGATCAGTATTTAATCTTTATGTGAAGAGAAATTTAAACTGATGGACTGAACTTAATGTTTCCCATATTGAGATGATGGCATTAAGTGTGACAAACCAGCCATGCAGACACTTGACTCTACCAGTAACATCTTTATTTCCATAAAACACGTTCCTTTTTTGATGAAATTGATGCTTTGCTTTAGAAAGTCAATGTTTGGGGCTTTTTCGCTAATGGCACATCGAAGTTTTTAACTTTTGTGCAGCATGGAGCTGTTTACGCAGTCAAAGGCCAAATCAAATTTAAAGACAGATTCCGAAGTTCTCATTGCAGAGGAAGGACTTCAATGAGATTTCATCGATTCAAAGAGTGCACAACCTTTCCATAGGATTCATTTAACAAACGTTCTGCTGCAAAGTATTGACTGTAGCTTGTGATATCCCAGATTCGTTTGGTATTCTGGAAATGTAATTTCGTAGAGAAGTCTTGCTTGGTAAAATGAACAGTTTTGGCACTAGTCGGTATGTTTTCCCACTTGCGTGGTACAAAGAAGTAGCCATGGATTTCATTTCAGATGAATATTGCCTTCCCCCCCCTTTTTTTTGTTGTGTGTAAATATATCTGAGTTTTGACAAACCATGCCAAATGATCAAGGAGTTTCACTAGAGCATTTTTTAGTGTCTGTTGTTGTGTTGCTTTTTCTTCATTGCCTTGTGTAATTTGGACTTGAATCTTCTGATTTTCTTTTTTGTAGATCGGATCACTATTCTTTACTAGTTTTTCATTGGTGTGTTGTTAGTTAGGCCCGTGCTTGTTTGACCACAGAAATCTGATGTTTTGGACGGTGTCAATTTTTCTTGTTGCTCTTTAAAATGCCATAAAAACAATTTTTCATTAGATTTTTTTATTGTAACTAGTATGATACTTATACCTTTTCTACCGGACTAGACTTGAGTTATGTTGAACAGTATTATAAATATATTATATCTTATCAACCTTGCAGTTCCGTTGTATCGTGACTAACGTCAGTTACCATTACTTCTTGATCAGGATCAGGGCTATCATAAACACATTTTTGGGCTATTAGCAGGAGTTATTACAATCAACGTACGTATTTCTGTTTTCAAAATTTTCATTCCCAATTGTGATATTAAAATTTGAAAATAAATAGCGTTTGAAAAAGAGGAAAACGGGAAAAAAATATGCAAGGGCATATTTTCTTTTAATAACTGTCAGAAACTCAAAAACCAATATCTTATAAGTAAATTGAAGAAAATGAAGGAATAAAGAGCATATCGTAAAACGTAGAATTTTTTCACATGTTTTGCCCTTAATTTGATATCTTTACCATACATTCTGTTGCTTTCTGTTTACTTGTCACTTTTGTCCTTGGCTTAAAACACAACGCCACACAAAAATTATTTCTGTGCTGTAAAATGCGCTGTTACAGTATTCAACTCGTTTGCAACTTGTGTCGCAATATTGCTGCGACACAAATTGTCATGAAAATTGCAAGGTGTAGCATCCCTCGCATTAACAAAGTTGTGCAAGAATTTTGTTGCAAGAAACATTGCACGAAGTAGAACTTCTTTCTACTTTCCGCAACGATTGCCGCAGCGCTGCAACGAATTTTGAAAGGATTACACCGCTTAACATCGTTTTTGCAACTTTCACGGCAATGTGTTCCTCAGCAACCAATAGGAACTCGCTTTCTGGCATGCGTGAATAAATTAACTTTGCAGCGAAACAAAATGGCTGCCAGCCTCGAAAATAGCAGCAAATGCAAGCTCACAGATATAGCTTTAAGAGTTAATATTAGCTTTTAGAGATTATCCTTCTTTATGGAACACAACATTAGTTATCTATAAAGACAAGCAAAACAAAACAGAAGATACTCAAGCACCTGCTAGACGTTTTAAGATGTCTTTGAGGAACTGAAGAAGTTGCTTCACAGTCTTCGAACTTCCATGACAAGGGAGATTAAACGAATGCAAGAAAACTAAGTTTACGCATCCCGCTGGAAATTTTTCAAGGACATGGAATATTTAAAGGTAAAATAATGAAAGCAATGTTGATCGACGTGAAAAGGAGTGTAACGACCTAGAGACCGAAACTCTTGTTGATTTTTCAAAGAGCACAACTTTCTCTGGAACCATCGATGATTGAGTATTAAATAACATTTGCATTTACAAAAATACTTGCTGACTAAAGGAGGAATAGAAAAAGAAAGGAAGTCCATGTTTGAGTATACTTTTGATGGGCTGGATAAGTGACGAACTGAGAAAATCTGTGTCTAAACAAATCACTAGTTGGGAGGCTGAACAGTCGCTTTATTTGCCTCAAATCCTTGAGTTAATTTTGCCTTCACAATAGAACACGTTCCATTGGCAAGGAAAGTAGTGACATCAAAAAGCAGATCATGGTGTTTTGAGCCAAACCCACAAGAGCACCAAAATGCACTATGTGAAAAATTACAAAAAATCTAATAAGGTAGGTATGTACTTAAACTTTTCAACATTTAATTGCTGCTTTTACATATGTTCTCAGTTCCTTCTCATTCTAAAACTACTAATCCTGGGTGCTTAAGCTAAGCAGAAAGCAATATTACGCATTATAAAACCAACCATGTTTTTTATAAAGTTTTTAATGCGTACATGTTTTGTATACTTATGCTATCTTCATTGCAGAATGAATGAAATAGTCAAATACAGGTTAATTTATAATGATGCATGTGATACTTGATACGTAAATATACAAACGAGATGAAAACATCAATAAATGATAAAAGCCTTTTAAGAATATTATATATTTTCCTAAATCCACTACTATCCAGCTCTCTTGTCGACTCCAACCTGGTATTGGAATTTCTTTTTTCTTGATCATTTTCTTTGGTTTCCATTTGCAAATTTATTTTTGACAAATCATTATTGTAAAGACTTGAAATGTCAATCAGAAAAATTTTTTGGAAAGCTTGCTTGGTGAGATTTCCTTTCTTTTAATTAATCATTCCAACTAACGTATAAATGGGCTGCAATGTTATCTGTTTTAACGTATCCATCTTTGCTTTTCTTTAGTAGGCTAAGGTAATTATTGTATAAGTTCACAGGTTGTGTTTCACCTTTTGGAAGAATTGTGTAATTTCAGTCCTTTTGAAGTTCGTGATCATTATTAGGATCGTTTTCTATCAATACAACTGGTGCCATGACTCCTAAAGTTTCAAAAACAATGTCGGATGTCGGACACAAGTTTTTTCTTTTTTTGCATCCTCTGTTGCTATTTGTTCGTGTTTTTGTAGTCAACAGAACAAGCATGTGTTAAGATCACGACGAGATTTGGATGACTGATGTCAACACCATCCAACATCTTGATACCTCTCAAGGATTTTGAAATTGTGCTTTTGATTACTTTCATTCTGATATTAGAGGTTTTTTCAAAAATGAACACAAGATTTGGATAAGTCTTTGTTTTCGAAGGAAACTTGGGATGTGTTTCAAAATATTTTTTAATAGATACAATATTACACGCATCTTTTCAACGCCATTCCCATCGTTAAAGCCAGGAGTATCAATAACACTCAAAACTAAATCAGGCACATCATACTTGGGTTCGTGAAAAGTAACGAAATACTCAAGATGTTTTCTTCGTAGTCTTTGCAGCTAATTCATCATTACTTGTCTTTACAGTAAGAATTTCGTCTCCAATGTTCAGAAAATTATTTATTGTAGATGATTTACCAGATCCAGTACTTCCAATAAGCAATATCATGGCACATTCAGAATGGCGTTGGATTTGCGTTCTTGACAACACTCTTGGAGTTTGTTCTGAGTTTTCGTCACTGAAAGCTTCGTATTTCCTCTTTAAACTCATAATCAAATGATGGTAAAGGCTTTAACTTGGAAGAACCAGAACTACAAATAATTTTTATTAAAACCTAACAGAAAGATCCGATTGGTTAAAAATCTTTGTTGAACGTTGTTGTAGCTCTGTAATGCGTACTTATGTACAGCATAAGAATTCTAATAAGATTATGTGAAGTTGTATACCAGCAAAGGAGTAGGGATTGTGAATGTGAGGTGAACTATAAATATTTCAGGCCCTTTTTAATCCAAGAAGACCTTTTCACAAAGCAAATCGTAATATTTTGTACATTCTACATTTATACTAAATACTTCATGAAGTATTTGAAGTAGATAGCGCAGTGAAGTCTTGTGGCGAACAAATTTACACGGATTACTTTATGACGTCATGCGAGTGCTGTTTTTGCATGTAAAGAAGCTTTTGACATTTAAAAAACACTAGACTCACGTGTTGTACTTCCCCGGCTTTTTATTTGATAAAGGTCTCTCTTTTCAACACACCCTCAACAAGGTGCATGTCTCAAAAACAGATAGTCTATGTACAACGTGTCTGTGTGCACAATTTAAAGAATTGAAGACAGTAGTTGTTTGTAGCTTGTTGGATAAATATAAGCAAATGCGTACACGTTGAAAAATCTGTCGAAATTCCATTCTCACCCCCTCCCCCTCTCTACGTCATGTGTCAGCAGCATTGTAACAAGAATCTGTTTAGGTTTTTTATGCAATCGATTTATCTAGTAAGCATATTGCTTGATTTATATGCAATGTTTGCTATGCCGCTATCTCGCGTAAGTTAGAACAATACAAAGACCGTAATTTATGAGATGTAGCCTTGAATAAGCTCGTAGATATTCTCAGTGGTCATACGATCGAAGATATCAAAAGTCAGTGGCATTCTTTAAAAACTATTTTTGACAGGGGTAATAAACGTGAAGAAGGCAGCGAGAGAAGTGTCACTGGTACTGATTCAGTGTATAAATCCATGTGGAAATTTTACAATTCTACGCAGTTTATCAAACAATGTGAAGAGATTGAATACTCAGTGTCTACTCATCAATCCTGCAATGATGGAAATGATGTATCTGGTATACCTCAAATGTCTAGTAAATAAAGAAAAAAAGAAAATTATCCGATCAATGAGATAACTGAAGCCAGAATGGAATTCTTCAAGCTCTGATGAAACAATTAGGGGACAAAGACCTTCGCCCTTTTATGAAACAGATTGCTGCCTTAGGACAGGTTGCTCAAGAGACTGTTGCAAGTTTCAATCCAATGCAAAGAGTAGATGCTAGAAAACGAATCAATGATGTTTTATATGAAGTTGAAATGGGTTTTAATTTGAACAATGGTAGTAAATCTCAACCACAGACATTTTCAACATTTCCATTCAATCAAAGATATACATCTCAATTCTCACAAATCCATCGTGATACCCCAGTTCAACATTTTCCTTTACCTACAAGAAGTGTATCACCACCAACTTCTGCGTCTTCGTCAGAAGGGCACAGGTCATCAAAATCCCATCTATCTACACCATATTTCTTTGAGTTTCAAAATGAATACGATTGAAGTTGGATATGAAAGAAGGTCAAAGTAATGAAAAGAATATGAAGGTTGTATTTGATTGTGAAGTTAGTTAGTTGTGTTTTGTAGAAGAAAAGAATATACTTCCATCGAATTGACATCGGACATTAATACTGTTTTATTTTTTAAATGTAATATTGCTTAAAACTGTTTTATGCTTGAAGAGAGGCAATATAGCAATTTAGTTGAGTATTTTTGTAAAAAAATACATGTTCATTTCATTATTTCAACATATTTAAATGATGTAACTTTTAGTTTTATTCATTTAAATTTGATATCTATGTCTAAAGTAGAAATAGAACATCGAAAGAATAGTGATGTACAAAAAATATAAAATGAACACTTGAACAAATTAGTCATTTCCATACATCCTGCATTGTTAGGTAAGAGCACCTTCATTGTTGAAATACTCTTTATACTCTTCACGAATTGCTCTTGCTTCATTTGAAAAGTTGTTGCTACAGAAAGGAAAGAAGTGCAACCAAGAGGAATTGGGTACATCAGTTTCCCAACTTCTACAAATGTTTCTACCACTTTCATGATCTTCAATGTCATCTAAACTGGATGCTGTCTCTTGAATAGAAATAAAAATACATTTCATTGAACAAATAAATAAGTTCAAGTCTTAAAAACTTACAATCAAATGCAATTGTGCAACACAAGTGTTGCCACTGTAATTTTAATAACTTTCTGAGGCGGTAGAAGAAAAGGAGCTCGAAATAATCGCCACATGTTTGCAAGTATGCTAAACCCATTCTCTGAAATTCTTCTCATTCGTGATAGTCGATAATTAAAAATTCTTCGTTCAGTGGTCAACCCTGTCTCGAGATATGGTTTCATTAAGTAATAAAGTAAATGGTTTGAACCCGGGAGTATCGTTATATGTTTGTAAATGATGATCGTCCAGGTTAATAAAGTCCTGAGAAGGACTGTTTTTGTTGTTGTTGACTGACGTTTCGACACCCTTAGCGGTAGTCATCTTCAGAGTCAAATGAGGAGTAAATGTCAGGTTAGCCGTATTTGTTGTGTTGTTCTTACGTCATTGTATTGTGTACAGGCAGTGAAATGTGTATTGTCATTGTGGATTAGTGTGAAGTGATATATTTTATTTTAGTTGTGATGTGTGATTTAGGAGTGACGTTTTTAGTTGTAGTGTGGGTGTCAATTGTGTATTGTCATTGTGAATTAGTTTGAAGTGTAATGTTTTTAGTTGATCGTTTGTTTGTATTGTGAATAAGCCGTTAAGGTGCCGGTAATTGCTGTGATCTGTTCAGGGTTTGTTCCAAGTTGGTATACCAACTTTCTAATGTAAGCCGTTGTCTATGGTCAGTACTGTAAGTGATGCATTTTGCCAAGTCCCAGTCAATGTTGTGCTTTGTGATTCGGTGATGTTCGGCAATGTGATTAGTGTTGTCTTGTTTCTTAGTAGCTCGTTTGTGCTCAGTAAGTCTTATGTTTAAGTTCCTGCCAGTTTCCCCGATATAGGAGGCGTGGCAGTCGATGCAGTTTATTTTGTAAACTGCACCTTGTCGTTCGTTGGGTTGTTCTTTGTCCTTTATGTTCGTTAGTACTTGTCGTAACGTTGTGATTGGTTTATGTGCGACACGTATACGCGAGATAGTCTCAGACGTATCTTTGATGTAAGGTATCGTTGCTGTTGTCACTGAGTTGTTCGTTCGTTGGGTTCGTTGGGTTTGTAAGTGTTGCGTTTGATAAAGTCAGAGTTATAGTTGTTTTGTCAAAAACACGTTTGAGATAGTTCTTTTCTTTGTAGAGCGTCCGGTGAATCACATATGATTTGTGCACGTCTTGTTAATGTTCTTATTGTGGTGGCTTTGTGTGATGTAGAGTTGTAAGATGATTGGTCTAGTAGTCGGTCAGTATGTGTTGGCTTGCGATAAACTGTTGTTCCTAGTTTTGATTGGCATGTTTTGAAAACAGTCGAGAAAAGGAAGAGTTCCGTTTTCTTCGACATCTTTGGTAAATTGTATGTGGCTGTTCTGTTTGTTGATGTGAGTATGGAAGTCATCAATCTCGTCTGCATGTAGTGCTGTGATTGTGTCATCTACGTAGCGAAACCAAAAGGTAGTGCATGTTTGTAAGTCATGAGTGCCCGTTCCTCTATAGATTGCATTACAATTTCAGCAACTACAACAGAAACGGAGAGCCCATTGCTGTCCCATGTAATTGTTTGTAGTGTGTTCCTTTGTATTGGAAGTAAGTCGAGGTGAGGCAGAGCTCTAGTAACTCCATAATGTCTTCTGTCGGTAATGGCAGTACGTCCGTGGTGTTTGTAATGAGGGTTTTTGTACAAGTAAGTGTTAGATTAAGTGGAATACTGGTGAACAGTGATTTCACATCAAAAAACACTAGTATATAGTTTTCCGGTATTTGTATAGTGCACAGTTTTTTAATGAAAGTTTCAGTGGATTGTAGCTTGTGTTTTGATTTGTTTGTAAGTGGTTGCAGTATATTAGTGAAGTACTTTGAAAGTTCGTAAGTAGGCGAACCACAGAATGATACAATTGGTCGCATGTGTATTTGTGGTTTGTGAAGTTTTGGTAGTCCGTATAGTCTGGGTGGTCGTGGTACTGAACATCTGAGTCGATAGTAAATACGTTCAGATATAATGTTAGATTTTCTCATAGAGAAGATCTTGCTGTTAAGTTTGAGTACTAGTGATGGTGTTGGGTCTCGTTTGAGTTGTTTGTACGTTTGTCTGTCGTTAACAAGTGCGTCCATTTTGTTAAAGTAATCATTCCTGTCCATGACCACAGTCACGCGTCCTTTGTCTGTTAAGAAAAATGACGATGTTGTTGTCGTGTTTTAGTTGTTTGAGTGCTTGTTGTTCGTCTTTTGTCAAGTTGTTGTCACGTATAGAGGACGATTGTAAAGTGGAGGCTATCCTGCTTCTGATCTCGTCTTTGGTTGTCTCTGAGAAGTCTCTTTGATACGCTAGGACAGCCTCGACACTTGATACTATCGTCTCAGTCGGGATTTGTCTAGGTGTTATGGAATGTTTTAGTCCGTAAGATAGTAGTCGCGTTTCAGTTTCGTCTAATGGGCGGGAAGAAATATTCCTCACCCAGTTATCGTCATGTTTATGTCTTACACGTGTTTTAGCTTGTTTTAAACGTTCAAGTTTTTGTTGTTGTTTGATTTGGTGTTGTGTCTCTGTCTTGTTTGCTCGTTTCTCTGCAATAGTTTGTGGGGTAGAAAGTAAAGTATCACTTACTGTCGTTGGTATGAGTTCCTTCAGTTTGTTCAGTCGCTGTTCTTGTTGTTTGATGTAATAGTTGATTCGTCTGTGACAGTCGTTAATCCGTGCTCGTATCAGTCGTCTGCTGGTGGATTTGACAATCTCAATAGCCTCTTGTGTGTTCAACGGAGACTTAATTCTAAGTCCTGCCGGAACGAGACCAAAATCCTTGCAGCGGTGGTTGAACCAGAGTTGTTGGCGTATGCGTCTGACGTTGCTTGCAAAACGTATGTAGTCGTTAGCAAGTTGTTCGCTCTGTCGTCCAAATGATCGTAATAAAGTAAATGGTTTGAACCCGGGAGTATCGTTACGACTTATTCACTACCTTAGCGGTAGTCATCTTCATTTTGACTCTGAAGATGACTACCGCTAAGGTTGTCGAAACGTCAGTCAACAACAACAAAAACAGTCCTTCTCAGGACTTTATTAACCTGGACGATCATCATTTACAAACATATAACGATACTCCCGGGTTCAAACCATTTACTTTATTACGATCATTTGGACGACAGAGCGAACAACTTGCTAACGACTACACACGTTTTGCAAGCAACGTCAGACGCATACGCCAACAACTCTGGTTCAACCACCGCTGCAAGGATTTTGGTCTCGTTCCGGCAGGACTTAGAATTAAGTCTCCGTTGAACACACAAGAGGCTATTGAGATTGTCAAATCCACCAGCAGACGACTGATACGAGCACGGATTAACGACTGTCACAGACGAATCAACTATTACATCAAACAACAAGAACAAAGACTGAACAAACTGAAGAAACTCATACCAACGACAATAAGTGATACTTTACTTTCTACCATACAAACTATTGCAGAGAAACGAGCAAACAAGACAGGGACACAACACCAAATCAAACAACAACAAAAACTTGAACGTTTAAAACAAACTAAAACACGTACAAGACATAAACATGACGATAACTGGGTGAGGAATATTTCTTCCCGCCCATTAGACGAAACTGAAACGCGACTACTATCTTACGAACTAAAACATTCCATAACACCTAGACAAATCCCGACTGAGACGATAGTATCAAGTGTCGAGGCTGTCCTAGCGTATCAAAGAGACTTGTCAGAGACAACCAAAGACGAGATCAGAAGCAGGATAGCCTCCACTTTACAATCGTCCTCTATACGTGACAACAACTTGACAAAAGACGAACAACAAGCACTCAAACAACTAAAACACGACAACAACATCGTCATTTTTCTTAACAGACAAAGGACGCGTGACTGTGGTCATGGACAGGAATGATTACTTTAACAAAATGGACGCACTTGTTAACGACAGACAAACGTACAAACAACTCAAACGAGACCCAACACCATCACTAGTACTCAAACTTAACAGCAAGATCTTCTTCTCTATGAGAAAATCTAACATTATATCTGAACGTATTTACTATCGACTCAGATGTTCAGTACCACGACCACCCAGACTATACGGACTACCAAAACTTCACAAACCACAAATACACATGCGACCAATTGTATCATTCTGTGGTTCGCCTACTTACGAACTTTCAAAGTACTTCACTAATATACTGCAACCACTTACAAACAAATCAAAACACAAGCTACAATCCACTGAAACTTTCATTAAAAAACTGTGCACTATACAAATACCGGACAACTATATACTAGTGTTTTTTGATGTGAAATCACTGTTCACCAGTATTCCACTTAATCTGGCACTTACTTGTACAAAAACCCTCATTACAAACACCACGGACGTACTGCCATTACCGACAGAAGACATTATGGAGTTACTAGAGCTCTGCCTCACCTCGACTTACTTCCAATACAAAGGAACACACTACAAACAATTACATGGGACAGCAATGGGCTCTCCCGTTTCTGTTGTAGTTGCTGAAATTGTAATGCAATCTTTAGAGGAACGGGCACTCATGACTTACAAACCTGCACTACCTTTTTGGTTTCGCTACGTAGATGACACAATCACAGCACTACATGCAGACGAGATTGATGACTTCCATACTCACATCAACAAACAGAACAGCCACATACAATTTACCAAAGATGTCGAAGAAAACGGAACTCTTCTTTTTCTCGACTGTTTTGTAAAACATGCCAATCAAAAACTAGGAACAACAGTTTATCGCAAGCCAACACATACTGACCGACTACTAGACCAATCATCTTACAACCCTACATCACACAAAGCCACCACAATCAGAACATTAACAAGACGTGCACAAATCATATGTGATTCACCGGACGCTCTACAAAAGGAAAAGAACTATCTCAAACGTGTTTTTGACAAAAACAACTATAACTCTGACTTTATCAAACGCAACACTTACAAACCCAACTAACCCAACGAAACGAACAACTCAGTGACAACAGCAACGATACCTTACATCAAAAGTACGTCTGAGACTATCTCGCGTATCTTACGACCATACAACATACGTGTCGCACATAAACCAATCACAACGTTACGACAAGTACAAACGAACATAAAGGACAAAGAACAACCCAACGAACGACAAGGTGCAGTTTACAAAATAAACTGCTCCGACTGCCACGCCTCCTATATTGGGGAAACTGGCAGGAAGTAAAACATAAGACTTACTGAGCTCAAACGAGCTACTAAGAAACAAGACAAAACTAATCACATTGCCGAACATCACCGAATCACAAAGCACAACATTGACTGGGACTCGGCAAAATGCATCACTTACAGTACTGACCATAGACAACGGCTTACATTAGAAAGTTGGTATACCAACTTGGAACAAACCCCCCTGAACAGATCACAGCAATTACCGGCACCTTACAAACGACTTATTCACAATACAAACAAACGATCAACTAAAAACATTACACTTCAAACTAATTCACAATGACAATACACAATTGACACCCACACAATACAACTAAAAACGTCACTCCTAAATCACACATCACAACTAAAAATAAAATATATCACTTCACACTAATCCACAATGACAATACACATTTCCTGCACATTTCCTGTACACACAATACAATGACGTAAGAACAACACAACAAATACGGCTAACCTGACATTTACTCCTCATTTGACTCTGAAGATGACTACTGCTAAGGGTGTCGAAACGTCAGTCAACAACAACAAAAACAGTCCTTCTCAGGACTTTATTAACCTGGACGATCATCATTCATTAAGTAAGTTGTCAGTGGAAACATATCGTCACCAGTCAAAACATATGGCACAGGTCTTGATCTTCCAGGGGCTGGTTCTGATTGTAGTAAAAAAAGCTCGTTTGTATTAAGGGCTTTCTTCATGTTACAGGTGCTATTACATTTGTTCCAATGTCTGCCCAGAGGCATTTGTATTTTGGATCAATAATTGCCAGCAATATGACACTGTTATTACTCTTGTAATCAAAATAATGAGATACTTCATTATAAGGTTGTTGCAGTATTATTCTTTTGCCATTAATGGCTCAAATCCCATTAGGAAAATTCCAGCGTTCCTCAAATACTTTAGCTATAGAAAGCCACTCCTCTTGAGTAGTAGGTGTTTTCAGATATGTTGACCGAAGTAGATCATAGAGAGCCTCACAACACTCAACAACAATAGAAGAAATTAAAGTTCTACTTATGTGAGATGAGTACTCCAAAGACTTCAATATCTCCATGTAGCCAAGTATCTTTATGTTACAGCAAACCGCTCTGCTGGTTTAATGCTTGGCCGCAGAAACGTTTCGTTTTTGGAAATACGACAGACAATCTTCTCCAAAAGAAATTCAAGTTGTTGTCTGTTGAGTCTAAAAAAATCTTTGTACCCAGCTGAATCTTTTACATATTACATATTTTACATTTTTTTTTATATTTACATTTTAACAGTCTACATATTTTACAATTTTTTTTATCTTTACATTTAAACAGTTTAATGATAACTTTATTTAGAGAAGGATATTGAGAAGAGGTGTTTACCCTTTTAGCACTGGCAATAGAGGGTGGGTGAGGAATGCCCTTTTCATTTACAAAAATTAATATACTAAAAAATTATCCAAGTATTTAAGCCTAGTTTTTATTGGAGCATGCTGTTAACATAAGAACTTTAGGTAACAGAATTTAATAAAAAAAGACATGCTAAAGAAACGAGTAGCCACAAACATCTAATCCAAACTAAAACACTCCCTCTTATAAACCATTCTGTATCATTCCCTGACTTTATTGTTACAAATACAAGCATTCTTAGTACTTGTAAGCAGTATTACAAAATAAAAAACTCTTACAACACAATCCTCTCTTGAGAATTGAGCACTTAGCAATGTAGATTGACCATACTAGAATAGCAAAATAACAACTAGAAAAAAGATAAGAACATCAATCATAACATTTTTAAATTCAACTGAGCAGAAATTGCAAAAGCTATATTTAGTAGCATAGCCAGCTTAAAAGTTTTGTTCTTTCTATGTAAATTTTACATTACTGGCATTATTTATTTCTTTGGAAATCTTAGTTGTGTTTACAGTTAGAGAACAAAGAAAAATTTACTGAGCAGGAATAATTTCGGGGATGGCTGTGTCACTAGCCATAATTAAGGTAAAAGAATTTATACCTTACTAAAAATAGATTTGATTTATAGATGTCCTCTTCGCTCTAGCTAAAATGTTAAACAAATGAAATTGAATGTTGCTCCAAATTAACCGTTTATTATTAGTTATGCTTCATAATTAAACCTCAAGTAATTTGAATATATAATTAAAAACGATAAAACATAAACGATTTTACTTTAAGACTTATATTCACAAAACATTATTTTACTTACGAAATGCAATTCTATACCCTACACATTCAAACTGTTGATTTCTGCCAATAAAAAGCCTTAACGTACATGTTAGCAATGAAATAATGATCTTTTAATTTATTTCTTTGATTTTTTATCCCAACCTTTCATGATCTACCGAAATCTTCTGCGTATGAAGCGACTAATGATCAAAAATCATACTTTTCCAATATAATTTTATAGTACACCAGCGTCGTATTAATGGCGCAGAGTAATGGCCGATCTAACGCATGCGCACAAAAATATGTCACGAGTTTAACACATGAGTTGCACTTCTATGTATTCTCTATTCTATGGCTTTAGCAAACGCAACGCGACATCAACTAGGATGTGTAAATGTTGAGGAGAACTGGGTCGGGGACGACGTTGTGTTGTCAACTTATTTTGGTTTAGCATTTTTGACACAAGGGTCGAGCATAGAGATTATAAATAAAACTAGATGTGTTATCCTAATATAATCTATGGTCAGAAATATGGTACGCGTTTTTTGGGGGCAAAAATCGATTTACGGATGTTAAGCAACAATTGAAAACTATGATTTTTCATTTTTTTTGTACATATTATGCGTAAATACTATTGTAAATACTATCACAATCTAATGTAGAACAATGCTTTCCTTTTTATCGTAATTTTAGATGGTTTAAGCCATTCGTGTGTTGCTTTTATACTTATTCAGTAAATTATATAAGTCCGCGAATCAATGCTTTATAAGAAGCCCTTGTCGGAACTGACTTGACATTTACGTAATAGTAAGAAATTAACACTTACATACATAAAGAGGAGGAAGCAGTCATCGACATATCATCTATAGAGAACAGGTTTGAATTTGTGGGGGCAGTTTTCCAGCCACTTTTGTTTATGGAAAGACATAAATGTGTGATCTTCTTTTTACTAATCTTTATTAGAAGATCATCTGTGATCTTCTTTTTACTAACAATAAACAATTTCATTGACTTACCCGCACCGAATTCAGTAATCTACTAACGCTATCTATTAAAAATTGCCACTTTATGTTGAACGACCTCTTATACTACCAAATTTATGGCGTTGCTATGGGTAGTCTCCTTGGTCCTTTTTTGCCAACATATTTATGTCTTTCCAAGAACAAAATTGGCTGAAAAATTGCCCCCGCAAATTCAAACCTATTCTCTACAAACCTATTTTCGACCTTTGGTCTCGGGCTTGCACTTATCTTCTCTCGAGTTCTCTCAGAGGTCTCCTCGGTTTGCATAAGCCTGTGCAAACACAGTAAACATCTTTTATTTCTTAATTGCAGAATATACTTGTGTCGTGGTATTATAGTAGTTCGTAATCATTTTAATCATCATCATATCTTGTCGCGCCAAGGGGCGATCCAAACTCGGCTGGAAGTTTGGAAGTGTTGCGCGTGTTGTAGCAATCAGTCGAAATCAGGGACGGCATGTGAAGCCTTGCTACTTGTCCCCATCATTTTAATGAAACATAATCGTTAACTTTGAAACACTTTTGTGCAGTGTTGCCAAAATCATGTGCACAAAACATCTTTTGAGCTGCTTTCAGCCGAGGCTGCCCATATTTTCGCACAACCTTTATATTTTGATAAAAATTAAGCGCAGTGTTCTCTTTCGCCTTACTCCAACGTTAACTACAACAATGAAATTGTATATATTTATTTACCAAATATTTCCTTGTTTTAATTCCAAGTGTGCTTTTTTGCTATAAAATCAAAAGTTCTTTGGTAGTTGCAGCTTTACAAGTACATTTCTAAAAAAACCCATGAAACTGAAGAACGTGTCTGACCATGTTGGTCATTAAATATGAACTTTCTTGGAAAATTTAACTAGCGTTTTTTTTCGCTATAGACCACACGACAATGAATTCTCTGTATCGCTGGTTTTTAAGCTTATCGGTGGTGATATTTTTGCTTACAACGTTGCTGGTATGGAAAAAGTACAAATTCCCAATACAATTTATTTACTGCAGGCAACGGTCGTCTTCGCTTAATACTGAAAGAAAAGAGACAAAATTGCATCTTGTTACAAACTATGCTTTAATGCTCGAGCCACCTTGGAGTCAGAGTCAAACTGAGAACAATACGGAGAGTCTGCAAGAAAGGCAAATAGAGCTGGAAGAAACTTTGCAAAGAAATCTTAACCATTATATGACTGAAAGTGTTCATGTTATTGTCAATCAAGAGAAAGCAGAAAGGAGATTGATCAATCTCGATTTATATAATAAACAAAAGTTACACGTGCGTCGTATTAAAAAAATGCCAACGTTCAGGAATTTCTTTCAGTATATTCAAGATAAGCTGTTAAATAAGATTGTGGTGCTCACTAATATGGATATATACCTTGGAGAAGGTTTTGAAAGACTGAATCATAGTTTATTCATTAAGTACAATGTTACGTATGTGTTAACCCGTCATGGAAGACGGGAAGAACGTTGTGATATGTTTAACAAGCCCCGCTATTGCGGTACTGGAAAAGTTGTTTCGCACGATACTTATGTTCTTCTTCCAAAAGCAGAAGACTTCAACCAAAATATTTTAAATGAGATGGATTATCTTATGAGCTTAATGAAAGGAGAATACAGATTGATATGGATTTTTAAAAATTTAATGAATAGAAAACCAGTTAATCCGTGCAAACTGTTGAAAACGTATCACAATCATTGCATAAACATTCACGGAAAGTATAGACCAAGCATAGATCGATTTAGAAAAAGACTTCTAAGGATTTCTCCAACAAATACGCTGTTTCCTTGACGACACTTTGTAAATAAACTGTGTGTTGTAAAATGCTCGTAAATTAAAATGTAGGGCTCGTTGAACACGTACAGATTTCGACGAGATATATAATTTCGATGGACCGAGTAGAGATACAAACAGTGAATTTTTATTAATTTTCCATTTTTCATTAATTGGTCTTCTACAACTGTGTGCATGTTGCATATACATTACCAATAACTAATAACATCACTAATAACTGTTGGCAATGTTTTGCGCAACTTTAAAACGTTGTATGCAAATAAGAAAAGTTTGACTCTTAGCAGGTTCCATAGGAATAAAATGTATATGCAACATTGACACATTTGTAAAAGACCAACCAATAAATAATTTAAAGAGTCATAAAAATTGGCATCTCAAACCCTCGTTCAAGCTGGTATGTGTTTGTTGAGTTTTTACTCAAAATATCAAAGGTAATCACTACGTAAATGTTTGTGTATGTTTATTTTGCAGTATTATTACGGCAAAATTTATTAGATATCATGTAAAAAAATAATCAAGAAAAATGCCAAATGCACAAAATTTACGACTTGTATTGCTCTCTGCATATCAAACAGTGGTCGTTATATAAGTTCATATATAACGAATTTTATCATTAATATCACTTTCGCTTTGTTCCAAGATTTGACACATTGCTGAAGATTTACTATTCCTAATACAACTGTTGTATTTGCTATTGTTTTGTAAAGATTGCTTTCTTTATTTAATATGCTAGCAGACAAAGTATGAAAGTAATCTTTCCTAACCACTTTATTAGATCTCCTTGTCTTTTTTTTCTTTTGCCAATGACTCCAAATCTGTAACAGCAAAAAAACAAGCTTGTCGGAGAAATGCTACATTAAACTTACACTGAAGCTCATTGTTTTCATTTTTACGACGTGTGTCTAGTAAATCCAGCAATGGACAATAAGGAGATTTTGACAATAAGGTGATTGAACTACACACATGTGTATTGGTGTAATCATGATTCATATTTGTATCAATCAGGATGTTTAGAATAAAGAAATTGATGAAAAAAAGGTACTTATCGGTTGTGTGCTATCATAAACATAGCAATTTGTATGAACAACTTCTCCGAAATTGTTTAATGATAATACATAAAGCAAAAGAGGGGTTCTAACTCGAATTCATTGCTGACAACTGTAATTTTAGAACATTCTGTAACAAACTCTCAAATTTCAAATATTGTTTTGCAAAATAATACCCATAAATAATCACAACTTCTTTGAAAACTTTTGAGATAAAACTCCAATATTTTAGTTGAAACCTTTCAGTTTGCTTACATAAAGTTTTGCGAATCCTATCGCTGGCTCCGATAGACAAAAAAATATGTTGCAAATATTTCTATTTCCCAGTGGTGCATTTAAATCATATTTACGTGGATTTTGATAACATTCGTAATAAAACATTTTGACGGAGAAAAGAAATTCCTTTACCTATGAAATACATAGCTTAACATTGTGAAACCGGATTTCTATCACACCGACGAATTTAGTTCGATAATTTTGAAATATCAGTTCAATTCCATTAGCCTGTGAATTCACTGTAACATGATCAATGATCATGCAGTGATGGTGATACGATGATGTACACGTGTATTAATAACCTGGAGACATCGGCACATCGTTACAACAAAGGAACCTTTGAACATTTAGCTATTTCTGGCCCGGTATTTATGAAACATTCGGAGTTGCATTCGATAAGGTAAGCTAACAGCGGCCAATTTTCCAGAGTAAATTAAGAAGTGAAGTCCTCTATTGTTTGATGCCGGCAAAACAGACTAGTGTGTGAGATGAACACACAAACTTGTATTTCTTTAGTTTAAACTGGTTAAAAACTTGTTCTTAGAATAGGAAACGGAAGTCCAATTGCACAAGTATATCTGCTACTTCACAAATGTATTTCTTTTCTGCAAACATATGATTATTATGATCATAAAATACAATATTGTTTACGAATTCAACCGACCGTTTAATTTTTAAATTCGTCCAACGTAATGTTTCAATCGTTATGCAATCGTATGATGCATTATTTGCTAGGTATTTAACTCAGCCTGCCAGTGTAGGGCCTGTAGGATAGTTTCAAAGCTGATAGTTAATGTTATATTGTCATTACTGCTGTCACACTAACATATCTTGTGAAGTTTTGCTTGAGACATGTGAATTTATTGAGCCTTGAGCCATGTGTTTTATAAGCAGTTCATAATTTGACTATGTATGTAGCTAAATTAATCAGTAAGGTATTTGTTTTAAAAGAGCCTGCTTGGCAATGTGTCAAGACTTCTTGTGTAATACATTATTATATGTTAGTATTTCAGTATAACTAGGGATTGTTATCTGTAGAATTTGTCATGTGTTTCATTAGTTGCCATGTCAAATTCAGTAAGATTTTGTACTTGCATTCAATGGAATTAGCAAAATTTTTATTTTTCTTTCTGTGTCACATTTGCTTTTGTATCTCGGATAGAGTATGCTTTCAAATAAGGCACAATAAGTGAAAAATATTTTTTGTTATTGGGGCTAATGATTGTCTATTCTTATAGCCAGACAACTAAAATACCAATTAGAATATATTATTCAGCCGATTAAATGCAGTTCTTAAATTTCCCTTTTAGCAAATTTTCAAATCCAAGACTACAACTAATTCCATAAAGCTCAACTTGATTATGTATGATTAAAATTCATGAATATTTGATTTATGGTATCTTCTAATGCATTCTTATATGTAAGTTCATTGTACAATCATTGGTACAGGTATCCTGTATTAAGCAAACATTCCAAGGGTTTCTGCTTAATACAAATTTTGCTGCATTGTAAATGGCCAAAGTGCAGCACATTTAAGTTCTGATTTCTTGAATCATCTATTACTGTTATTTTCAAATACTTAAACACAGTGTCAGATCTAGGGAACGAGGGTACATCAAAATAGATTATTGCTTCTAAATCTTGGATACATAACTAATAGTGTTTATGATACCTAGAATTTAAATTGAACAGCTATAATTTATTTCACAAATTTATGTTGACATTGCCTTAGGACAGGCATTGCATGGTTATTGGTTGAACGAGGACTGCAATTTTGGCCTGTCATGAATTCAAATTTTTCCAAGTGTTTTATTTATGCCACTACTAGAAAAATGTCATTCTAGATGATCATCGTATTTTGGCAATCCAAGTACTTTAACTTGTGTTTATTTTTTACATTGAGGCTTGTCAGGTTTTCATACAATCGTAATGGGTCTAGAGCAAGCCAGAATACATTATGGCACCTTCTTTAAAATTTAATATTAATTTTAAATATTGTCTTTTTTAATGTTTTTTTACTTACCCTACGTGGATCCATTACGATTGTGTTGTGCAACAAATGTTGCTAAGAATTGAACTGGTCATTTTCATAATTTATGAGGCTTTTTATAACTTTAAAATTAGATAAGTTCAAGGTTGTTTTACATATTCATCAAAAAATTTTCACATGTTATTGCTGCAACTGCATATTGATGTTGTATTAGTTGCTATTATTAGCATGTATTCATTGCTCGTCCTTCGGACTCGTGCAATTTGATAGTCTTTGAAAACTCACTCGTGCATGTTTTTCCCAAATTGCACTCTTTGAAACAGTGTTATTACCTATACAAACTCATTCATCAACACAACTATAGTTGCGTGTAACTTGAATTTGGCAAATTGCATACCATACAGAACAAAACTGAATTTTATTTTACATTTAAATGACGTTTTGTAATATTTGTAGTTGTATTGAAAAGTTGTTGCCTTTAAATTACATACCAAAAAATGCTTGATTTTGTATCAATGAAATTCTTAAAATTTTGCTTGTAAATATCCGTTATTTCATTTCACGAATGGCGGGAAAAATATATCAAACTTCTGATGTCTGACTTAATCATGTTGTAAATTTTGCTTTAAGCATTTAAAATTTCCAGTTGCATTGAACAAGAATTTTGGGGTAGACCAGCTTCTATCAATTACTAAATGCCCTTCCAGCCATTTTATTTGACATACGTATATGGCAGCTAAACTTAGATGTTGATTTTTTATTTTTAAGCGATCTTATTGGATAGTCGTTGCTACTTTTTTTGGATAAAGACTCATGTTTTTTTTATTTTTAGACCTTCTAAAATCACTCATCTTAAGGTTCATGACCTTTAATAGCTTCTTTTTTTATTTCTTTGATAATATTCATTGTTTTTTTTTGTTGATAAAATCTCACCACGTGCTATTAGCCTCATGAAACGCACGATGTTAGTTAAGCCCTTTGAAAATTAATCCTTTTGAATTTAGATGAAAACTTGTTTGCAAAGAGTCCAACATTGACTGTACAGCTTTTAAAAAGGTTTCAAACAATTGAACAAAAAGTATTAGGCAAATAAAGGAGCATGAAAGAAGTGTTTATAGCTACGTTAGTTGAAGGTCAGAAAGAGAGGACTTGTATCATTGAATGTAATTATTCACGAACAGAAATTAACAACTCATTTTAATGTAATTTCATAACTTTGTTGCTATTTGCTGTTTGTGTCATCAATATTGCGATAATATGCTAAGTCGTGTAAGCCAAAAGGCTTGCATGTCTTTTTAAGCTTAGTTACAACGTGTAAAATAAGTTGAAAGGCTGCCTTTTCATAGACTGTGGTTGTTTTGGTAGACATACGAAAGATAAAATATCGTATATTATTGGAAGTTAAAGAAAGGATAAGTTAATTTTTTTCTTGTTAGAAGAGGAATGTTTTTAAAATAAAAACACAATCTCCGAAGATATTACTGTTCATTACCCAGCTTCTCTTAAGATAGTAAATATATATACTAAATATTTATTGTTTTTTTTTAGCTTTCGTAAATGATGGTGCAAGACACTGTGAACAATGAACCACTCGCAAAGAGAAATTGCCCCTCGCCACCCTCTCCGGGGATTTTAATGTCTCTCATTGATAAAATAAATCGCAGTACAGAATTGCAAAAACCGTTTTTCTCGCTCGAATTTTTCCCGCCAAGAACACCGGCTGGCGCAGCGAACTTGATAGGAAAGATTGAAAAGTAAGTACCTAGTGGACTAGGTTAAATTTTTGAAACAAGTGCGTTGGTTATCTTTGAAATTTTATTTGTTCGCTACTCGTACACTGCTAATTTCTTTAGAAGATTAGGCTCTCTTTTAAAAAAAGAATTTCACGACCTTTTCACGCGTATACAAAGTGCATATGCAACAAATTTTCGTTGAGTCTGTGCCCTGTTTTTACCCCTGCTAAACCAGAAAAAAAATGCGAAAACTTCGAAAACTTTATGGCGCTTCTACCGCTGTTAGTAAGTCATGCGTACATCACAGTGTCAGCCATGTTGTTACCGACACGCTGACCCTGTTTGGCATTTCTTATAGTTTGATACTTAGTTAAATGTTCATATACACGTTTGCATGCAGGAAATTGTTATTCTTTAGTACGATAGTGTATTAAAATATTAATTCATTAAGAAGGGAGGGAGAACATACCGTACGTAGGGCGAAGCAGACTGCAAGAGGAGAGTTGTTACTAACTGTGGATGTCAACTCTTCAACATGAATCAATAAAATATATTGCGAAAACCTCTACGGTGAATGCGTGATTTTGTCCTTAGCAGCACATGTTTTGTAAGCTTTTTTTGCGACATGTTGATGAGTAGCAACGTGTGCAGAAAAAAAATGGAATCTTGTGTTTCCATTATCCAACTCTGTATTTTCCAAGCTGTAGTTTAGTTTGACTTCGAGTTTGTTTCGTTGAGTTTGATCATTACTAATTTAATCAAGGTTAACTGATTTGTTAAGGAACACATAATAAAGACACGAAATATTGTCACTCTAATTTAAAAATGTCACTCTGATTTTAAAATACGTTAGCACGATATCTGGTCAGTATTAGCTGGATGTTCGTAAGGCATGACAAGGCAAGATTTCACTGTATAATTTTGGTACTTGAAAAAAAGAAATTTGATTTTAGTCAAATCTGTCGTTGGAAAAGGCCAAAACCTTAATAAGATTCTTCGTATTTTTTATCACTGCTCTTTACCTTTGCAAAAAGCGGGTTGTAAAATTTCATGAAATGCCTGTGACTTAGTTATAACTTAAACCTACTATAATATATATATATTCAGTTATAAATTAAAACTAGTACATTATGTACTTGCATGCTCTATTCCCAATCTTGATTACAAACGTGATTAAGTCTAAGAATTGCAGTCAGCTGTCTTGAGAGATTTTTGAAATCTGATATTAAATTGTTCGACTCTCGTTGTTTGCCGTGTAAAGGTTGTTGCCATATTACGTGCACAAGATTTTTCAAAACACAATTTTTCAACCACGCAGTCCCAAGGACTTACTACCACAATTAGTTATGAGGTTTGTAATCACACTTATTCACTTGTTAATCAAGTGCTGTTTTGGCATAGGTTTTGGTAGTGTTGTGCTAACATTTATGTTATAATCTGCTGTTGCACGAAATGCAGAAAAACAGGACCGACACAAACACTGCGCGCGTAAGCCAATGAATTATAGTTGTATAACATATACACGTAAGACATATAGATAAAGCATTGTTTGAGTACCTATAAATGAGTGGTAGAATTCATGTAACGGCTAATCAGTGTGACTATATATGGAACTATTTTTTTCAGATTTGGTAGCATAAGCTTAACCACCACCCCCCCTGTTCTGTACTTTCGCGCTATATACAGCAGGCGGAACGGTCTAAGCTCATCAGATCAAATCTGTTCAAAAAAATTCCATATATGGCGACAATGTGGCTAATATAACTTCATTGTAGATTTTCTAATGGCTCTCCC